>NC_068412.1:19856079-20182954 GCF_023724105.1 Carassius gibelio
AAGTACCAGTCATCCAAAACTAGTTAAAATGGCTGCTTCTAGAGTAAAAGTAGCAGATATGACAAAAGTGAGGCAAAATTATCTAGTTTTATATTTTTATTATTTCAAAAAATGCAAGCCTGTAATATTATTTGCATTGTTTAATGGTTCAATTTTGTATTCTTTCCTAACACAGTAATGAGATAATCATTTGCGAGTCACGAGTAAGACTACTCTAACTTGCATTTTATGGATTTTGAGCTCTTATGTCTCACAGGGGACAGTTTTTCCAACAAGCCTACAAGTCAGGCATCTCTGAGCACTCAGTCAGCCCTGCATCACACATCTGTTTACTGGAAACCACAGCTATTAGCACACATGGGCTGACTTTTATTGCAGTGTAAAACCTAATCATGTCAACTCAATAATGTCAAGCTTCTCAGTATTCTTCCATATGTGAAGAAACCTTTTAACCTGCACTGAGGCCAAGTGAGGATAACCTGTTATTCATTTCTGTCTCTAACTCTCACTCTCTCTGTCTTCATTTGTCTTCTGCAGTGCTGAATTTGTGAAGTGGTCTTCACAAGGCATGCTGAGGATGAGCCCAGATGCAATGAATGCACTGTTCAAACCAACTATAGACCACATTATACAGCACCTGAGTGAGTAATGCACCGTTTTACTGGAACAATAATGTTCTATTGATTTCTGGAGTTTTTAGTGAGATGTGAGTGTCCTTTGTCTGGATTTGGGTGTTAATGGAAAGTCATGTGTTCTTGATACAAGGGCCATTTATCCCATTGAGACATGTATGTATTTAACAAAAGGTTTCAATTATTTAGAATCAGACATGGTTTATTAAGTTTCTTTGTATTTCAGATAAAATGGCAACAATACTTAATTGGAAGATTAGTAAAAAGGATTAAAACCATAGTAAGGGTGCAGAAGAATATATATTCCTAATGTAAATTCCCATCTTTCTCTTACAGACATTCAAGACTGCACACTAAAAGTATGGTTAGGCTAAATTGTGACTCATATTCTTATGAATAGTTTTATTTATTTTGTTCATAAGCTGTATAACAGTAGTTAAGTTACATAATCTTTCAACATACCAATCTCATAAACATAACAGCAACATGACATAGTTAAACAACATTTTAACAATATTTTGAATTGGCATTTATTTTGTTTATTTCAGTTTTTTGCCAAGGCAACAGTTTCCCATGTTTCCCCATCTAATATTTATATTTCATTTTATTGGTATAGTATGGTATCCCAGAATATCAAACATGGAATCTTAGTCTCGAGATTAAAAATTGCCTAAAATCACGTGTGCCCATCATACAGTATACTATGTGATTTTCTGTGAAATCTGTCCGCTGACTACCCTTTATCTGCCCAATATTCAGACTACTAGTGCCAACTCCTACAGACTGCGAATTGGGCAAAAATCTAGGCAAAAGTGTATTCCAGGCTTTAGTAGAATGTGTAAAGCTGTATAAACTAATGAGCCATTGGGAGACACAATTAGGGCGAGTGTTGTCCCAGTCAGAGGACTCTCGACCATCTGCCCAAAATACTCGCACAGAACTGGGTCAGAACTCAGTCTCTCGGCTCTTATATTGGTCGAGCCCAGCTGTGATCTGTATCCATTCAAACAAAAACTACAAGCAGGGACACCAATGCTAGTAAACCGCGTTTTTTGTCATTTTCATGCGAATTGGAGGAATGCGTAATGTTCTTTGGTTAAATTCCGTTGTGTTCAATTGTTCTATGAAAAACTAATGCCATATTCGTTTCAAATCTCATTTGTCTTTCTCTCTCTGCTTTCATTCTTCTTCATATGTTCTCCAGCTGAGTTATTTGATAGGCCAGAGGTTACAGACATCAAGTTCCTTTTCCTGGTGGGAGGATTCGCAGAGTCTCCGCTGCTGCAGCAGGCCGTTCAGAATATGCTACAGGGCCGCAGCCGAATTATTATACCGCATGATGTGGGCTTGACCATCCTCAAAGGGGCAGTGTTATTCGGTCTGGATCCCAGCATCATAAAGGTGCGCCGCTCTCCGCTCACCTATGGTGTGGGCGTCCTGAACCGTTTCATAGAGGGGAAGCACCCGCCGGAGAAGATGCTTGTAAAGGAAGGTACACGCTGGTGCACCGACGTCTTCGATACGTTCATCTCCACCGATCAGTCAGTGGCGCTAGGAGAAACGGTAAAGCGTAGCTACACACCGGCGAAGCCGTCACAGCAGGTGATCGTCATTCACGTATACTGCTCAGAAAAAGAGTCGGTCAGCTTCATCACGGACCCAGGCGTGAGGAAGTGTGGTACACTGAAGCTGGATGTGAGCGGTACTGAGAGTCCGGCAGCACGAAGAGAGATCCAGACGCTCATGCATTTCGGAGACACTGAGATAAGAGCCATGGCTGTCGATGTGGCAACCTCTCGCAGTGTCAAAGCTAGCATCGATTTCCTTAGCCAATAAAGGAAGATGAGGGATGAGTAAACCACACACTGCAGAAACTCAGCATTTTAGTTATGTTTTCCAGTGAAAATATCCAGACATTCTTAAAGGAAGACAGAACGTGTCTTAAGCAGCAAAATAGCATATTCAAAAGATTTCTGAAGAATCATGCGACATGATGAAAGACTGGTGTAGTGGCTGCTGAATTCAGCTTATTCACAGGAATAAATTACATGATAAAATATAAAAATGGAAAAGAAAATATTAAATATTAATATTTAATAAGATTGCTATTTGATGGTGTTTTTCACATAAATGCAGTCTTCGTGAGCATAAAAGATGTCTTCTGAAAACATACAAATCTACCAACCCTAAACTTGTCAGCAGTACTATATTGAATTACATTTATTTGCCAATGGTTTTATTTTCTTGTTATAAACATCAACGGCTAAATTCTAGATGTATGCATGCAACAATAAAGAAAAAAAGAACTATAGGGTGTAAAAACCTCATTCCAGATGTATTCTTTAGAAGCAAAATATTAAGACTATTTTAAAGTCATTATTTCTCATTTAAAGGCTGTTTAGATGTTTTACCTGGAAAGCAAGACAAAATGCTGATTAAAATAGTTTGGCAGTGTAGAAGGATAGAGAAAAGAAAGAGAAAACTAAAAATAGAGAATGAACGAGAGATGAAGGATTGGAGTCTCAACTAATATTCCATGTTTGACATTTGCTTGAATGGTTGTGCCATTCATGTTATTTTATTTGGTCGCTTCATTTTCCAGGTCCACGACTGGACTTATCTCCAGATGAAACTTCTTCTATTAGGCCAAAGTCGAGTTCATTTTGTCTCATCGACACTCATCTAGGCTCAGTCTGTTATTCTCTGTATGCATCTATTATAGTCTATTTGTAGTCTTAGTGGCTATTTTCTGCACAGAGATGCAAACTCTGCATGGATAGAGCCAAAATACAGCTGCGTATTGCTAGTGGTGCAGTTTGGAATAGCACCCTGTAATAACTTAGCAAGACAAGTTCAGGTTAAGGCAGCTATGTTAGTCTGGCAGAAATATAATATCGTTCGCTCACAAAAACATACTGCTTTGCTCTTAAATTCTGGTCTGTTACCTCCAAGTCCCAGTCTAGAACCAGTTCATTCATTGAGGATATGATGAGGAGGTAAAGCAGATGGTTTTGTCTCCTGGACTGGTGACCGTTTTGAAACTCAGTATGTTCTTCATCTCAAACATTTAGGATGGTACCGAAACCTACCGAAGCTACACATCACAAAGGTGCTGACTCCCGTGACAAAATTACCATCAGTGCTACTGGACTACGTGGAAAACCGTTTTTAGTTTTTGTGGGGTTTTTTTACATCTCATTATGTTGACATTTCTTTTTTTGTATTTCAAGGAATTCTAGACAGCAGAGAGATTGAGGGCGCCGTTTTGTTTGTTGCATAATTCAGCATATCTTCATATTGTTGGTCAGTATGTTGCTCTAAGCAGAATGAGAACACATAAATCCTAGAATGTGAATCTTAATCATCGTTTGAAGTGGCAGTGACAGAAAAACCGCTAGCCATACCTGAAACATGATTTGAAATGATAGCCATTGCTATATGCTAGTTGCCTTTAATCCTGCTCCTTAGAAAGAGAAGCCAATTATTATTTTTTTCCTTTTTTTTCTTCATTTTTTTTTTATTTAGGATATTATTTTGGAGAATATGTCACAAATGAAAAAGTTTATTTCTGTATATACAGTATTTAAAGATATTGTACAGATTTTTAGCGTTGTTTTAGCATTAGCGGCTTTATGAGCAGTGTGTGTATGCAGGCCTTAAGAGCACACATTCTTTCTTCCACTCTCACCAGCCTTCATATGAACACTAAATTCAGACATTACCCTAATCCAAACCCAAACATAATCTCCAAGACAAAACTATAATCCCATTCCCAAAACCATAACCTTACCTTAACCCCAAACCACACCCCTATGTAGACCAAAATTACCCCAACTTTCCAGTTCCCAAATGCAGTTGTGTGAAATGCCTTTTGTTTTGCTTCATTTTTAGAAACTACAGCAAAGATCCCAAGACTTGAAAACCTTTTACCTTAACAACTTTACTCGCAATTATTTGAAATTTGAAGTTTGTGGTATATTTTGGTTTGGGAAATGAGGTGACTGTTGTGTATGTGGTCTGTAGAGGAGAACAATAGTTGTGAGTTTGGTTTGGGAGATATTGAGACAAATGCGATACTAACAAAAAAAAAAAAAAAAAAATGAAAGCAATAAGGTATTGCAATGTGACGTTCCACATTTTATTCCCACTTCTTCCATCATGCTATTCTGCCAATGTGAAGTCTGTGTGTCAGAGCTTCAGCTGCAAAATTATAAGGCTGCTATGGAAATGTATTAATCAAGGTGATGATAACTGAACATTTGTATTATTTGAAAGTCGGCATGTAACTCAACTATGGCGTTCTTTGAAAAATCTGTCATGTGGTTGCTTTTCCATAAATTTGCATAGCAATACATTGCGCCAAATAGTTCTTGCAAAGGACAATTACATTTTGTGATAATAGCACAGATCATGGATCAAAAACATGATGGAACAAACGTCTCCCTCTAAAAATCCTACCAAGCGTCTGCCAGGGTGACCACAGATTGTGAATAAAATATCATCAAACAATATAATATCATTAAAAATGAAATAAATAGCAAGATGCACACAGGATAAAACGCTAAAGCTTCTCAATGTAATCTGAAGTTGCTGCTCATGTGATTGTTAATTGCAAATAACCGCATATGCTTTGCACGATTCGCATGAGAGACCAACAAATAATTTTTTTTTTTGTAATGTTCATTTATTCTATTTTAAATAATCGCTGTATAATAAAACCCAAGCTACTACAGATCACTCTCTCATTGGCTTGTGCAAGGCAGTAGAAGCAGGAAATGATGTCATCACATGTGATATGTGTGCATGCACCTGTAGGGCAGAGCACACACACATAAACATACACCTTTACAAACGTGCAGATTTGTGACTAAACACACCTTTTTTGCTTTGAGAGTGTTGGTAGGGTTAATGTTAGAGATAAAATCCCCTTGTTTTGCTGATTTACACTTTAGCTTTTGTTCTTCACTTGATTTGCACCATACCAGGTCATTGGCAGCTTTGCTATTTTTTTTTTTTTTTTTTTATGATAACAATGTATAGCCTCTTTATAAAATGTAGTTATTGCTATGATGTGCTTGTATAAGCACATAAAGAGCACTATCTGTTTTTCAGTTCGATTTTGATCACGCCGTCTTGAGGTATTAAGACACTCATCCCTGAAGAGGGACATTTGCTAATAATTCACTGTGAATTTGATTTTGAATGGCTTTTCAGCATTATTTTATTTGACTGGTTGTAGCTAGGAGAAAATGCACCAGTTCATAGGATTTGGGGGGGGGGGCGGGGGGGGGGGGTGAAGAATTTCACTGTTTGCTAGATTCTGTGCTTAAAATGCTTGAAAGTCACCTAGTCATTCACTTCGATCCAAGATAGCTGCTCAGTCATAGAGCTGACGTGGACTTTCACTCACTGTGTAAACTCACAGACTATACCTACTTGTTTTTTTTTTAGTCAGTGTATACATTGTCTCTGCTCTTGCCATATGCACATCCAAAAAGATTTGCAACTGTATTTCAATCGATGCCAAGTACTAACAGCCAAACAGTCACCCAATAAAAAGTATGTTTATTTCAAAAAAAAATGTCTGTGTTGTGTTCCTTGCGGATGAAATGTTACTGGAGCGACCTTGTGCTGAAGCATTCTTCTCTTTTAAATCAGAGGGAGGCTAATTCATCATTGAAATGCTTACTTAGGAGATTAAAATGTCAAATATTATGTGATGAAAATTGCATTTACATTTTTTTTTTTTACAGTTAACAATAAAACCATACACCTTATAAAGGCAGAGATTGGCACATTTATGAATGGAGGAAATTACTCTATGGTGCTTGCAGGAATGGGAGTCATGTTTGCAAAATGCCTGTTTAACAGTGTTTCCACCTTGTTAAAAAACAGAAAAAAAGGCATTAATGCACAATTTTGTATAATGTGATTCGTACAGAAACTAGGGCTGTCAAATCGATTAAATGCATCCCAAATAAAAGTAAAATAAATGTGTGTGTGCGTGTACTGTGTATATTTAAATATATGTATAAATACACACACATATATACAGTATTTAAGAAATATGTGTAATATATTTCTATATAATAATTTAAATATGTACACACACACACATATATATATATATATATATATTTACATGTAAATATTTCTTAAATATATACATGTAGGTGTGTTTGTGTGTTTATATGTACATATAAATATACACAGTACACAAATATATTATGTAAACACAAAATTTTGTAGTGGATGTGATTAATCGTGATTAATTGATTTTTTTAACCCTGACAGAAACACATGATTTCTAGAAAAAAGGTAAGCATAAAGGTCCACAACTGAATCTAACCATCAGTGGGTGGTGAGGTGATTGAACAAAAGCATACGAATGAGACAAATTCATACGAATGAGCCGCCAAGTCACCAAAGTGTAAAATACAGTAGTGCCATGGGAGTGTGTCGGTAATTAAGCTTACACAGCACAATTCATACATTTGTTTAAAAAATTTAACAAAAAAACTCACTTTGACAAATAGTTTTGTAGATTTCTCCATATAGGCTGTTCTGTACTTCGACAGGGTGCTTTATTATAATGGCTGTCCTGAGCAATAAACGTAATTTGAGTGAACCTTCATTTTAAATAAAAAATGGTTTAGAGAGTAATTAGAGTGCTGCTTGTTTGAATTCTTTGATGCACTCTATAATCAAAAGTTCACTTCTTTCTGGACACTGTCCCTCATAAATGTGGTGTTATTACACTTTCTCTACAGCCTCTGTTCAAGCACTTCCTTTAAGGTAAAAAGAAAAATGTGCAAATAAATACAGATTTAAACTGACCCCTGCACGTCAACAGGTGGTTTTTGTCAGAGACCTTGACTTCACAATAGATTTCTTTCAGACAGATTCATGGCAGTGTTACTTCAGTTATGTATATCCATCTAAAATAGTCTTTTAATTGCAATGCCATATTTGCTATCTGTAAATTCTACCATTCTACGCACAAATAAAAGCAATATTCTCACAGACTTTGGTTTAGTTCATTGACACATCAACTTAAAGTACATAATGGCACCAGATTTTAAGAGTTTATAAGCCGTTTTTCAGTTTCTATGGAGCTGTCAAGAGTATATGCTTTCGTTTAGAAGGAAAAGGGTCCTTCATTTTTTTTTTAGTTTGTTTTCACAGACTACATTTTAGGTCCTTCAGCAATGAGCTATAATGTATGAGACATTGAACTGTAACCTGTTTTATTCAATGAGGTTTTTATACTCAGAAGTGGCCACTTAACTCCTGTGTCCTTCGAAGAATGACTGATTCCGTTCAAAAAAAAGAAATGCCACTGTTTTCTTGTCCTGGCAAGAACATATAATTGCTGGATTATTTGAAATCAAGGACATTTTGGTCCTCTATAGATTGGCTTGACTGAAATTTGAGCGTACAGTTTATGAACAATAAAAACTCTTAAAGATCTCAGGGCCTTAAAACATAGAGCCTGATGGTATTCGATATCTCCGGCTTTGTGACTATATAAGATGTCTATGCAAGAATCCAAAAAGATTGTAATTAACAGATACATTTAAGAAAAAAACACCAGAGTTCTCTTCAGAATGATCATGATCTTTATAAATGAGAAGATGGAAAGAAAAGCTTCTTTTCATAGATCTTATGTCACACTTATTGTACAGTGGTTAAGCAAAATATTAAATGACGGCAAAATCAATATATCAGACATCATAATCTTGCCTACTTAAAAAGCCTCCTGTGGCCTACTCTGACCTAAACAGAAATCGAAAACTACTAGGCCTGTGATGCAAAAGCACTCCTTCTGTTCAGAACACCTCAAAGCAAATACAGTCTGTATTTATGAACTAAACTGGCCTGCCTTTAGGATTTTTTTTAAAGTAATTTTAGAGGCATTTCCTGGCATTAGAGAAATGAAATCTGTTAATGTCAGGAGCCAAGCTACATTTTAGTGCTGAAAAAAAGGCTAATTTTTTAAAGAGTCAACACTGCCCCCTCGTGTCTGTTATATGCGTAGACGTTCGCTTCTGTATCGCGTTGACTCCCAAGAAATTGTACAATTATTTAAAAAATCCTAAAATAGATATATACATAAAAAAACAATGTAACAAATTATGTTTTAATATAAATTAGTTTACAATATAGTTGTAATAGCTTTTAAACATCAAAATATATCACAATATATTAAAATATCATCATGAAAACAAAGCAAATGCATGGATTCATTTTTTTATATCTTAAAATGCTTGCCTGTAGATTTAACTGACATTTCAAAAGTAAACTGAACAAAAGAACCGGGTGTGTGAGGTAGTTTAATATCATTCACTGTCCATTTGTGGGTCCTTTTTCCAGTGCTGAGAGTACTTTACTCGCCCATACGCCCGGCAGGTAAGTATTAATAAAAGGATTTTATAATGAAAACCCAGCAATTATAGTTATACTCAAGCACCCTCGTCCAGGATCCCATCCCATCTGAATATGAGTCTAAACGCAAAGCACTTCTGATTCAATTTGTACAAGCGGCAGGGGTGTATGTGTTATTTTAACAGAGGAGACAGTGGAGGACCACTCAACTTCAAACAGGACAGGGTCTCTGTGTGTGTGTGTATGTGTGTGTGTGTGTGTGTGTGAGAGAGAGAAAAAGAGAGAGAGATTTAGGAAGCTTATCAAAGAGGTGAGATCATCAGCACTGCACATCAGTCATAACTTTGCTGGTTGCTAGGGTGATAGTGAGAGGGTATCTTCAGAGGGACCGCCCACACACAGCTCTGTCACCAACAGAATCATGATCTGCAGAAGTGGCCGCTTGACACATTTTCTGCATTGTGAAGCACATGTTCCTCGGCCCTCTATCAGGTAATCCTGTAATTATTTTATTGTCTGGTTATTTGTTTATTTAACAGAAGCCCCTACAACTAAGCGATACAAGGGCCTTGAAAACTGAGAAGAGGGCTGAAATTATTCATCTGGGCATATTAGAAGTCAAGCTATACACCATTAAAATGTATACTGTATACTACACTGTGTCCAGTGAGAGCAGAGCTCTCTATATCATATCACTGATCAAAAATGACAGTAGAGACGTTCACATGATTCATAATGACAAAACATGATTTACAAAACATTTATATTTCAGATAAATGCTTTTCACAAAATATTAAACAGAACAACTGTTTTCAACACTCAAGATGTTAATAAGAAATGTCTTTTCAAGTGATCAAGTGACACTGAAGACTGGAGAAATGGCTGCTGAAAATTCTGCCTTACATCATAGGAATAAATTATATTTTAACATATATTTTTCACAATTTTACTGCTCTTACTGTATGTTTGATTAAATAATTTCAGCTTCAGTAAGCATAAGAGACTTTCAAAAACATAAACAACTTACCATCCTTGAACTCTGCATGAACAGTATGTACTGTAGGCATACATACAGTGTTCCTAATAAGTATTTGGACACTTATATATCACATTTGAAAGTAATTATTTTCAGTGCACTATATAACAAAATATCAAACCCATTGGCATTTGCAAACGTTTTTCTCTGAACTACAGTAACATCCAGACAATAAATTCCAAGCCATTAATTTTAAGTTAATATATCACTAATGTTTTAGTCATTTTAGTGTATATAACATACATTTTTTGTGCACGTTTTTTTTTCATTTCAGCCAGTTTATCTTGTATCTAGTTTCTTGTTTCTTTTCTTGCCTCAGTTTTGGCATTCCACCATACAGCTTATGAGCACAGACCATTAAGTTTGATTAAGAAAATGCTGAAACTGTGGCAGAGCCTGGACAAAATGGCCTGAGGCTTGTTTTCAAGCTTTCCATTCTGCTATTCATCATGGGAGCATGCTGTCATCCAGATATTCCCTCTTATAAGCTACTGTAATTACTGGAATCAGAGATCTATGTTATCATTAGCTTTGTGCACAATGAAGAAATAAGAAAAGATGAAGAGAAAGAGTGACAGAGAGAGATGAGTGCGTATTTGAGGGCATTCAACCCCTCCTCTTCACTTGCCATGGTTTAATTCAGATTCTAACACCATAATGCAGTTTTACTCAGAGCTGAAGCCTGCAGATTGTTCTGATGGGTATTGTGAGTTTTGATGGCTTAAATGAGTAAAAAGTCAGTGTGTATGCAAATGTACTTTGTTAGTGTCACCATGAAAATGGCAGCATGCCTTTTTAATGCCTTATTTTTACAGCTCTGATTATAGGTTGGGTATTCAAACAAGTGAATGAGAAAACAATGAACAGGCAATCAGGACTTCATAAAGCAGAGAGCAGCATGGGACAGATTAATGAGAGTGCGTCACACACATATGCACTCAAGCAGCCTTTAGAAATGACACTCATGCGTGTGACATATTAAAAGAGGGCTTGCACTTTGAGCGGAGATGTGAAAAGGATCAGAGGACCGTTAACGTGTAATTTAGAGCCCAATCTGACTGCTGTTTGCACAAAAGCAACAGAAATTCTGTCAGCATCAATATGGAGAGACGTCTCACGAGTCACGTCGACCCTAGAGAGGAGGAGAGGCTTCAACGGACGTGGATGGTTCATACACCCACATGTCAGTATATACAGTAGCATTCAGATGAACAACAGTAACTGCTTTTAATTTGGGTGTTAAAAACAGTCTCAATGAGAAGAATGGCTTCAGGAGAGAAAAGCATTAGAGCTAATGGATTGGAGACATAAGCCTACGTTGCTTGTCTGTAGACTGAGTGTTAGATGAATCTGGCTTCAGAAGTGGACATTCAACTGAGACTTCCTTGCTTTCCATTGTTGAAGCCCTAAGACTGGCATGAGTGGAATCCAAATCTTCATTACTTATCTTGCTTGATCTGTCCGCTGCTTTTGACACGGTTAATCACCAGATCCTCCTGTCAACCCTACTGACAAAGGGCATCTCAGGAGCCGCACTCCAGTGGTTTGAGTCTTACCTATCAGATAGGTCCTTCAAAGTAACTTGGAGAGGTGAGGTGTCCAAGTCGCAACATCTAACTACTGGGGTGCCTCAGGGCTCAGTTCTTAGACCACTTCTCTTCTCTGTCTACATGGCATCATTAGGTTCTGTCATTCAGAAACATGGCTTTTCATGTCAATGCTATGCTGATGACACTCTACTCTACCTCTCAATCCATCCTGATGATCCAACGGTAGCTGCTTGCATCTCAGCTTGTCAAACAGACATTTCATGCTGGATGAAGGACCATCACCTTCAACTCAACCTTGCAAAGGCAGAACTGCTTGTGTTCCAGCAAACCTATCGTTTCGTCACAATTTCACCATCAAGTTAGGCACATCAACCATAACTCCTTCAAAAACAGCCAGAAACCTTGGAGTTATGATTGATGATCAGTTAACTTTCTAAGACCACATTACTAAAACTGTCTGGTCCTGCAGATTTGCTTTATTCAGCATCAAAAAATATCAGGCCCTTTCTTTCGGAACATGCTCCTTGTTCAAGATTTTGTTCTGTCCAGGCTGGACTATTGCAATGCTCTCTTGACAGGTCTTCCAGCCAGTTCTATCAAACCTTTACAATAATCCAGAACATGGCAGCAAGATTAATTTTTAATGAGCCTAAAATAATACATGTCACACCTCTGTTTATCCATTTGCACTGGCTACACCCATTTACCTAAATTCATTACTTCATACATATGTGTCCTCTAGAAGCTTGCGTTCTGCAAGTGAATGCTGCTTGATTGTGCCATCCCAAAGAAGCACAGTCACTTTTACAGACTTTTAAATGAAATGTTCCCTCCTGGTGGAATGACCAGAATGATGAGTCCTTAGCCATCTTCAAGCATTGGCTAAAAATATATCTCTTCCATCTTTATTTGACCCTCAAACTTAAGCACTCACTATTCTAATTATATTCTTAAAAAAAAAAATCCTATCTACCTTACTAATCTTTTTGTATTCTATCTATTTTCTTTTCATTTATGATACAATTATAAAAAAGACCTTTAACACTAGATTGCTCTATTCTTTTTCTATTCTACATGTTTTCTTTTTATTTATTATATTATTTTAAAGCCCTTGCTATGTGTACTGCGTTTAAGATAACTGAGACTTGTTATAGCACTTGTATATTATTGGTCTTTTGTTGTTTTTGATTGCTTCCATTTTCCTCATTTATAAGTCACTTTGGACAAAAGCGTCTGCTAAATGACTAAATGTAATGGAATGGAATGGAATGTAGATGACCCTATAAATCATAAAATCATTCAGCATGTAGGTTATTTATTCAGACACTTTTTAAACTATGGGTTCCCACAAGGTTTGTGATATTACAAATAAAATTGTTTTATTCTTTTCTTCTTTTCAACAAATCATACTGTACACAACCAAGAAAAAAGGCACAAGCTTTTATCGTAGAGTGTAGAAGTGTAAATGTTGGTACCTTTTTTATTTATCTAATTATTGTTTATCATGTGACAGTCTGTATTGACATTTTAAATCAGAATCAGAATCAGAATCAGAAAGAGCTTTATTGCCAAGTATGCTTACGCATACAAGGAATTTGTTTTAGTGACATAAGCTTCCAGTACACAGAGGACAATTGTGCTATAAATGATAATGGAATAGGATTGAGTGAGATGCAGGAATGTTCTAGGATGGAGGGTTAACAAATAAATATAAGGATATTGCACGTTTATAAGCATAAGTGTGTTTTGTTTATTTATAAATGTGGCTTATTAAACCAAATCAAGGGAGGCAGGTAAACTACTGGTAAATATGTGAAAAGAGACAGAAGATATGTCTTGTGTGAAAGTACTGTGTCATTATACCCCACACGTTAAGTGTGTTAATTTGTGAAAGTGGATGGGTGAAATTATTGCTCCGCCTCACAGTGGATCTGCAGACAGAAGTGATGAAATACTGCCACCTGTCGGACAATACAACTCAAAGCATATAACGTCAGACTAGTAAGAAGTCTGAAAATCGTATCTACTTGTAGTAGTAGTTTAATCTGATAGCCTACAACATGTAGAATATGTTCCGTTATTTAGCTTATATATATATATATATATATATACATATATATATAGTTTCTTGGGTCGCAGTGATTTTGTAAGACATGTTCCTGGATCAACATTATTGTCCAAAAATATATAGACTTCTTAACCCAATCCCTACCCCTAAACCTAAGACCACCCATAATTTATTCCAAAAATCTATGTGAAATAATTGATGAAGCACTTAACCCTGATCATAAGCCTAAAACAGATAACTCCTGAAACCTTATCCCTTAATTCTCATTGGTTAATTGGGATGTTGTTCCAGGATCAACAAGGATGTTGATCCAAGAAAATGTTGTACTTCACGCTCACCTTGTTGGGTTATGGTCACGTGAGAGGAAACTCACTGGAAAAACTTACTAGTCTACGCGTCCTGTCAAAACATCTACAATCTCATCAGAATGAACAGGTTGGGTTTTATGATTCATATAATACAGAATTCATGACTACAGCTTTTGTTTGATCATCGTGCTCTCACGTTGACGCTGTTTTGGGAAGTAGCTAATTATTCTCAAATATGTGCATTCATATTTAAAACTTTTAAAATGCAGTTTCTTGAATCCCTTAGTTTGACATGTAGAGTATGTGTTTTGTTTATTTTTGAAATGGGCAAAGGTGCGATGGTTTTGCTCGGTATGTTAAACTATCATAGACCATGCATGTTATTAGATATTTAGCGCATGCTCTAAATTACACCGAAATAGAGGAAGTCTACGACTTATTTCTTGAATACGTGGCAAGGCCACCTATTGTCTATAATTACAATGAAGCTGACATGTATTAAGTGGCCCAGTATAGCAGGATGAGCAGGTTTGGTCTGTACGGAACTAAGTCTCTGTAGAACAAACGCGATGTTGCCAGATCTCTTTAAATAAATTGTTCTAATTTCTCTTTCATTTAAAATTTATATATATATATATATATATATATATATATATATATATATATATATATATATATATAAGTGTTCAGCTCCCTCTGGAGCTAGATTTGAAGGACTAACAATTGCTGCAAACTTAGAGATGTTAGAAAAATATACAAGATTGCATGTTACAAAGCAGAACCTTCCGTTGATCTGGCAACCCTTCACTACACGATTTAACTGAACGAGAGAGGGCGCTACGTCTCTGTGTGATTGGCCGTTGGCGGAGCAGAGCGCTATATGATTGGCTGTTGAAGCGTCGGAGTGCCTGTGATTGGCTGAGCGGAAGGCCGGAGGAGCCTGCGCTGATCAGCTGGTCTCTGCAGATATCCGACTCCTGCAAAACGATGTAAGGAGAAAAAGTGCTGAATGTCACAATTGCCGGGAGGTGAAACACCGGATCACACACACCGTCGCGGTTCGCCGACCGACCGGATCCAGCACGGCTGCAAGATTTTTTTTTTCAGCAGCTCTTCCGCTCGATTCAACGTGATACGCGGACGACTACAGTATAATCCCAGTCTCATCTGTGTGTGTTTACCTGTGCTGTTTCACGTTTCAGTAATGCGAAAGCGAAAAGGCAGCGCAGACCATGACAGCTCGTTCACGGCTAGCGTTACACTACTGGACGGCAGCTCCGATCTAAAGCAGTGCCACAAAAAGACAGACGCTGCCTCTGATCCAGGAGGCTCGGGTACCGCGATGGGGAGACGCTACAGGAGGTGAGACTGACAGCTGCTGGTGCACAGTTCCACTGATGTTCTTAGTCTCTGTATTTACCAGTATAAGTTTCTGGAAAGTTTCTTTTGAAATCTTTGGGTTTTTCAACCTGTATAGACCCAGTATTAAACACAATCTAGCCGTATATTAACTTTGATTAACACTTCTGCATTAGTTCCAAATCAGTTAATAGTTAAAAATGGCAGGTAACTGTTTTGTATATAAATCACCAGATATATATCTTCTCCTTTGACTCTTAGTTAAAAACCCTGGCACTGTGTTGTTTTTAAGTTATGTATTTTCAGCATCATTTGATGCATTTTCAACACACAGTCCCGTTTGATGCTTGTTAATATGATATCGCATGCATTATTGTCATTCTTTTCATGTCTAAGTGGCTTGAAACTCTTTTGAGGCATGAAGCCACATAGTTTATTCTCTATGATTGAATCACAGTCCCACTTGACTCTCTTGAGACTCTTAATAGCATTTAGGCTGTCCCAAACTAGATCAGCAACTTCTAGTAGTTCTTTTGCTTCAGTTAGAGTATTTCTGTTTTAGTCGAGTGGAAAAATCTAGAAAGTAGTATTTAGAGCCCATCGGAGGTCCCTTACATGCAATGAGTTATTTTTCTAATACGTGGTTAAATGCGAAAGTGAAAGCAAGGTGATGTCTTTTGTAGATTTCCTCAAAGCAGAGTGGAGTCATACAGTTCATGTTTTTACTGCTATGTTTAAAATAAAGTAAGATTGGATCACTGTAGTGTAAAAGGATGCATGGTGGGAATAGTCATGTTCAGCTGTTGTCTAGGCATATCCCTGCACATGATTCAGATTTCAGGCACAATATTAGGCCTTAAATGCAAAGACATTTCTCCGGTTTGTTTGATCTTTCCAAAGCTGAGTTTAAACAGGTGTACGTTTAGTGATGTCATTCTTCTCAGCCAGGGCTTGCTCTGCAGATCAAAGTGGGAGGAAGTTGCACATTCTGGTCCAGCAATATGGTGGTTAAACATTGCAAACTCAGCAAAGAAACATTATGTGCTGCCAGAACATGTTGCCAATTGGGATCCTGGAGGATTTCCCACAGATCTGTGCTTCTTAGCTGGTGGGGGTTGCAACCCCAAAATGCTTTAAAGATAACAGGATTGTATTCAGTTTCATGGTTGCCATGGCACGTGGAAATAGTGACTGGTTTAGAGTGAATTTTCCTGTGACTTTTGACCCTCGAGCTCAGTTAGAGACCTGTGTCTCATGTTTGCTTAATGTACACTATGATTCAAAAGAGTTTGAAGCAGTAACAAAAAAAAAAGTATTGCTTTTATTTAGCAAGGACACATTAAATTGATGAAATTGGCAGTAAATACATTTATATTGTTACAAAAGATTCCTGTTTCAAATAAAACGTAACATTGATAATAAGAAATGCTTGTTGAGGATCACGTGACAATGAAGACTGGATTCATGGCCGCCTAAAATGCAGCTTTTGTCAAATGAATAAATTCCATTTGAAAATACATTAAAATAGAAAACACTTGTTGTAGTAATATTTTACAATATTTCAGTGTATTTGTGATCAAATAAACAGAACCTTGGTGAGCATATGAGACTTCTTTTTAATAAGTGGGCCTGAGCTGTTATATGCTCTGATCTGATTTATATTGGGATTTAGCTGAAAGTGGAAACACTTATAGCTCTTAACTACAATACTGTTACAAAATATTTCAAGTAGTAGCAACTGAGCTTACTTTATAAAAGATTCAAGTATAGCAAACCTGGAAAATGCCCTGTCATTAAAGACATTGTTTGCCAAATTAGCATGAAACACTAGCAGGAAACAGTACTGTAAAGGTCTACCATCACATCTCATTTGAAGTGAAATGTTACTCTGATGGCGCAGTAATTGGACTCTGCTCCGGTGCTGTATGGGTCTGGGGTATTGGGTGCTGGAGCCGGTCATGTGTCCGACACAGGAGCTGACGCTGGTTAGTCTGGATGAAGTGACCTTTGTGTGGCAGGCCGGGTTCAAGGTTAAAAGGTTAATTTAGCTTTAATTCACAAAATCTGTGAAATTCAATTAGCTGAAGTCCTCTGTAAAGTTTGGAATATCAAAAGTTAAAGACAACATTAAATCGCTCGATGAGCACAGTGTTCTGTCCTTGTTGATGCATTTGTTTATGGAAAGAGGAAGTTTATTTTTTCCAGGAAGACAATGATGGCTTATTTAAATGCACGTATATGCTCTCTTGCTATGTCTGTTTCATCAAGACTTATAATATCTTAAAGACAACAAAAAGTCTAAAAGCCACAAAATGTCAGTTTTGATTTTTAAATAAGTCTTTTTAAATAAGTTGGTTAGTTGCATTCCATTGTTCTTAAAGACATCCATTTAAAAAAGGGGTGGACTAGCCTTCAGCCTAAATAATAAAGCCCTGCTTCTTCCTAAACCATTTCAGTTATACAGTGCACATTTCAACCTGAAGTTCTGGTCTGTTCTTACATTCTGGGAACAGGAGCTCTAGATCAAACACAGGCCCAAGAGGCATCTAATCGTGACAATTTGGTGTCTTATTTTAGCTCTTCTTTGGAAAGTGTGTCAGGTTTGATAGGAAAAAGAAGTCTTGACAAGGTGTCATCCTTTGAAATCTGTTTTTTTTTTTAGATTTCAGGAAGACTGAAAACATATCAGTGAGTTGTCTTTAGAAACAATCAAGGGTGTGTTAATATGAAGTTTCTATGAGGTCACATTGGTCAACTAGTCATCTAATATCCACTAGTTCAGTCAGTTTTTTTCTTTTTATTTGTTGTAGTTAGCATGGTAACAGTGTGCTGTGATTTTGCTGATACACAGTTTGCACCTTCTCAGAGTATATTTCACAGCCATATACATTTTCACAAACCGGGTGGGTGGTGGTCTATCCCGAGGCCCTTTGAAGGAGACTGATCTTTGGTCGAACAGAGCCTTAACAAAATCTGGCATCTCTGTCAAAACTGCTCTTCTGAGCTGCGCTGAGCGGTCAGAGACACGGGTGAAAGAAGAGAAGAGTGAAAGGGAGGATGAAAGGAGTGAGGAAGGAAGGAGAGACCCTGAGATATACAGTAGCACGTGTCTATCTCTTTTTCATCCTTAGGAGTGCAGTATCTACAGTTTCATGTATCCTATCCTTTACATGTCTGAATTGCCTTCTCTGATTCCATTTGCATTATTATTACATCGTTCAATGCGAGGGCAGACTGTGTGCCATGCAGTTACACATCAGCTGTTGTCTAAAG
This sequence comes from Carassius gibelio, assembly GCF_023724105.1. Lineage (NCBI taxonomy): Eukaryota > Metazoa > Chordata > Actinopteri > Cypriniformes > Cyprinidae > Carassius > Carassius gibelio. The sequence goes on from NC_068412.1 coordinate 19,874,691, forward strand.
ACCATGGGAAATACTTCCTTAATAAATGTTTTGTGAATATTATTTTAAATGTGGTTTTCAGTTTCCGATGCCTTTTATATTTATAAATGCTCTGATTCAGGCCTTGATTAATTTAAGTATTTAATAAAGTATTCGGTAAGAGGGGAATCACCACTGTAAAGCTAGTTTCCTCAGTAAATATGTCACATAACCAAAGTTAAATGCATTATGAATGACATTTAATTATGTCTAATGGGGGAAGCTATCAGATAACTTCATGTATTATGTTATCAGAAGAAGTGTTAAAAGCAGGAAGCTTTAGAGTCCTCTTCCCACCCCAAGCTGTGTTTCCAGACCTGGGTTTCTCAGTGTCACCTCAGTGTCTCTTAGAGAGTCCGGTCCGTCAGACCTGTCATAATCTATTACATGAAGCTGTAGCTGCAGGTTTTTGAAAGTGCTCCACTTTTCTCTGCGTCTTCTCCTTCTTCTTTATCATCTTCATTTTGCACAGTTTAACCGTTGATCGTAAGCCTGTCCTGGTTTCACATCTAGTCCTTTTTTTATTAAGAAGAGCTATCTTTATAGGCACACTTGTCACCCTCACCTTGTGGGGGCTTTGAATCCCAACGGAAAATGGATATGTATGTTTAAATGTAGGTAAGATGTCCAGATATTGGATATGTATCTGATTAACTGTAAAAACACATTTGGAAGTGGCTCAAAATGGGTGCAAAAAAGCTGATGTTTGTGGAATAATATCCGATCTATGGCATTACCGACCCCAACCCTCTCAGTGTTAGTGTTTCTAGCTAATTATTTGTCAGTGTTTTAACTACTAATCTGTTGGCATTATGGAATATAATGCAAAGAGTGTTTATGTTCTTAACTCCACCCTGATGTTTTTTGGCAGTCAGGGCTATAGCCGCTAATTGATCATGGTCATTGATAGAGCTCTACAGCTGTACCAGGATATTTGGGACATTGATCCGGGCAGCTGTAGCTAAGAGCTCTAAAAGCATATCCTATGCCAATATCTGCCACTTAGGAGCTGTTGTCTGGTGCCGGCAGACATGAGGCAAGCCTTTGGCGTCGGACAGAAAGAGAAAGAAGAGACAAAAAAGTTTTCCTGTGATGTTTTCATGTGGAAGTGATCTAACTGCGACTTTCAAGACCTGAGTTTGAGGTTGGAGTAGGGGATATGCTGGATCTATTAGGGCTTAAAACATACGTTTGAATCTAAATCCTATGAGATCCGTCAATAACAAGTCTTAGCAGAACTTAATCTGAAATTCTTTCTTCTGTGGAATACAAAAGAAGATGCATTTAAAAATGTCTCTGTATTTTTTGTCCATGTCACTGGAATCCAATATTGTTCTATTTTAGAATGGGAATGAAATGTTGTTCAGGTTGTTTTCCTTTGTTGTTGCATACTCCAGTGTTCTTGTGTAGTTCATTTAATCCTAAAGTAGGCTTATTGTAGAGTACAATAGGATCTTGCTGCCTGTCTCCTCTGGTAATACACAGAATTATGCATCTGTTCTTTGCCAAATACGCTGACCTTAAAATGACCCAATCATTAATTCATGTAGAATCAGACGTGAATATAGGGTCTCACTTTTCCTGCATGGTTAATGCCAGGTATATACAGTTACACTGAAATGGCTAAATAATAGTCAAACAACTGCTTAGTTTTATTGTTTGAGGTTTGCTGATGTCACTGTAGATTGACTGAAGAAATGCAGTGAGGGGGAATTCTCTTTTAGAAATTCTGAATTAATAGCTAATGGGTTATTAATAGGTTATTGGGTAACTACCATAGTCTTCTCAGTGTCTGATGTGTTCATGAATATGGTATGAAGACTGCAGCTGAGTTCTGACTGCTGCCAATTAGCAAATTCTGAATTAGCTCATTTAGTGTTTTTAAAAGTTTTAAGATCTCGTCTCTATTTTAAGATGTATGCACTTGACTTGGTGATTTCAGAGTGTTTTTCTGAGTGTTTGTAGGTGTAGTGTGTTGGAGGTTTTCATTTTTAGAGAGTTGCATCCTGTCAAATGCAGAGACACACAAATGGAAATAAATGACTAAGGAGGTGCACTACAACAGAACCAAAACTGTCAAGTTAAACAGCAATCAGCACTGAAAAATGGATCAGTGCAGTGATTCATGACACATGTTATGCTTTAAGACATGATTGTAAACTGAGTAAACCTTCCCATCTCTCCACGTACAGTACTGTTCAGAAATGTGTGGTTAGTAAGATTTTTCTTCCTTTTTCTGAAAGAATTGTGATATGTGTAATATTGTTTGGCCAATATTTTTAGCCTGTTCTCTCTCATTCCAATTTTTTTCCCATCTTTCTGCTGGATGCACTAGTCAGAAACACTATACCCCAGTGCAGTCTTGTCTCCTGACAATACCCATATGGCATTGGATCAGCACGACTTAGTGTTACCCTGAAGGTATTGAAGCCTTGGATCGGATGCTCTGTGCAGATATGTACCTGCAAAAACACAGAACTGCACAATCTTATAACCTAACCCGCCACATAAACAAATAAATGGCTTGTTGTACTGGATACAAAAGTATATATTATCAACAAGTTTATATACACACACACAAATAGTACCTTGGCTGTATTTGTGTAACAACTGTACAGTAATGAGTCTCAGTACAGCCTGTGTGTGCTGTATTTAGCTCTGCTGTTGCACAATAGTCTAGCTCTCTCTCTTTATCACAATCACCTTGCACTCTCACTTACAAGCATAAATTAATAATCACCACACACACACACACTCAAGCCAGGTGACAAAAAAGTCTTATCTATGCAGGGAACTCAAGATCAGGCACCTGCTGCATTAACCGCCTGCAATAAGTATAGTGCAAGCTACAAGTGCAGTTAGAGCTGTGGTTTATTGGTTATTTGCATGCTGTCACATTGACATGTGGGTTTGAGTTCTCTATATCTACATCATTTCCTGTCTTATTTCTACTGCTCGTTTCCATAAACGCACAGAACACTTAATGAATCTTTCAGTTAGTTTGGTCCAATTTGTTTGCATTATACATTGTTCTTCATGTTTAGGTAGTTAATTACAGTATTAGGCTAGTCGATCAAAGTGAGCATGTGCGTTCTGAAGGAGGCAGAGGAAAGGTCATAGAGATGTTAGATGCCATGGTGGAACTGAACCAGGGTCAGCCGGATCAAACCGGATGCTCAGCTTTGGCTCGCTTCCTAGATTATTGCTTTTACTCCTCTTTTCTCCTGTCTGGGACATTCTCTTCTTCTTCACGTCCTGTCTTTGCTGACTCTCTCAGTTCTGCATTATTAATAGTTTTAGGAATATTCTCGAGGTTTCATATGACTGCACTCTTATGGTTGCCATTTACTGTGAAGATACACAGTATACCAACTGCTTTTTAAAGAAGTATCTTATGCTTAACAAGGATGCATTCGTTTTATTAAAATACTAGGTAAAAACTGTAATATTGCACCGTTGAATTTTCAGCATCTATTTCTCCATTCTTCAGAGTCAAATGATCCTTCAGAAATCACTGGAATATGCTAATTTGGTGCTAAGGAAACAATATTGAAAACAGTTGTGCGCCTTAGTGCGTTTGTGGAAACCATGATAAAATTGATTGAAAAATGACATAAATATATTGTGTATGAGAGCGCTTGCATATGTATACGTGTATGTGTTTGTGTGTGTGTGCTAGTATCTGAGTGTTTAAGTAATCCCCTGGTCCTGAGTTAGGTAGGAAAAATTCCTTATGCACTTTAAAGGAAGTTAAACTTAAGCTTAATAAAGCAGATTTTGAATCCGAAAGGCACACACCTACAGTAGAGCTCAGGGCAGTAAGTCAGACAGGGTGAGTTTGTTCCTCTAAGTGATCTCTTGCTTTCTCTCTAATTTTAATCATGACACTTTATACTCCCCAGGCACAATTTAGAGGTCACTGCTGGCCGCAAAGATGCACACTGTCCAAGAGACAGTCCAAGACCAAGAGAGGACAGGCCATGTTATGAGGACCGTTAACTAGGGATGGGCATGATTAATCGACGATCGATAATTGATCGTTAAGATTTTCCTCGATCATGTTAATTTGTTATCGATTAATCTAAAGCATTTTTTTAATCTAATGCAGGTTGCGTTGCGTAGTGCGAGTCTTCAAGCAATTAAATGAATTTCACTGTGTGGCAGCAATTAAATATTTTACCACCATGGGGCAATATTTGACACCCTACTCGGTTATCTGTGATCTTCCGTTTTGATTTCAAAGAATAATCATGAAGATGTCACGGCGAAGTGTGGCGTGGGACCATTTTGATTTAAAAAGCGAACTAGTTAACTGCAAACATTGCGATGCCGTGTTTAAGTACAACACGGCCACGACTCAAATGATGTACCTATGCATCCCGGCAAATTTTCATGAGGCTTTAACCCTTTCGAGTCGATTAACGCATATATGCGTTTTGAGTCATTTTCTCCTGATAACCCCTGATAAATTACACTCTCAGTTTTAATCGTACAGATAAGAGCAATACATCAATCGAATCTGTAAAGGGTCTAGTTTTTTTTGGATACAGACATAATAACAAAAAACCTTTGTGCACTTATAAAATAAAGATAACAAACAAGGTGCGCTGTCTACAGTCTTTGTCTCCGCTGATCGTCATGTACAAACATTTCATTAAAATGAACCGTAACTCCGTGAATACTCAACGAAGAGACATGAGAGAGATATCTATAGAAAGCCTGGAATGTCTACTTTTAAACTAAAAAAGTGCTTCCGAAAAACAAATATTCTGAGATAAAGTAATCCATATGAAAACAACGCAATGTCTGTTTTTCATATCTTCCTTCATTATATTTAATGTGACGACGCCCCCGCGCAGAACGCGCTATTCAGATTCAAACTGAAGCGCGCGGCTTGAATACGCCCACACAGAAGAAAAGGCAGCGTTTTTATTTTATTTTACTGTTTGCTTCGCGATGAGAGGACTAAGACATAATCCACCCCAAAAAGATGTGATGTGGTTGATGATTTGAGAAATGGATTTCCTCAGAAAAAAGAATGAAGCACTTTATTCAGACTCAAAACGCATATATGCGTTAATCGACTAGAAAGGGTTAAGAACGCCTGCTAGCAGCTGCAGGTTCCGCTGCTTTAGAGCACTGCATATGCACGCGGATATATGTTCGGTTTGCCTGAACGTAGTTTAACTGTCTGCCACAAGTTGATCTTTTAATAAAGGTCTCACCGAGGAAAAACACGCTGTATTTTTGTATTCATTGCATTTTTTTATTATAAAAATTAAATAATTAATTATATTATAAAAATATTAATGATTAATCGATAGTCGATCGTTAATTCTCCCGACGATCGACTAAGAAAATTTAATCGAATGCCCATCCCTACCGTTAACCATTCAGTTCAAAAGAGAAGAGCATGTCTGAAAACATTCCCAATAAACACCTATGTTCACATCTTGTACTTACACATGACAAATCTGCTATATGATTTTTATTAAAAAACATCATTTAATATTGCCACAGTATATGTTTCAACTGTCCGAAGTGTTTCAGCCAGTTAACTTGAGAGAATGTCATTCTTAACCAATCACTGCATGTCTTGTTGCATAGGACAGAATACTGCTTTATTTATTACTTTATTGACTGTATGTGTGTTAAATGAGTCTGTGTTTTATGTAACCGGCTCTTCTCTCTGTCTGCAGGGGTGGTCTGATATGGAGGCTGAGGAGGATACTGATCTGGGTGCTGGGAATCTACATCGCAGTCCCTGTTATCATCAAAGTCTGTCCATCAATACAAGCTAAATTAGTCTTTTTAAACTTTGGTGAGTATTTGCAACCGATTTTTATTTAACTGGGGAATATTTTAGCCAAACTGTTTGCAAAAACTGATATTTATGCCAGTGTTTGTAGACTTTGGCATTCAGACATGTCTAGAGTTTTTAACGTTTTGTTTTTATTATTTTTGTTTTACATCTTTGGCAAGTGACTTGATCAGTCTTAGTAAACTTGGGTATTTCTGTCAGTGTTTTAGCACTTTAAGTATTTAGTCTAGTCTTTGTAAACATTTGTGAGTGTCTTTGTTAAATTTTACAAGTATTTAGGCCTCTCTTTGTGAAATGTATTTGTTTTTAAATTTTGAGTATCTAGGCTGACCTGTTTAACCTTTTGTATTTAGACCAGAAATTCTTCCATTTGCATTTTGTTTATTCAAGCTAAACTGCCATGTAAATTGTCATTATTTTAAATGCTGTGTTATTTTCTGTAGATTTTTTTAATTTTATACTTTAACACGAGTCAGTTTCCATAATTTTCAGCTGCTGCGTCTATAGTGAAAGGACAAGCTTAGGGCATTTCGCCTCAAGGGAAATGTAGTATAAAAGGAGATTGTTACACTGCATTTTCCCTTGTGAAATATTCAGCATGCTCAGAACAACTCTTAGACGCATTCAGTCAAGCACGCGCTTGTATTCGAGATATAACTGCACACTGTAGCATCTGAAAATTAGTAAAACTTTTCGGATGCTCCTCTAACAATGTAAATGTTTTTACGGTCACTTTTGATCAATATAATGACCAACAATCTCTACTGTGTCCTTAAGAACTGATGCCTTAGCACCTGTTTTGCAATATAATGTCTTTTGGTTAAAGTGATGTCCATCACAGAACAGAATCTGCTCGACCTTGTGACATTTGATAAGACATTTTGAAACAACAGAGTTTGATGTACAGTTGCAGTTTGCATCCATCATCAGCCTTCTGCTGAAATGACCAAACAAAGCCGTCATTCATCCATCAGTCCAGATAAATGGCCAATCTGTTTACCGCTGAGGTCCTTTCTCACACACTCCTCTCAGTTTAATCAGATGATTCCTATGTTGTCACATCATTGTTTAATTTCTCTGATATTAGTCATGTTCTGTGGTGTTTTGGGCTGATGTTAGCATTAGCATTGTCAGCAGTCACACTGTTTCTGTCAGCTGATGTGTTTCGCCACACTCTGCTTCTGTTTGCAGTCTGAGCTAATAACGGACAAAATGTGTGTAGAAGTGTGACTGTAAGCATCCTCATGTCTGCTTTACTCAGAGGAAATCTGTGACTAAGGCCTGTGAACTTTGTCAAGTCATCAGTCTCCTGAGAAAGCTTGTGGCACACTTTCGGTTCTTAAATTGCAAACATAATGTTAGTCAGATTTTATTTTTTTATTTATAATTTAATTGTGCATGCCTGTTTTAAATTCTCAGACCAGACACGGCAGTTTGAAGAATTAACCAGCATAAATTTATTATTATTTGAATGTTCTGTATTGTTATAAACAGTTTTATTATTTCCTGAAAAAAATATTTTTATTGAAGGGAATGTAAAGTTAAATCTCATCAGGAGCTGACGGAACTGTACTTTACAGAACAGCTTTATACTTTTTAGCATTGTATAGAACAACGTTGTATTTTGTGTGAAGATCAGAGCTGTTAATTACAGTAGAATTAAGCTTTTTGTAACCGTATCTTTTATAACCTCTGTATGTACCTACTGCTAAAATGTTTGGTGTCTGTAAGATTTTTTTGTTTGTTGTTTTGGAAAGAAGTCTCTTCTGGTCAACCAAGGCTGCAATTATTATTATTATTATTATTATTATTATTATGATTATTTTATTTTTATTTTTTGGCACCCTCAGATTCCAGGTTTTCAGCCAAATATCGTCCTATCCTACTGTAACAAACCATATATCAATGAAAATATAAATTTTTTCAATTTCCAATTTTATGACTGGTTTTGTGGTCCAGAATCACACATTGTAAAATGTAATTTATTTCTTTGAGCTGAATTTTCAGCCTTCATTATTCCAGACTTCCGTGTCACATGATCCTTCAGAAATCCTTCTAATATGTTAATTTGCTGCTCAACAGCATTTATTATTATCAACGATAATAACACTTGTCAAAAAGTTGTGCTTTATATAGAATTCTTCTGGATTCTCTGAATAGAAAAAAACTAAATGGCATTAGTTTTAAATGGAAATCTTTTGAAACCTTATAAATGTCTTTACTGGCACATTTGACCAATTTATCGCATCTTTGCTGATTTTCATAATCAACATACAATAACTTTATCTATCCTTTTCCCATCAATTGCCATGGGAAAAAAGTCAAGTTCTGACCTACTTACTGTATTTTCCTGTGGAATATCCTTTTTAACTGGGAAATACATTGCATTCAGTTTCATGTTGACTGTTATCTTTTTGTCTCTGTCTTTCAGTGCGAGTGCCGTATTTTATAGATCTGAAGAGACCACAGGATCAGGGCTTGAATCACACTCGCAACTTCTACCTGCAGCCTGAGGAGGGAATTAACATTGGAGTGTGGTGAGAGCACAGACACAGACTAAAATACAGACACCGCCTGGCCTGCCTGTGCCTGTCTGTCTCTCTGTCCTCACGTTCTCTACCCTACAGGTTTCTGTCCCTCTTTACCTTCCTTATGGGCATGGCTGTCTTTCTGAAGGGCGTGGAAAAAGTGCTGCACTTATTGAAACATATCCTGTGGCACATAGTGTGTAAATCTGTGGTGACAGAGGACTGCACGGGCCTATGGCTGCTGGCCATTGGGTGTGACTGTTTTTGTGTGTGTGTTTGTGTGTCTGTGTTTGACTTTTACTTTTCACAGTGGAAAGGGCCACATAAGCTTCCTGCAGCTGATGCTGTAGTTTTCTCTGCATAAGTAAGCTTGTCTCTGCTCTGGTCAGATTCACTGTTGATAATGAACAGTCCTAAAGGAATACACTACTGTTCAAAAGTGTGGGTTCAGGAAGAATTTTTTTTTTTTTTTTACTTTTTTAATTCAGCACGGATGTATTGAACCGATCAAAAGCGACAGTAAAGACATTTATAATGTTACAAAAAAAGTATATTTCAAATAAATGCTGTTCTTTTGAACTTTCAGAGGAATCCTGAATAAAATGTATCACAGTTTTCCACAAAAATATAACCACTCTCAACATTGCTGCTCAAGAAACACTTCTTATTATTATCAAACGAGCATATTAGAAGGATTTCGGACAGATCATGTAATTCTGAAGTAATGGCTGCTGAAAATTCAATTTTTAAATATACTAAATAGAAAATAGTTACTTGATATTGCAGTAATTTTTACAGTAGTACTGTTTTTACTGTATTTTTGAACAAATAAATGCCTCATGAACATAAGATACTTTTTTTTTTTTTTTTTTTTTTTTTTTTTTTTTACAATGAAAAAAGTTGACCAACCTCAAACTTTTGAACATAACCACATCTACTTACTGTCTTTTTTTTCACCCTTTCATTTGCAGGAAGCAATGTTTTAAATGCTGCGTATCTCTTTTGTATTATCCTGTCATCTCTCTTTGATCTCTCTCTCTCTCTCTGTCTCTCTCTGTCTCTTTCTCTCTTTCTCAGGCACACAGTACCTTCAGTGATGTGGAGGGAGGCTCAGGCAAAAGATGCTGAATGGTATGAAAAAAGCTTCCAGTCCAGTCATCCAGTCCTCCTTTATCTCCATGGCAATGCTGGAACAAGGTACACAAACCCTCAGGGACTTGTGATCAATACCACTTTATAAAACCAACTCGGTGTCAAAAATGATTCAGTGGGAGTTAAAGCTGGAATGCACTTTTGCAGTCTATACAGATTTTTGCTCCTGTCTGGATGAGTCAGTCTGCATATTTGACCACAAGTCGTGTTATGTTTAATGTGCACAGATTGTGATTGTATCCAGTCATCAGAGATCAAACCTGCTGATTTTAGAAAACATAATTCCTTCATTTGTTGTGTGTTCTAGCAATGAGGCTGTTGTGTTCGGAATGATTTGAAAGTCTGGTAGTATGTGATCCTCAGTCAGTTAATGTATGATGTCTAGTGTTTACTCTGTTTTTATTTGGAAAGATTTGCAGTTCATCAAATGCAAATCTCTAGTCACTTACTTAAGCTTGGAGTTATGTGTGTTTCAGAGGAGGAGATCACAGGGTTCAGCTGTACAAGGTAAAAAATTTGAATTTACACTGTCGTTCAAAACGTTTATTTTTTATATATATGCAAGAAATCAGTGGTTTTATTCAGCAAAGAACTGCATTCCATCAAACAAGTGGCAGTTATGTTACATAAGATTTATATTGTAAATAAATGCTATTCTTTTCCAACTATTTCTATATTCTTTCTATTCATTCAAAAAAAAAAAAAACTATTATTAAAAAAAAAAAAACTATTATAATTTTTGTGATGGGAATGTAGTATATATTTAAGATTTGAAAGAACTTCTTTTGTCTGAGTTAATGTTAGACACGTTTTTATCTTTTTGTCTCTGCAGGTTCTTAGTTCATTAGGCTACCATGTAGTCACATTCGATTATAGAGGTATGTTGGGTGTCTATTTTAATGCACTATTCTGTCATGCAAGTCAGATTCCCGTTCCCAGTCTCAGAGTGAAGCACCATATGGTTTTGTTTGTTTGTGCAGGTTGGGGTGACTCTGAGGGCAGCCCTTCAGAGAAAGGCATGACGTCAGATGCTCTCTTCCTCTACCAGTGGATAAAGCAGCGGATTGGCCAGAAGCCTCTGTACATCTGGGGTCACTCGCTCGGCACAGGGTGAGATGAACTCGCCTGAGCCATCCGAGAGAGCACTGTTGATAGTGTGCTTTTTTTTCTAGATGTGGATCTTCTAGTTCTTGGAATGACATTTTAGTTGTCCTTTGACATAAAGGAATTGATTGTGTTACTCCCTGTGGTATATTTGAACTGTTGCTGATGCTGTTCATTCCTGTTTTTCCAGAGTGGCCACTAACCTAGTGAGACGTCTGTGTGACAGGGGTACGTGAACGTACATTCATGCATTTGTGTTTTCTTATGAGCTGGGATGTTGCAACTGAAAACCAATAGTAGCCAGCAGTGTGAAAGTATGGTTTAAACCCAAGTAGAAACTTGGTATTTACTAATCACTTTGAATACATGTATGAACACTGTCACATAATTATTATTCACCGTTTCGGAATATAATTTCTTTATTTCTTGTTAGTACATAAGTGGTGACTTTGTTGACATTTCATAAATAGACAAGCTTTCATTGGCACGGTCTTAACTAGATTAAGAGTGAACTAATGTAATTGCCAAGCTCTTCTAATCAGACTTTTAGTTACATAAGCCTGTAGTTGAGCCACTGTTTAAAACATGAAGGAATGATGCAGACTTCCGTCCTTGGTGCTTACAGGAACGCCCCCAGACGCCCTAATTTTAGAGTCACCCTTTACCAATATCAGAGAAGAAGCCAAGAGCCATCCCTTCTCTATGGTGAGAAACCAAGTTCCTGTTCAATCTCACATACCGCCTTTGTGCAACAAATACACATAACTAACCTTGAACATTTATATATGTTCATTTGAACAGGTTTACAGATATCTGCCAGGCTTTGACTGGTTCTTCCTGGATTCTATTACTGCAAATGATATCCGATTTGCCAGTGATGAAAAGTAGGTTCTTTCAGTCTTCTATTTCTCTGTAAGTTTATGTGCGAGTGATTGTTTTCTCTGTGTCCTCCTACGAAGACTGTTGCGTGTTTCTACAGCAGGGTGCCCTTGCAGCTGTGTTCTCTGTTCTGTAGCGTTTTCACACGCCAGTGGCTTCATCTTCTCTCTCTGAGAACTTGTTTTAGAAACAAAATTAACGTGCATGTGTATAAAAAGACATCTTTAGTGTTCAGCCACGTGTGGGCACTGATCCTTGAGTCACAGATGAAGTGATCATGTAATTAATTACACAAACCTCTAGTGGAAGGTCCCACACTACGTATATAAAACAATAAAACGGATCTATGTCCTGAATCTCTATAAGGCAGTACTTATTGTGAGTTTGGAGAAACTCAAACCAATGTCTCTTTGTCTCTTAGTGTCAACCACATATCCTGTCCGGTTCTGATACTGCACGCAGAAGACGACACAGTCGTACCTTTCCAGCTGGGAAAGAAGGTAAAATATCAGTGTCAGACAATGAGAGGGTTTATTTAAAACTATAAAATGGATATTTCAGACTCTAAATTCAGATTGGATGAGCCATATTCAGAGCTTTTTTAAAATAGCTGATACTTAAATCACAATAATTTGATCACTTGTTATGATGAAACGGTGCTGGTGTTGGGAGATTTGGTTTTTAAGCACATATGGCACATATGGTTTAGTTTTTTATGAATTAAACAACTTGTTCAAATGGGTAAACAAAGTAATATTCTGACAATATACAAACAGAATAATAAAAAGGTACAGTTACAGTATTTTTGTTTTGTTCAGAAAGAATCTAAACTAAACCTTCAGTAATATTATCAAACCTTATTGTATTTTATAAAATAAATCTACTTATAGCTATTTGAAGTATAATAATAATAATAATAATAATACATTTATTATTATTATCATAACAAATTATTGCTGTTATTATATATTGTAGTATCTGTTAATGCATTTGTTTTAAAAATGGTCTGTTTTTCTTTGTAACAACAACAACAATAATAATGATAATTAATCTTTTCGTCGACAGCTATATGATTTGGCGGCTCAGAGCAAGAGTCTGAATGGTCATAAGGTTCAGTTCATCCCGTTCCCCAGCTCTCTGGGCTACAGACACAAGTTCATCTACAAGAGCCCACAGCTTTCACATATACTCAGGTGTGTATGCTTTACAAACGGCTGCTACTCATATTTTTCCCCACTGGTCCTTGCTGACAAAACAGTTTGGCTGCATTCATCTTTTTATTCTGTTGGTTGGGAATACAAGCTATTTTTAGGATCGTGCCAGGTGGTGCAGTTTATAGATTCTGCTCCGGGCCGCTGACCAACAGCTGTGGTGATAGTAATTCAGACTGAAATCACTGTCTATATCTTCCAGTGCTGACTATGTTTTTATCTGAGATGGGTTTTTTGCTAATGATCTTTCAGGGAGGCAAACGTGTACATTTCTTTAGGAGCACAGCTCAAACATTTTGTCAACTGAACTGCTGTTATTCTAAATTATTTATATGAAGTATAATCTGAGATGTTAAGTAATAATATTTCAATTGATAAATAAGTATTCATGTAATTATTGTCAAATATAAGGTATAGAGTGTAATATTTTAATTTGTTCATTTTTATCGTAACATTTAATATTTAAATTTAGTTAAATTATATATTATGTAAAATAAAAAACATTATATCACTGCATTGTATTACAGAAACAAAATTATCAGTGCTAATTACCTTCAATTACTTTTAATCAACTGGTTGAAAGGTAACTGGATATATTAAATATCGCTAATCTTAATTTTGAAATTTGTTTTTAATTGGTTTTATAACTGGAACTAATGCTAACAATTTTCTTGAAACATTTTCATGAAAAGTGTGCTTATTTTGTTTAGTGGCACAGATCATTAGTTAAAACATGAAAATATTTAAGGGCAACTTTATATTTAATGAAATATATATTAATTTAAAGTTTAATTGAACATTATATATTTTTGTAAGTATTTTAAGTATTGAAAGCCCCCATCAGGAATGCAGTGTTTGAGATTAAATAAGTAGTACTGAAATGGGTTGTGTTTAGTTCCATCAGATGGGAATTTGAAGTCTAATGTGTTGTCTTTTTGTCTCTGTGTCTCAGTGATTTCCTCAATGCGCCGCATCCTCACGTGTAGTCAGGATCATTTCAGCCGACTGCCCTCTCTCACACACTCTCAGTAAAACACACACACATCTATGTGATCTGCACCGTGTACTTGCACACACAAGCATGGACTGAAGATGCACCAGTTCTTTTGCATTCCTTTGTTAACCTAAAACCTGGAGGGAGAAAGTTCTCATCATTAAGAAAGTGACAGGGCTGAGTGCTTTCTTACACCGCCTCCTGTTGCCATGGTAACAGATCTGAAGTGGCAGCTGGAGCATGAAGTATGCAAAATAATATGCAGATAATGCACTTAAATAATGCTTAAGTCAACAACCCCTTTTCAAAGGAGAGACGTACTGATGAAGTTTTAGCGATGGCACTGCGAAGACCCCATGAGGATTATGATCAAAGGGATGAAAGAGGACAAGTTGCTATAATGATGTCATTGTCAGTGCTTGCTGACTGCAGTTCACTCCTTTTTTACGAACATAAAACAACGACAATATCATGGACCTTATTTCAATTCTGAAATCCACTCAATGTGAACAGCGAGTTGTGTACAATAAAATGTATTTTCTTTTTTTTTTCGACTTTATTTTTCTCACGATTTGAATCATTTTGCTAGTTAAAACTATTTTAATGCAATGTTATGTGTATTGTGATTATGCTGTTGTGTTTGCTTGGTATGTATGCAACTCAACTGCATCACAACTGAATGAGTTTTCATTATTTTAATGCATTTGGTTGCTCAATACTAGTTTGCATGTCTGTTACTGAAGATATAAAAGATTGTTGCACAGACAAAAGACAACAGAAAACTGTATGAAACCTTTTTCTTTACTTGGTTATGTGGGTTATATATTTTCTTTGGTCTTTATACTCTCACTTTGCACATTCCAAAAATAAATAAATAAAATTAATTATTACCATATGTTGAATACCAAAATCAAAAACCTTAGTGACAAATCTTAATTTATTTTTATTACATTTATTACCCAAGTGATATACACTATTGTTCAAGGAGTCTTATGCTCATCAAGGCTACTTTTTAATTGATCAGAAGTACAGTAAGAACTTATTTAAACAAATGTATTCTTCAATATTATTAAAAATGTTAATATATTTTAATTTTATTCCTGTGATGTGAATCGAAATTTTCTCCAGTCTTCAGTGTTACATAATCCTAATCATTCTAATATGCTGATTCGGTGCTCAAAAACGTTTCTTATTATTATTAATGTGCTGCTTAATATTTTTGTGTAAACTATGACGCCTTTCTCAGAAAGTTTAAAGGAACAGCATTTTTTGACATGTCAATGTTTTTACTGTCACTTTTGATCAATTTAATGTGTTCTTGCTGAATAAAAATATGAATTTCTTTCCAAAAGAACCCCCCAAAATTCGGAATTTTCTATAACCAGCTCATTTACTCAAAATTAACTTTTAGCGTATCTTGCAATGTTTTATAATTGTGTTCTTTAATTTGGTGGAATATGTGTAATGGATTGTAACATGCACAAAGTAAATGAGGCAATACTCTAGTCAAGGATACCAAGATCCATGACTCTACGAAACAGTGAGCAATAATGACACATCTTTGATTTGCTCTAATGTCTTGTCATGTGTATATGATGAATATATTTGCTTCACAGTGTGCACTGACCATCTGACAATTCTTATTTGCATATTTAAAGTAATTGTCACTGTAATACAGCCCCATTGAGACTCAAGGTCTGCTGTATTGTTGCTCTGTGTGTCAGGTTATATATATATATATTTTTTTTTTTCTCAAATCTTTCTGCTCAAATTTGATTTAAATTTCTTTAGGGCTGATAATAATAACAAGGTTATGTGTGCATGCAAGCTTTAATGGTAGATCTAGGCTGTCCGCTGGTGTTATTGATGTTATTTTCGGAAAGAAATTGTATTATAATTTTTGTTTTCATCTGCTGTCGTGTGACTGATGCAGTGAAAGAAAAACACAACCAAAATCTCTTAGCTTGTGAAGGACTATGTAGAAATGATGTAGAAATGATCATTTTAGCAAGACCACCAGGTTATAGATGAAGTGCAATAATATCTAAAGCAGAAGGACAAACATATGTTAGACCAAAAAAAAAAAAACCTATATATGAACATGAAGCCGCTCACTTATTCAGTATATTCCATTGAACTAGAATGTAAAAATGGACCATAAAATATTTGGATGTTAATGCTCTGAACTCAAGATATTATTCTGCTGTCTTTGTTGATGTTGACCAAACTTTGCATATTTGAAGCCAACACTTCTTATATTTAAAAATTATTTTTTGTAATGAAATACTGCCCAGTTATTTCAACAGCAATGGTTACTTTTTGCAGAATATATCATGAGTGGTTTACAATGTTTGTTTTGTTCTAAGCTGCTAAAATTAACAGGACACATGCACAGAAGTAAGTACACAATGTTTATTTGTAAACAATAAAAGACTGGATAAGAAGTATATGCTTTCTGATATCCATTATTTGAAAGGCTTTTATACTGAATCCCAGGAGGACAATTAATTTTTTATTTATTAATTTATTAATATTAAATTAATATTAATTTCCTCCCTCTATATATTTCTGTATCTGTACACTATATTTTAACCTTTTATTTCTTTTTTAAATACAGTGGAAAAAATAAAATTGGAGGGAGACAGTTGACATAAATAAATAAAGAAAACCTTGCCCTTGGATCTCGATTTGGAAAAAAAGATCAACTGTCTAGCATTAATGTGCTCTTCTTGCAAATATAATCCCATCACAAACCATAATGATGAGTTGAATTCTACTAGACAGACTGGTCAAACCCAGTTCAACTAGTTAAAGCAGTGCAGGGAGGCACAAATAGGAACCTTGGGGTATTTTTGCTGTATTAACATGCTGATTGGCCATTTTACTATGCATCAGCCTCAATACCTCATTCATGTGTTCACTTTTAGCACACCTGGCACCTTTTCAAGCCATACGTTACGATTCTGAATGATATGAATGCTGCCTTACAACTTGACATCAGCATTCAATCTTTAAAACAATGAACAGATTACATCTTTACTTACCTTTAGTCATATAAAGTCAACAGCAAACGGTTTTTGTTTTCAAGGTTTTTATTATTTGTTAACATGGTTTTAACACCATTATTTGTATACAGTTCGTGTATAAAATGGAGCAAGAAAACAAGGCCTCGGTACAAAGTGTGAATGTTCAAAGGCACATCTATAAGCATACATTCAAACGACCGCTGTAATCTGATATGCTGTATATAGTTCAAACTCAAGCCAGGGTTTGCCTTATGAATTTCCATTTGCTTAAGTTCAAGCTGCTTTGTAAAATGAAAAACAGGACAAATATATCATAATTTGTTTATGCTATGTGAAATAGAAGAGCAAACTGAATCAGCTTCGACCCTGACAAAAACTATAAAACTATTTAAAGTACAGATATGATGACTTTACATCAGCCAGCTGCCATATAGCCTTTTATGAAATATTCTACCAAGAGATGTTTTTTTTTATTTTTGAGTACTGCACAGTGAGTATACAAGGCACCCTTTCACCTGCATTGAAAGCTTGAATAAAAAGATTATTTGGCCACCGAACAAACACATCACATGCACTTTAAAGTCATTATATCAATTCTGTTTGCATTTGTTACTTTTAAGGCTGTCATTTCTGACTGCTTACATCACATATTTGAAGGCAAATACAATACTTCTACTGAATTTAGACAGAATAAATGTGGTTGCAAGTGAAATATTTTGTCATATTTAAGAAATGTTCTAGGACATGAATGTTACTCAAGTCTTCAATGGTTTCCAGATGGCTTCAGAAAATACTCAGAGGCTCTTGTTCGGTTCCACCGTGTTCTTGGTTATAATCAGTCACAACCGTTACTCTCAAAAGTGAAACAAAGAGTACACAAAAATTTAGAATTTACACCATTTGATGCATAAATACCTTTGAAACTGAAGCTGGACTTAATTTTGACGAAATGAAGTTTCAATAAATTAGTCTCAGATGACCAATGAATTGAATGTGCATAAATGGAAACCATGATGATTGATAATTAAAGTATAGGCATGTGAAAGTAACTGTGATTTAAAACCTACTACATTGTAAGTGCACATGGAAGAGTTAGTTTTTGTGCATGCATGTTGAGGGTACACTACAGTGATGAAGTTCAAAAATGCTTCACATAGTGAGAGAAAGCTGAATCAGGTGAAGCCACTGGGAAATGTCGAGGAACAGGAGCGCAGAACCTGTGGACACCATCAGACCATCATGTTGCCCACTCCCTCATTCACGTGGTTCGTTAGGTGGCGGGATCTTGACGTCAGATGGCTCTACGCCCCAGATCTCACGTGCATACTCTGCAATGGTGCGGTCGCTAGAGAACTTTCCAGAAGCAGCAATGTTTTTGATGACCTTTTTGGTCCATTCTTTCGGGTTCTGAGGAAAAGAGTTACAAACAATAAAGTACAGTCCAAATTCAAGCTTAAAAAAAAGCTTTTAAAGCTGTTTTACCAATATGTGTGTTCAGTAAGGTCAGCTATATATTTTGAGTAGTGGTAGAATGATACACAGTATAGTGCCAGTACTGTAGCTCAATCGGTCAGTGAACACTGGTCATTTTGACATTTAGCGCCCCCTGGTGACAGGTACAAACAGGCTTTCTGTTCTCAAATATTTTAGTTTCGAATATATAATTAAAATGTAATTTAATGGAATAATTTTCAATGATCAAATGTTACTACTGACTCTGGGCTCAGCAACTGAAAAAAGCCCATATTGGTAAACCACAGGTAGATATCCAAACTCCTCAACTCACCCTGTAGAGTTCATTCACTTTTTCTTGACAGCTGATATAAGCTTCATAGTCTGCAAACACCTTGAACCTGAGAGAGAAGAACAGAAGTCAGGCACCTCTTACTAAAGCATAACGAGTCTGATAATTGTTACATAAAACAGCTATAAATTCTATAGATGGGAGCAAGTTTTTTTAGGGATAGGTGAAGTCTTTAACACTCACCTGTCATGATCCATGAGCATGTTGACAACATCTTTAAAGAGTTCAGGCTCTTTGGGGCTGAAGAATCCAGAGCTGATCTGATCCATCGCCTGCTTCAGTTCAGGCAGATGCTCGTAGTATTCCCTGGCATTGTATCTGGATCAAAAACAGTGTTGTTATTGCAGACCAATTTTTTTCTAAAAATAAGGCAGAAATAAAGCAAAATAGAATAGATAAAAGCAATTAATGCAATTAATGATTTTAGCTTAGAATGTTCTCTTCTCACAAATAAATGACTCTAACTCAACAAATCTCACAACCAGGGACTTATATCTCTGTTTTTCTTTCATTGTTTGATTACATCAGTCCTCCATCCTAAAGCTTCCTTGTTTTCCGTCTTCTCCCATTTCTATCCATTCACACTTTCCTACCCTTTTTTGTCCATGGCCTCCACATCCTCCACCCTCATGCCAAAGATGAACAGGTTTTCTTCTCCAGCTTCTTCTGCCATCTCCACATTAGCGCCATCCATGGTGCCGATGGTCAGAGCGCCGTTAAGCATGAACTTCATGTTCCCTGTACCGGAGGCTTCTGTACCTGCCGTGGAGATTTGCTGGGACAGGTCGGCAGCAGGGATCACTGAAGAACAAAGCATATGACACATTCAATCACTTACTCAGCACATCAAATATATAATGCATCTATAGCAAAAACATTTATTAGTTTAGTTAATGCATGACAAAACATAATAAATCTCATCTGATCTTACTTTTTTCTGGCTATACAACAGCTGTTTATAAATTCACTCACCCTTCTCAGCTAATGAGACTCGATAGTTCTCCAGGAAAATGACCTTGAGTCTGTCTCCCACCAGAGGGTCATGATTCACCACATCCCCCACTGAGGTGATCAGTTTAATGATCATCTTTGCCATGTGATAGCCTGGTGCTGCCTGTAGGAGGCGGTACAGGACAACACAAAACACCTTTTAGACATTTTAGGACTCTTACAGCAGAGGCTCTCAACCTTTTTGACTTGAAGGCCTCCCATTGTCCAGCACAACTTTCAAAGGACGCTCATATGAAAAAGCAGACTCCAACAGGAAGTACAAGTGTCAATATTAACCATAAATAATGATAAAATGATTCCATGATTCCAGGAATAGTACGTTCTTTAATTAAAAAAAACACATCAGATTTCTTTTTCTTTTTTTTAGCATTTTCAGTTAAGTTTGAATATTTGTTATATCTTCATTTCATACAATTTTAAGTCAACCTGTAAACCCTTCAGAAGTGTGCTGAGGCCCTCTAATGGTTTGAGAACTCCAGCTTTAGTCAAATACAGTTATGACCATTATCTACATAATAATAATAAGTATTATTATAATAATAATTTTAAAAAGTAATTTTCAATTGAATACACATACCTTTCCTCCAATCATTACGGTCCTTGGAACAAACTTCTTGTTCGGTTCTTTCTTAATCCCTAGAAATTACAGAATGGCAAATAAAATAAAAAAATAATATTATATATATATATATATATATATATATATATATATATATATATATATATATATATATATATTCCATTTATTGAATCACTCATTAATTGGAGTTATTTAAAAAAGGAAACTCCTACAAAATTCGGATAAACCAAAAAAAAAAAATCTATAATATTTTATTGAATAATTTCAATACAACTCTACAAAAAAAGAAAACTTCTATTAAAGGAACATCTATATTTCCAACTGAATAAAATAAAACAACAACAGTTGTACCAGTAAAAGACAAAACAATATTAATAAAAGTGCTATATCTTTGGTCAGTTCCTGTCAGGATCATTTGTGTGTGCAATTCTTACTGTTGTATAACGTGATGACATGCAGGATGTTGAGCAGTTGTCTCTTGTACTCATGGATTCTTTTGACATGGATGTCGAAGATGGACTCAGGATTTATCTTTATTTTGTACTCACTCTCCAGACATGCTGCAAACTTCTGCTTATTCTCCTAAAAAACAATTTAAAAAAATTATAAAATGTAAACAAACAAGTCAGAAACAAGAAAAAAAAATCATGATGCATAACCACCAAACAACAACAAATGTAGACCTGTTTCACTTTGGCCACATCCCGAATAAACATTTCATCATTGACAAAGTCCAACAGCTTTTTCAGCTGGAAAAGATCTGTCAGGAAGTCCTCACCAATTTTCTGAAAGGAAAACAAGCACAAGACAGTGAGGGATGGACGGAAAGAAAACCTGTTGGGGAAGAGCAATAAAGAGTGAGCTCGTTAAGAAAATGACCTCAGCGATGATGTCAGCCAGGCCGGGGTTACAGAGCAGCAGCCAGCGACGAGGCGTGATGCCGTTTGTCTTGTTCTGAAACTTCTCTGGTTCAATCTCACAAAAGTCCTTGAACCTTAAACCACAAAAAATACAAAATGTCTCCAAGTTCTAAATGTCTAATATCTAAGCAATATCAATGGGGAAAAAATTTCATTGACCTAACTGGTATCTCTACACGAAAATAAAATTGAAACCAACATAGAAAAAAAAAAATCAGATTAATTCTGCTATCAAATACTTGTGTAACAACTGATGCACACTACTCACACGGTGGTTTTGACAATGTCTGAGTGAATCCGTGCGACTCCGTTAACAGCGTGTGAGCCGACCACACAGAGGTGGGCCATGTTGATCCTCTTTGGATCGCCCTCCTCGATCAGAGACATCCTGCGCAAACGATCACTGTCACCTGGATACAGCGCAGCGACTCTCTACAACAGAGGCTCAATCAGACAAACCGGTTCATTGAACAACATCCCGATGATCTTGAGTCAGTGTGTGTGCGGATCCTCACATCCAGATGCCGCTGGTTGATCTCGTAGACGATCTGCAGGTGTCGGGGCAGGAGCTTCTCAAACATGTAGACAGGCCAGCGCTCCAGAGCCTCAGGTAACACCGTGTGGTTTGTGTATGCGCACGTCTTTGTGGTGATCTCCCATGCCTACCCACATACATACATACATAAATGCTCATTTTCATAACTTATTATAAATAGAAATTACATCAAATAAATTGAGATCAACTAATAAAATCCCATTATTTTGAGTTGGCTGGTTATGTACACGTTACTCTCTTTACATTAGCATTACTATGTCTATTTCTCAAGGAAGAAACCAAGGAATTAGTTTGCTTTTAATTTGTGCCAGAACACTCGCATATCAACTAATTTCAGTAAATGCATGTCTATGAATAAATTAATTATTAGCAAATTTTAGTTTGAACATCACCTTTTCCCAGTCTAGGTGCTCTATATCCACCAGGATCCTCATGAGCTCAGGAATCGCCAGAGCTGGGTGAGTATCATTCAGCTGGATCGCCACCTGAGAGACAGTTTAGAAAGCATTGTAGTTTGAAGCATATCGGTTGATTCAAACAAAAGATTCTGTCAAATTTAAGACCAGCAACCAATTCGACGAATTTAAAATAATATCACCTTTTCATGGAAAGTCTCAAAAGAGGTGCGCATGGGATCCCGGCAGCCAAACTTTGACGATTTATAGCGTCTGATGATGTCCTGCAGAGTAGCAGCCACCACAAAGTACTCCTGCTTTAAACGGAGCTCCTTCCCTTCAAAAAACTAACACATGCATATACAAAGAATTTAATCAATATTAAAGCTTTACAAATAGCAAATGATATCATTTTGTCTTTTTTTTTTATAGAATAACCAAGCATTGTGTTTTCTGACTGTATAGTTCAGTAGCTGTGTGAACAATAGCTATATTCACTAGTGTTTCATGACATACTGTAAGCCAACTGTTGCTCAGGACTCCATATTACAGTTTCATACTTCCTCACTGCATTACAAATATCTGTGGTACGGTTGCACAAGATAAGAACTTTCAGTCTTTTTTTTTTCAGCTTGTGCCTGGCTACTAAATCATATATAATTTACATACCAGCATCTACATAGTCTAAATATACACAAATTGTATTTTGGTAACTAATACACACATTGTATCTCACATCTTCTTGCTCTCTGTACATTCTCTCCATCTGGCACACACACAGACAAAGTTTTACAGTATTGAGAGGTGTGTGTACTAACATTGTCATTGGGGTAGAGCACCCTGGAAATGTTCTCTGCCAGGTTCCGGTCCAGTACAGCCTGGATGTAATCTCCCACATTAACTACAAAGAAAAAAAAAAAAGGAGTATTTCAAACCCGTACTGTATTATTTGCATCATAAATCAATGATACAACAGACAGAAATACTCTCAGCATGTACACTAACATTTTAGCCACAATACTTTTGTTTTCACAGGCTAGTGGTCATAAACCATAGTGGGTTTTTTTACTTCAGGATTCTTAAAATAAAGAGTTCAAAAGAACAGCATTTATGTATCTTTTGTAATCGTATACTCTCTCACTTTTGATCAATTTAATGCATCCTTTAAGTTCCTTTCTTCTCAAAAAAGAAAAGCATTATCTATAACAACTAATAGAAGTCAATCTACACATTTGGAAAATAATAGTGTTTTATGTGGAAATATGACTTAATTTGGGCGCAAAACCTTAAGAGTCCCATATGTCTATTATAGAGTGAGACATTCTATGTAGAGGCCCAACATTCATGAAGGACCCTCTCAAAAGCAAGCGTATCTATGGGTAACACTGGCCTGCTGCCAGCTGCTCTCCTGTTTCTGTGCTGCTGCAAGAACCCTATATTTAGTATTCTACACAGAAAGCATTCTCCCAGGAAACAAGTTCAACTCACGAAAGAAGCTAAGTTTAGACTAGATCACACTTAACACAACACACTATTTCAATGATACAAGGAAATTTCAAGCATACTGTAATACATTTTAAGCATAACAATATTGCAGCAATCTAAGCTCACACAGAAGCAGGGATCCTCCACCCAAACCAGTACCAAAGCTGTCACTTACTTACAGTGATACAGCCGAAATACTACTAAAACACAAACGTGAAATACTGGACCAAGATCTGAATGTGCAAGTGTGTAAATGCATAATCATTGTCTGGACTCACATTCTTGTAGGTTGAAATCATTAGGAGCTTTGGCAGACCACAGTCTCATAGTATTGACAGTGTTGTTTTTATAACCAGGCACAGGAGTGTCATAAGGCATCGCAAGCACCACCTGCCAAAGATAAGATGGTACAAATATTCTCATTTAAATTATTTTAATTAAGCTTCATTCTGTGAAGAACAGGACAGTTTCAGTCACTGCACTAGATCATGACTGACAGACCTGGGTGTCAATCCACTTTGGTCCCTCATGTGTATGTGCCACTCGGCCATAGAAATGCACAGGCAGCATGTACTCCGGACGGGCCTTCTCCCAAGGGTTTCCATAACGCAGCCAATCATCGGCTTCCTCCACCTAATAAACAGAGTTGTGCCACGGTTAAATGGTTTTGACATTAACAAAAAACAAAACATTGAGGCTTTTTGTCCAACTAACTCAATATAAGTCTAAGGTAAATGTATACTTGTCTATGAATGTTTTGGTTTACCTGCCAGCCATTGGTGATCTTCTGATTGAAGATGCCAAACTCATAACGAATGCCGTATCCATATGCCGCCAAACCCAGAGATGCCATCGAGTCCAAAAAACAAGCTGAAGGAGAAGGCGAATGCCAATTACGATCAGGTTGTGTACTTTACCACAAGTGTTTTGTTTGTTTTGTTTTGTTTTTAAGTCTGGTACCTGCCAGACGTCCAAGCCCTCCGTTTCCCAATCCTGCATCCTCCTCAATCTCCTCCAGCTCTTCCAAATCTAGTCCAAGCTGCAGATAAAAAAAAATGCATCTCATTATAAAAACATATACACAAGACAAGTACCATATTGGGCAATAACATTTTAAATTATTAGGTTAACTTTCTACAAGGTTTCAGCATCTTCAAGTAAAGGAAGGGTTTAAACAGTTTTGTAAGCCTTTAGCAATTGATCTACATCCCCAATACGCTCTCTGTGGGTGAGCAGATGAAAAAACAACAGCGGTTTCTAAAGTATCTGGATGCAATACAGTAATACAGCTGTGGGCCGGGTATGCAATTAAATAGCAAACGCTCTACTAAAATATTAAGTTTGCGAAGTAATAGTGACACACTTTACCTGGTAGATGGCTTCATCACAGGCATTCTGCAGCCCAAGATTTATCATGGTGTTCTGTAGAGTTCTGCCCATGTAGAACTCTAGAGAGAGATAGTGGACGCGCTGCAACAGAAAACCCACAGATAAATCTGACTGCATGAGCGTTCATGTCTACAGAGAATCTGTATCTGAAGCAGATGATGTAGATAAAAAAAAAAACACTACATAACTAACTGACAATACAATGTACAAAGATTAGAAGATGCTTTCTGGAAATTTCACCCTTCTAACATTTCAATTAATGCCGCGTTCCAGGCAACCCATAACCCGTGTTTTTCCAACCTTCTACCCATGAAAGTGCACTGGAACGGCAGTCAAACCCGTCACTTCTCATCCGTGAACTCGCACTAGATTGATGTACTCCTAATTCCGAGCTCTGACGACACATTGCCCGCAAAACAACTATGGCAGCACCAACGGATAATATTGCCTAGGGATGCAGTGTTTATTCAAGTGGTACACATTGAAAAATAGATTTTAGGACAATATAATGCTGCAATAAAATTAATAATCTAGTTACAATTCCTTGCGCTCAGGCTGTTTGGCAAGACCTTCCTGGAACGCTACAAAGTCGTGAGTCATGGTAAGTCATTACTTACGGGCTCAAAAACCTGCCTGGAACACAGCATAATCACTATGTGAACTGGAAAGAAAAGTAATGGTCTACCAATATATTCTTGTTTTTTTTCAAGAGTTTATTTTCAAAGCAAAAGAGGAAAGCAAAATACTGAACACTAGAACTGATTGTTACGGTTCAGAAATATCAATAGAATTATTTGTAATTAAACCCAAATAAATAAAAATGGCACATTAACATACTCTTCCTCTTAACAAAGTCACACTCATACTCTGGTCATGTCTCATCGAGGTGTGCAACAACCTTAATATGATGTCTTTGGCTTGGGATCAACTTTTCATAAAATTCCATTCACCAGATGTCTGCAAAGGGAGGAGTTCACAGCCTGCTGCAGGCCTCAGATCCACAGTGAACAACATTTGAATACCACAGTAATAAATAAATGCTTGCTTCATTTTCATGTGCTTAGATGGTGCTTAATGACAGCATACTGTATGTTTAAATAAAGTGACAGTGTTTTACTGTTTCTCCAAGGGTCTGAACCTCAACAAGCTTAATGCTTGACAAGAGTGTAGTTCCTGGAAACACTTCACATATTGGTGTGCTGTGCTCAACCATATAAAGCTATCTGGCTCCATTAAGAGATGGGTCAAAAGACGCATAAAAAAGCACACAAATCTCTGGAAAGCAGTCAAACTCTCGGAACAGGACTATTCTTGTGCACTTAATTGAAAATAAAATACAAAATGTGTTAAATAATAAATTAATAAGATCCTGAAAAAAGGCATAAAGCATAGAAAGTTCCCATCTAATGCTGCTTTATCCCAAAATACATGGCTACATTTCATGGTTATCAACTGACAATTAACATCAAGTTTCACAGAAACATATAGTGTAAACCACATTGGTGAAACCAGTATCATGTAATCTGTACTTGCTCTAGAGAGCACACAACATCATGTGGTTGCAAAATACTGAGTTACTAATGATGGCCTTATGTGACAAGGAACAGATCACACTTTGCACAGGAAGCACAAACTAATAGGGATGGGCATGATTAATCGACGATCGATAATTGATCGTTAAGATTTTCCTCGATCATGTTAATTTGTTATCGATTAATCTAAAGCATTTTTTTAATCTAATGCAGGTTGCGTTGCGTAGTGCGAGTCTTCAAGCAATTAAATGAATTTCACTGTGTGGCAGCAATTAAATATTTTACCACCATGGGGCAATATTTGACACCCTACTCGGTTATCTGTGATCTTCCGTTTTGATTTCAAAGAATAATCATGAAGATGTCACGGCGAAGTGTGGCGTGGGACCATTTTGATTTAAAAAGCGAACTAGTTAACTGCAAACATTGCGATGCCGTGTTTAAGTACAACACGGCCACGACTCAAATGATGTACCTATGCATCCCGGCAAATTTTCATGAGGCTTTAACCCTTTCGAGTCGATTAACGCATATATGCGTTTTGAGTCATTTTCTCCTGATAACCCCTGATAAATTACACTCTCAGTTTTAATCGTACAGATAAGAGCAATACATCAATCGAATCTGTAAAGGGTCTAGTTTTTTTTGGATACAGACATAATAACAAAAAACCTTTGTGCACTTATAAAATAAAGATAACAAACAAGGTGCGCTGTCTACAGTCTTTGTCTCCGCTGATCGTCATGTACAAACATTTCATTAAAATGAACCGTAACTCCGTGAATACTCAACGAAGAGACATGAGAGAGATATCTATAGAAAGCCTGGAATGTCTACTTTTAAACTAAAAAAGTGCTTCCGAAAAACAAATATTCTGAGATAAAGTAATCCATATGAAAACAACGCAATGTCTGTTTTTCATATCTTCCTTCATTATATTTAATGTGACGACGCCCCCGCGCAGAACGCGCTATTCAGATTCAAACTGAAGCGCGCGGCTTGAATACGCCCACACAGAAGAAAAGGCAGCGTTTTTATTTTATTTTACTGTTTGCTTCGCGATGAGAGGACTAAGACATAATCCACCCCAAAAAGATGTGATGTGGTTGATGATTTGAGAAATGGATTTCCTCAGAAAAAAGAATGAAGCACTTTATTCAGACTCAAAACGCATATATGCGTTAATCGACTAGAAAGGGTTAAGAACGCCTGCTAGCAGCTGCAGGTTCCGCTGCTTTAGAGCACTGCATATGCACGCGGATATATGTTCGGTTTGCCTGAACGTAGTTTAACTGTCTGCCACAAGTTGATCTTTTAATAAAGGTCTCACCGAGGAAAAACACGCTGTATTTTTGTATTCATTGCATTTTTTTATTATAAAAATTAAATAATTAATTATATTATAAAAATATTAATGATTAATCGATAGTCGATCGTTAATTCTCCCGACGATCGACTAAGAAAATTTAATCGAATGCCCATCCCTACAAACTAACAGATGACCCCATGTTAAAGAATGACCAAATGGATGTCAATGCAAAGAACATAAAGTTGAGAAAACGAATGTCAAGGCTAAATTAAATATGAATATTCAGTTAATGTTTACGATGTACCGTTAATATGATGGTTAATGCATCAAACGTTTATTCATTTACTTAAATACGCATGCAGTTACAAATTTATATACTAATGTAAAAACAGGCAATAGTTAAATTTACATGCATTTCATGTATCCCACTACTGCACAAAAATGCCACTTCCTGACTGCCTGCACAGGAAGAGGAGAAAGAGGAAGAAGAGCTCCGTACCTTCGGGTCTTTCTCGTAGTAATACTGCTGAGTGCGGATCCAGCGACCCACCAGGTGATCCCGAACCGTGTGCGCCAGCGCGAAGAAATAATCCCGCGGGGTGGCCACATTGCGGTCCTTCACTAGGGTGAAGTGAAGATGCCTGTTGAAACTCTTTTTGATTTCGGCAACATCCCCCAGTCCAGCTATACCACGAACACTGATCTGCTTGCGCTTTTCATGGTCGGTCAGAGGCTTGGACATGTTGACAACACGTTTAAAAAGCGAAGAATGAACGTTTGGACACCTTGGCTTGCTGTATGCCCAGGTAGCTGCGGTGTGCAATGACTTTACAGGCACTACACTCTTTCAGACACACCCCTATGTCAACTGGAGAAGTGGGCGGGATTTTATAGAATGTTTCTTTATTGGCCAGTGACGCTTTCGTAATTGCATTGTCATTGGCTGGGTCAGATGTCAATAAGCTCAGCAACGCTAACTAGCCAGGGGAGGGTTTCCCAAAATCATAGTCGCTAAGTTAGCAACTTTGTTGGTTGCAATACAATTTCTCATTGCCAACCAACTAAGTTAGCAACTATGCTTTTGGGAAACGCACCCTAAGTTGAGGAATATATTCAGAATTCTGTGCCTGTAGTTGGACAGAAATTACTTGTAAAGGCTTGCCCATTTCCTTACGTTTCATAAGAGCTCAGTTTCCATTCTTATAGTTATACAGACTATACGGATAACTATAATTCCGGATTGATTTAGAGCCAGAATCTGGCCGTATATGGAACTAACTTACAAGCAACCAATGGAAACCTTTTAAAAGTGGGAGGAGTCTGATTTAGAAGTGAAGTCTGCATGTTTGTGTGTAGCTGAAATGCAGTGACAAACCATTCTTGATTTAAATCTATTTTTAAACACAATTATTCTAGAACTATTTTATGTTATGCCTGTTTTGACAGGTGGCAATAAATAAATATATACAAGCTTCCTGCTTGACTTTTTGCCGTGTTTTAAACAAACTATTGACAGGGATATTGCATAGAAAACCTGATCCTAAAGACCAGGCAGATATGAGATAAATAAAATAAACATTTTATGGAGTTTAGAGAGGAATTGTTCTGGTCTCATGTGAATAAACAAACAAACAAAAAAAACATATATTAAGGCTAGGCTTCCCAGAGATAAGAGATGTTACTTCAGGTTCACAGACAAGGAAAAGGAAAATCAAACTGTGTAAAATATGGATTTGGAAATAAACTGCATTTTCTACAAACCTCAATACAACATTCTATGATGAGTAACAATGAGTAATAGATTGTGACATTTGGGCCGCCCAACCCCCTGCAGGCTTTAGTGTTGTGACATCTGCTGGTGTCTGAACAGGTGAAAGATGTGATGGGAGCACACACATGCCAGACCACTTCCTGCTGTCTCACTTTATGACCTTCTTGTGAACTTTATTTGCAATTGCACTTTTAAATACTTCAAACAGGGCAGTTTTCAACTTTTTTTTAAAGATTATATTTATATGGCATTTTATATAAACATAGTTCCTATGTTTAATAATAGGCACATTTAGTTTACAACTACAGGAGAAAAGTACATGAACATGACAGCAACAGCTATGGTCTGTTTTTCTTCCATTTGAGAGAAGATAATATATAATAATAAGTACATGATTTGTTTGAACATACTGGGCAATATATTAAATCAAACTAGAAGCTAGAGAATAATTAAATATAGAGTAAAAATGAAATAACTTGATTGAGCTTGAGGCAATCAAGTGTTTTTGATCAGTTTTATATAATGTACCCTGACTGAAACAATTCTGACATGCTGAAAACACCCAAACCAGTACAAACATTTTACCTTCACTCATAGCTTAACATACTAGCAGGAAAACAAAAATATTCTGAAAGTCAGAGGTATGCATAAAAACATTGTAAACAAATTCAATGACAAAATGGCAAATACAATCAATGTTGATATTTTTCCTAGAGCATTCAAATCAGTCAGTGCTTTGCTGGGAACAAACATTGCGAGTGTCTATGTTTTCAGCACGTCCCATGCTTACGGAGTGACTCTATGCAATGGAAAGTGGCACCGAGGGCCCAGCTAGTCTCCACGTTATTTATTTGCCTTGCCAGCTGAAATTTAAACAGAACAATAGGGTTAAACAAAAATCACAGCATCACCATTCTTCTTCATAATATGCAGTTAACGTGCAATCTGTGTCCAAAAGTTACAATGAAGCAACTATTTCACAATCCTTTAAATCAAGAGTAGCACACCTTCAGCTCTTTATCAGGAGGGAAGTCAAGCTCCTGAAGAAGTACCGAGATGTAGGTCAGATCCAAACACAGGAATGGACTCTCCTTTATTCCTCCAGCTGCTATGTTATTGCACACTGGAGAAGAAGAGAGTTAAAGTTTTGTTAAGCAAATCTAAACAGAGTGGATTACTTATAAAATGTACATTTACATTTATGAATCAGCATTTCTCCAGTCTTCAGTGTCACATGACCCTTCAGAAATCAATCTGATAACATTCTAAAACACTGATCATTATTAATGTTGAAAACAGGTGTGCTTATTAATATTTCTGTGAAAACCTTAAAATATTTTTTTTTTCAGAATTCCTTGATGAATAGGAGGTAGAAATAATGGCATTTATGTTACTTTTTTTTTTTTGTAACAATGTAAAGTTTTTTTTCACTCTGGAACAATTTTGGCATCCTTATTTAATAAAAGAATTACATTTTATTTACATTATTGCATTTGTCAGATACTGACATCATAAAATCAGACAAACACACCTACATTCTGTTAAAAGAACACACTTACCTTTTTTAGCACCTTCAATATAATCATTGACTCTGACAGACCCCCCTGCGCTTTCATCTGAGTCAGAGACACAGAAAGTGATTAGTGCAGTAGTAAAATTAATCTTCTCATTACTCATTACATGTTACTCTTAAATCTAAACAACAATGTTTGATTCAAGTCAAATGACAGCAATCAGGCTTATCTCATACCAATGAGGCCCAGATCCACAGCCCTGTCATAGTAATAGGAGAATGCATAGAAGTCAATGTCTTTCACTTCCTCAATTTTTCTCACACGTTTGTAGATAATCTTTTCCACTTTTGTAAGGCAAGTCTCATAGATGGGCTCCCCTAGCAGAGAGCACACACACAAGTGAAAATAAAATCTAATAACATATTATAATGATACAATTCTGGGGAGAACAGGTACTTAATGTAAATAAAACTGAAAATATGAAAACCTAACCCAGACAGAGAGCCTTTTTCATACCTGATTTCTGCCCTTTAACAGTGTAGAGTACTTCAGCATGCTCCCACTGTCCAGAGTAATCTGGGGCGAGACATGGACTGACCAGTTCTCGGGGTCCTGGTACTGAAAACACACAAAGCAATCAAATGATTTATTATGCACATCACAGTATTTTTACTGCCACTATGTGGAATAACTGTGACACTACTTGGACAAATCCAAAGACGAGCTCAGCAGTGCCACCTGGTGACCAAACATAAAAACAGGTTTACACAAACACATGCGTGTCTTTACTCATAACAACCTTAAAACCCACTCAGAGAGAAGCAGGATACATTTGTACACAGGAAAAAAAACTATAAACAAAAAAATCTGATTATATTTGTAGTGTACTAAATGTAAATCTCAGTAGTGAACTGTAGGCGGAAGCTATTGCACTGATGGCAATTTCTCTTTCTGACCTCAGCTAAATCAGTGCAACAGCTGGCCACCAAGGAATTAATCTTCAGTGCGTTATTAAGAGATTAGATAATGGCTTATTTATCGAGCGAATGAGGTCTTTAAAAGCCAAAGATGAAGAGAGATTGTAGACCACATACAAGGCTGTCCTTCAATCCCTCCTAACACAGCAAGTCTGGCTGACATCAGCCCCAGGCCAAGGTAACTACAGAGAAAGAGAAGAGACATTAAAGGAATGAACATACAAAACACAAATATTTTTATTATTTTATTAAAATTAGTAAAAAAAATTTAACATACATGCACATATTATAACATTACTAGAAGTCAAACAGTTTAGAATTTCATATGAGTATATGAGCTGTATGAGAATGTACATAAAGGAGTACAGACTTTGCATGGTTGGTCTCTGCTGGAGGGTTTGTTGTGTCAAATCTCCTGCCATGAATAACTAGTAATTCTAGTAATCTGGAGATGTGTCTGGAGATGGGATTGTAATTGGACGCTTGTGTGATTACGCTCTAATCAGGAGTGTGAGGCGAGGCGAACACACACTGCCTCATAAACACATGTGCTGCCCACACGAAACACTGAGCTCACATAACCTAGAAAGCCCTGGACACCCCGACCAAGCACAGGAACCAATGGGTGGCGGTGTCAAACATCGGCCAGAGGTTTCACCCTATAGTGCTAGAGTACTGCACGTCATGTAAAAAAAAAATTATGTCTTGACTCTTGATATTTTGGAGAGACTTTTTTAGTTTATGATAATCAAACAATATTTTGTGAAGTGTGTTTTTGTTCTTGTACCTTGGCTGGTTTAGGCCTGTCACAGAAAAAAGGGGAGGCTAAAACTGCCAGTAGGTGGCAGCAAGTCCCTAATTCATTGAATCATTCATTCAAACGATTCATTCAAAGTGGCCGATTCATTTATCACTGTCTCAAGGACTCAAATGAGTTGTTTAAAAACTGCTTCGGATTTGTTTGTAAATATTTTTGTTGGCAAAAAAAAAGAAAAAAACAAGAAAACAGACAATATAGTCTCTAAAATGTTAAAAACCCACTTAACAAATATCGACTCACTTTACCTGTATGAGTAGAGAGCGTGACTGATGTTGAACATCTGAAACGATGTCACGTAATCAATGGGTAAGGTCTGGATGGTTTTCTGCACAGGAGCAAAACAAACAAACAAGCAAATATTGATGCATTAAATGTTTCTCTCTTCACTTCTTAAAGGGTTAATTCACCCAAAAACTACAATTCTGTCATTAATTACTCACCCTCATGTTGTTCCAAACCCATAAGGCATTCGTTCACCTGAACACAAATGAAGATATTATTGATGAATTCCGTGAGCTCTCTGACCCTCCATAGACAGCAAGAGCTCTATCATGTTAAAGGTCCAGAAAGGTACCAAGAACATCAACATAATAGTCCATGTGACATCAATGGTTCAACTGTAATTTTATGAAACGATGAAAATACTTTTGTGCACAAGAAGCCAAAACAAAAAATGTATTCCACTATTCTTCTCCCAGAACATGCATGTGCTGAGCCTTAATAGCATCAAAGGAATAAAGTCATTATTTTTTTGGGGGGGGGGGGGGGGGACCATTTTGTTGACGTTCTTGTTACCTTTCTGCACCTTAAACATGGTAGGACCCTTTCTGTCCATGGAGGATCAGAGAGCTTTTGGATTTCATCAAAAAAAAAAAAAAAGTGTTCTGAAGATAAACCAAGGTTTTACAGGTTTGGAACGACACAAGGGTGAGTAATTAATGATAGAATTTTCATTTTTGTGTGAACTAACCCTTTAAGTGGGAATTTGGCAGAATGACAAATATTACGTTTATTCATTTATCTGACGCTTTTATCCAAAGCGACTTACAATTGAGGAAAACAACAAGGGATTCATCATAAAGAGGCAAATAAACAAATGAAGTATTCATAATTCAGACATTGTTCAGATTAGTAAAAGCTAGACCAGGAGGGATTACAGAAAGAGAAAGCAAATATTTTTTTACTCTTCTAGTGTGTATTAATCTCATCATCGCCTGCTTCCGAAAGTTTCTTGTCCAGTATTCTTATTTAATACAACTTTAGTCAGCAATTTCCTACTGTGGCAGTTTTAATATACATTATTTATTTAACACAATATCTGTCAGCAACTATAACTAAGCTGCAATCTGCAGGGCAGTTCTCATCTGAGCGCATGTTTGGAACTAAAGCTCTCAGAGAAACTGTGTAATGACATGATAAATTGGTACTCAATCCCCCTGTACAAAACCTGACCTAGTTCAATACCAAGAATCTCTCTAACTCTCTCAGCCCAATGCACAACAAACTTTTTTTTTTGTACAACAAACTATAACCAGGCCTATCGGATTAGCAGGATATTTGCGGATTAATGCATAGGATGGGAGACCATCATGGTAGTTTGTTAGGACCGTCAAGGCTTCATTAGCAGGAGGTTACAGCTATATGTGCATATACAGTAAATGCATGTACATGGCTTACATCATCCTGTAGAGCAAAGGTGATCTGAGTCGAACCCCCTCCTAAATCCAGCATGCCTACTTTAGGAGCCTCAGTACCATGAAGAACACCTGTGACAGGTAGAAAGACTTTTTTAAAGCACTTTAACTTATTATGCTAAGATCAAACCAAACAATTTCAAGTAACAGAAAAAAAACAAAACAATAATGGCATGCGGGCAGGGAAATCAATTTGTGGAGAGAATAATCTGTCATTGTTTTGTTGCTGAGGACATCAAATATAACGTGACTACTAAAAATTGCTTACCTAATAAAAAGTTGATGGTAATCCATGCTGACATGCCTGTGGAAATATAAATGTGCATTCATTTTTAGTACAAGAGTGCTGTACACCACCATTGACCATATAAAGTTCATATCATTCAGAAGTCAAATTTTCCTTGAACTTTTTAGATAAAAGATTTTAATGTAACCGTACATTTCTGTCATATGGACATCAAATTGAGATAGTCACCACTGAGAATGTATTACTAAATATAATGTAGAAACTTTAATATTCTGTAAAGCTGCTTTGCAATGATTTGCGTCGTGAAAAGCATTATACAAATAAACTGGAACTGAATTGAATCATGGTGATTTGCTGCTAAAGGAACATTTCTTATTATTAGCAATGTTGAAAACAGTGCTGCAAAATATTTTAGTGGAAACCATGATAAACATTTTTCTGTATTCTTTGATGATTAAAAACATTTGAAAAAGAGATCATAACATTCGTAACCTTGTGTCTTTGCTGTCACTTGATTAACAATGATTTCTCACTGAATAAAAATATCAATTTATTTAAGAAAAAACTAAACAAATCTGACCGAAATACTTGAACCGTAATGTACAACATATGCTGGTGAATTTAAAGAGTTTAGCATTAACAAAGTCAAGGTCCAGTCAAATCGCAGAGACTCTCTGAGTGAGTGCATCATCAGATCTTTATACTAAAACTCTGTTTGTTTTGAATGTAGGCTGCATCTTAACAAAGTAAGGGGCTTTAGCCTTCAGAAATCATCAAACTCACTTAGTGTCTATAAACTCAATCCCTGCCGTCTCCCTCACATATACCACTTACGCACAGCATTAACAATAAGTCTGTATGATTTGCTGTGATGGACTAATCTGGTTGGGTAAGCTTGTGCGTTCAGGAGAGTTCAGACTCGCACTGATAATGAGACTCAGATTATCCGGTTATAAGACCTGCAGAGTTTAAGCATTAATTTTACAACAAAATCTCAAATATAAATTGCTACCCATTTAGCAAAAAGAACTTGTATATCAACAAAAAAGTAGTATCAACTTGGCTTTTGCTAAACACTAGGATCTACTGCATAGCAAATTAATGGGTGCTAATCTGTTTGCTGAGATTATAGTGCACACGGGACATTATCCCCTGGGCTCATTATTACTTGTGTGAACTATTTTAAAGGATTGGATTAAAGTCCCATATATGCATTATCTATCGTTAATATACACACAGCTCAAGCTATTACTGAAGAAAATTTCAATTTACAACTTATATCTTTCTGCCAGAAGCGCAAATGCTTGACCGCAATGACCAGAGGCTTTTGACGAGCTAGAGATGTACAGTAACATCTGCTGGTTCCACATTCATGGCAGAAAGACTTCTGCATGGATCACAGCACAGCAAAGCACTGCAACATTACAATCATCTTCTTGAACAGAAACCCCTAAAGTACCCCTACTTTTAATTTTTTAAGAATCTGACCATCTTTAGCAGCAATGGTATTTTGGTGGGAAATATATTTACTGCAGTGTTATTTTAGTATTATTCATATCAAAGTATTTATTAATATTGTGAATTACAGTAGCTTTTATTTTCAGTTTCAAGTTTAACTTTGTTATGTACTTTTTTTTGCCTGATATATTCACATTACAAACATATATCATTAAAGCTGTTAAGTGTTTATTTTCAAATTAGACTTAAAATGAAAGTGTTAATTATTATTCTGAAAAATATTGTATTATAAATTATTCAAATAATCTGACTGTCAAAATGCATTAATCAAAAGCACTGTTGTTAAATGTATTACATGCTAAAAAGTCACCATGGAAGTCTGTAACCTACAGAAAATATGGTAGGTTACACAATGCTTAAAAATTGCAGTACAATCTACTACAATTTCAAAAAGTAGTCGTGGCTTAGTGGTTAGAGAGTTTGACTCCTAACCCTAAGGTTGTGGGTTCGAGTCTCAGGCCAGCAATACCACGACTGAGGTGCCCTTGAGCAAGGCACTGAACCTCCAACTGCTCCCCGGGCGCCGCAGTATAAATGGCTGCCCACTGCTCCGGGGTTGTGTGTGTGTGTGTGTGTGTGTGTGTGTGTGTTCACTGCTGTGGGTGTGCACTTGGATGGGCAGAGCACAAATTCTGAGTATGGGTCACCATACTTGGCTGTATGTCATGTCACTTTCACTTTCACTTTTTTACAGTATGGCAAAGAAGTAAGTGACACAGTACCTTCATCTGTGCCATCCATGATTGACACACTGTCCGGTCTAAACAGGAACAAGGATTCGCTAAACACCTCCCTCACCTGCAGCAAAGAGATTTTAGATTTAACATGTCATGACATGTTACAGAAACTGTGACATAATTAGGAAATACTAAGAGGACAGGCTAAACAAAAAAACAGCTTATCATCTCCATAACCTTTAACACACTTCTTACTGAATTAAAACAAAAGAACAATAGATTTTACTCCACCCTTGGAAGTTTGCTGTTGCATTGGAACTGTGCATCACAGAATTTCTAATGTTACTGTGTCATTTAGCACCTCCCAAAAGTTGTTGTAGTATTAAAGCTATATGTAGTGAATGTTTGTTTACTTGGTGACTGATGGTTCTCTGACCTTGTCCAGCAGGATTGTGGCTTTCTCGCCAGGCAGCAGTCTGAGCCCTGCCGTGGCTCTGAGCATAAGTGGAGAAGAACTCCATAATGTCTCAGGAATAGTGTCTTTAGCAACATTTAACAGTTCCAACAGTCCTTCCTTACTCTGTAAAACAACATTACTATAATCATTAAACTGCAGACAAAAAAAGATAATATTAACAACCTAGAGGCATTTGTGATGGGTTCACAATTATAAACCTTAAACACATATTACTGGTTACCTTTTCTGGGTCATCAGCGTATGCAGACAGTCCAGGTTTTATAGCTCTAAATGTCTCATGGGCTAATTTAGGAGCTTCTGTTAAAACACAAAGAAGTTTTGTAGTGTGTATATAAAAAGACATTCATAAATGTACTGTTTATCTGTAACATTAACTGCAGTAGTACGGTTCCACATGGCTTGTATCATATCAACCTTTGAATAATAAAGAACATAAACAAAAGTCTCAGCATCTGATAAAAATCCAACCATACTCTCCAATGTGACCTTTGACCCACGAGGCTTAGCTAGGATGTGAACAGTCATGTGTGTGCATAAGAGAGTGTGCCTAATAGCAATAGACTACTTGCTGTCCATTATAATATGACAATCATAGGTTTAACAATAAAGACTAAAGCAGCACTTAACTGATTTAGCTCTGAATTGGGATGCGATAACTAAGCCATTAGACGATCAGTGCTGTGCTAGGCAGTAAACCTCATATCTGTGGATAATGCCCACACAGTCAACATATAGGCCTAGATGGTTTTTACTATAGTGACACTATGGTATTCGGCAGCCAGGTAACTTAATAAATAATTAGGTGAGTAAGCATTACAGTATTTCTATGACAGACACAACTGTCCAAATACCTTTTGGCTACTAATTTTCAAATACCTCAGTTTGTTTTATATTAAAAGGTAAATTTATCCTACCAGCCAATACAAAAATTGACCACCATAACCATAATTTCCTCCAAAATACCATAACTACATTTATTTCTACAATGAAATGTATTACAATTATTACTACTATAAAATCATCATCAGTTCATTTTTTAAATGAATTTTACCATTTACCAGTGACTTTATAATTATAATTTATATTATATTATAAATATAATTTAGTGCTATTTTATTATTATTTATAAACTATTATAGTGTTTTATCTGCATTTGCTCTTTTTATGAAATTATTTTACATTTCAATTTAACTTTATTTTTATTTCAGTTCTTCTCAGCTTTAATGTTATCTAACATTTACATTTTATTTTAATTCAATATTTTAATTCAGCTTTGAATCAATTAACAACAACAGTTTTAGTTTATAATAATAACACTGCTTCCTAGTTTGTTGTTATATATATTTAAAGTTACCAGACTACATTTTCAGAAGAACATTCTGTAGAAACTGTTATGAAAAAGTTTTTGTTATGTGGAACAGGCCAAAAATTTGGCAGTGTTTCTCTAAGTGGACTCAAATACCTTTTACATTTTAACGTACCATTTGGCTCGATCTGAAATTTGAAGATATGAATCCGGGTTCCAGTGCTTCCTGCATCAAACATAATACCATACTGGAAGTTTTCACTGACCACCTGAGCTGAGGTCGACTGTTTATGGTTGTCCGTCCCATGCTGGGGCAGTTGGTCAGATACTGGTGGTTTGGAGTCATCATAATGGCGTTTGACGTAGGTGAGGTAGACTACCAGACAGACCAGAAACATAAAGACGAAAGCTAGCTTTGGGAACCTCATAATGGCAGCAAGAGGTACATGATGGGGAGCCGATTTCCAAAAGCAGTAGGCTTCTCAGCTCTCTCCACTACCTCCACAACAAACAAACAAACAAACAAACATCATAAAAATGATTTTTTATTTGCTAGAAGACAAACAAGTATGAAATATCACTCACCCAGCTGACTTACAACTTACAAAGAATTACATGTAGACGTATTTATATAACTTACCGGTTATAACTTAATACATGAAAAACTAAAATATAACAAATTATATTATGCCACAACTATGATGTCATCTTCATCACACAAATTTTAAATAATTGTTTTGGGATATGTAGATAATTCCATTATTTTTGAGGCTAGTAACGTTACTTAGGAGCATCTGAAAAACAAACAGCTCCTCTGTTTAATGTATGCGACGCGTTATATGAAAAATACCGTTATTTTGTCAACACTGATTTTCTGACTGTGCTGAGACTTCAATAAATATAGTTATGTAAGTTGTACATTTAAGAGAATTGTTGATTTGTAGATATTTATAATGAATATTTGATACAACAATTTGGTATCTGTTTGTTTACGTTACTCAGGTTATTGGGCGATATATAGGCACACATACTGTACAAAGCAATTAATAGAGATGCCCCTAAACAGATATGGTGAACATATTAATCCAAAATAACAACTTTATACTTTACTTTTACTATATTAAAATTAAATTGTGTCTCATTTCTCAAAAATTGTGTGAGAGTGGATATCAATCTCAGTATTAATGAGTCAACAATGTAGTAAATAAATTTAAGACCGTTATACCTAGCTTTCTGTGGCAAGATCATACTCCTTCGAGTGTAAGTCTTGTTTTCGGTGTCGATGAACACCCATTATGAGATTCTGACACGATATTCCCCGTTAAAGATTGTCAAAACTCTTTTTGTCTCGTTTTGATTACGTCAGTAACGTGGAGATGACGTGGAGCGAATACGCACGTCGTCACGCGTTCCAATACACAGCGCGCCCTTGCATACACGGCAGTCAACTGGCAGCAGTTGTCATAGAAGAACCGATTTAATGTGTTTGAAAAGACAATACAAATTATACTCATAACATTTTGTTAGTTAAACAGATTTTGATAGACAGATTCATAATTGTAGTTTATGATAAACGTTTGTTAGTGTTTTATGTGCCCTCTAGAAGCTTGCGTTCTGCAAGTGTACGTCGCTTGATTGTGCCATCCCAAAGAAGCACAAAGTCACATTTACGGACTTTTAAATGAAATGTTCCCTCCTGGTGGAATGACCTCCCCAACTCAATCCGAGCAGCTGAGTCCTTAGCTATCTTCAAGAATCAGCTTAAAACCCATCTCTTCCATCTTTATTTGACCCTCTAACTTTAACACTCACTATTCTAATTATATTCTTTAAAAAAAATCTAACTACCTTTCTAATCTTTTTGTATTCTATTTTCTTTTCATTTATTATACAATTGTGTGTGTGTGTGTGTGCGTGTGTGTGTGTATGTGTAATGACCTCTAACACTATAGCTTGCTCTATTTTTTTCTGTTTTCTTTTTATTTATTATATTATTTAAAAGCCCATGCTACGTGTACTGTGTTAACCTAACTGAGACTTGTTATAGCACTTATATATCATTGCTCTTTTTGTTGTTTTTGATAGCTTCCACTGTCCTCATTTGTTAGTCGCTTTGGATAAAAGCATCTGCTAAATGAGTAAAAGTATATGTAAATGTTAGTGTGCTGTTTTGTAGCTATATTAATGAAGACACTCCAAAAACTGACATGATTAGTGATATTTTTTAATTACTAATTATTATTATTATTATTATTATTATC
Source organism: Carassius gibelio (assembly GCF_023724105.1). Taxonomy (NCBI): domain Eukaryota; kingdom Metazoa; phylum Chordata; class Actinopteri; order Cypriniformes; family Cyprinidae; genus Carassius; species Carassius gibelio. The sequence goes on from NC_068412.1 coordinate 19,915,668, forward strand.
ATTTGTAAGTTTAGATTGTAAATAAATAATTAGTTCACTGATACTTTTCCCTTTTATTATTCCCATTTTAGTCCCTTTGTTCTGGTTGAGAAAAGTAGTTCACTAAAAATTAAATATGTATAGCCAGTGGCCTAATTGGTTCTGTTTTGCGGTATCCAAAAATTTTCCACTCACATATAATTTTTGCTTATAATTTGAATCTGCTGATTCGTTTTATTTGAGCAGATTTAGATCTGAATCGAGTTAAGACATGAATATGAATATGTTTGTATATATATATATATATATATATATATATATATATATATATATATATATATATGTATATAAACTTGCTTGTTATCCACCTTTTCCTTTAACGCGGAAGTAAGCCTATGGGTGAGTCTTCCGGTTCATTAGCTGCTATAGGTAAATAAGGAGGAGAATAACAATGTGCAGTAAATGGTACAACGGTTTGCACTACATACCAGTGTGCTCTTAATTAAGATAATACATTAAAATAATATGATAAGACACACCAACTTTCAATATCAAGCAGCAAAATTAACTCTTTTGTTCAGCTAAAAATAGCTGGACGGAGTGGACGCAGATGAGACTGGAAGCCAGACTCATAGAATTTACAAATGACTCCGCCCATTTTTATGACAAGAAAAAGATGGATAAGAGCAACAGGTTCTACATAAATGGTTTAAAGTAGCAATTTTCAAGCCCCATTTCCATTATTTAATGCCGCCCTCTTAACCTCCTGAGACCCAGAGAGCCAATTACACTTTCATTGTGCTGTTTTCAATATGGCACCAGCTGGTCTCTCATGGCCCTATGAGTTTTGTTAAAGTTTACTGTGGCAGCTACATGACCTGTGGCGCATCTCTATTCATTACCTTAATTAACCATCATTAGGCCTGCTATATGGGCCAATCTGTGGTTCCCTCCTACACTTTCTCATGCAACATGTGACACCCCCATCTGAGCGCGAATTTTAGCCAATGAGTGACCCATAATGAGGGGGATGGAGATGGTTTTGATGATATTCATTTGACGCTTCCCATTGAGTGTGTCTGCTAGCACAGTGCGAGCTTGAAAGGACCATATGCTCTCATTTTACATGCATGTGTGTGAGTGCATCTATCTAGGACACAAGGTCCTACAGGGGTGAGGGGCAATGGCCCGCCTAATATAAGACCGTTCTCACTTATCAAAAATCAATGTGGGCGGACTGCTTTGAGGGGGAAGGGGATGATGGCCATCCTTCCAAACTGTTGCACTCTGACCGCCCCCCTCAAAGAGCAATGCATACATGACTTCCCCCATTATATCTTAAGCAGACATTACAGACGTACCTCAACAGTTGCAGCAGAAAACACAACGCCTCCTCCTTGCCCCCCTCAGCACTGAATAAATGTCTTTTTACTCACCAATAATGGGCTGAGTGGCAGTTTGCATACTACATATGGACACTAAAGAACTGACAGAGAGAAAAAAGGGACAGAGGATCAACAAATAGTGGTGAAAGTATTAGTGATAAAAGGTGTTTTCACACAACTTCTTCTGTTCATTTTCTTCATTTAGCTGAAGAGCCGATGTCTGTGTTCTCCACCACAAGTGTTTCTGGGTAATTTGTCTTCCAAAAACTGTGTTTGATTGAACTCTTCAACACAGCATCAGAGTTTTGGAATTTAACACATACAGACAAAACATACACAAACATACAGTTAAAAAAAAAGTTTATATATTAAAGTAAATAAAATATTTCAGTAGAAAATAACAGAGAAATGTAAACATGTTTACAAAACAACCTGTAGATTTTCACGATTGAAGCTCATCACAAGCCAAAAGCTGAAGTGAAACATACACAAAACACCATGGTAACACACATGACACTGAAATAAAGCAATACACATTAAAGAGTTGAAACCCTAATGTACATAACTGATAACAAAAAGTATTACAAAAAAATTATTGAAACAATACCATCACATGTGAGCTGTCACGCATGCAGAGGACTCTAGGAATGTCAGTTTACATTTTTGTTGTAAATTATAAGATGACTTGTTCATTTTCACTTCCATAAATTTACGTTTAACAGTATTTTACTGTGATATTATATAAAATGTTAAGTTACATCTATTACAGTATTACATTTATAAGGAAAATTACCATTAACCAATGAATATGTTTTACTGTTTTAACTGCATTTTTATAATCTTTCACAATTAAAATGATTTTTTCTTTTTTTCTTTTACAGTGCATGTAAGCTCTTAATAGCTTTTAGCAATTTAATGTTTAATGGTCTCTTAATCTCCCCTTCACATTTTTAACAATGATGATTAAGCCATTAGTTATGTGGTCTGCATAACCATTTAAAGCAAATTCATAGCAATTACATCACATTATTAAGAGCCACGCTCTAAGACCACTAATCCAGTCACTTGAACTCATCTGATGGAAAATGGATGGAAATACACAGACAATCACTGATATACCCCAAACACCCAACCCTGTTAACCTGCCTTGTATTTTTTTTAAACAAGTAAAACAATTGCCAATCCAAATGTGTTAACTAAATTTAAATCATATTTGAATTGATTTCTTTACATGTGCATGTTGCATATTTAAATAGCAAATTTGAATATTTATCCTATGCAAACTTATTTTTTTCTCTTAATTCAGTGGGATCCACATCATGTACATAAATCTGATATTTACACATGCAAGTCTCATTATACAGACTGTTCTGTTTTGTAATAGCATAGATTACTTTTTTCAGGTCTAATGTAAACACAAAAAATAAGAAATCTAAGATCTTCCTAGAATGAAACAATAATTTAATCTTGCTCTGCTAATCTGAGAAGACAAGATCCCAGAGCATGCAAAATAACATTAGATCTACTGTAACGGAATTAGTTATTGTTCCTTATTATCAGAGTGTTTTTTCAAGCAGCACTGTAGGAAATTCCCTGAAAATCCTATTGAACACACATTTTAATTTCATTTTTGTAGCTTAATCGTGTAGAAAGCAGCGTAAATAATCCAATGGGATTAGGTCATGTTTTTTTTTTTTTTGTCTTTTCAAATACTTTCATTTTGGGCTTTTAAGAAACCATCTATCACTGTTGTAAAAGCATGAGCAAAGACTATTGACGCAAAAGCATTACACCCAAACTGTGCCACATACTGTATCTGAACAGAAACAGGCCTCCTTGTATGGTCACATTTAATCATACTGTATATATGTCATGCGTGGACTACATATATACAATAATTTGAGGATAAATTGAAGAAATTAGACCTTTTTCGTTGTCCAGATGTTCTTTTAATCCAACCGAAGATTTAAGAGATGTAATAGGAGTCATCGATTAACAATTATTCTAATATACTTATTGTGAATAAAATCCTGCTCTAAATCCTTCTTAATAATCCTTCTTATACAGCATCACGTGTACTACATGTATGTGAAAGAGTGTATGTAAAGAGAGGGAGGGGGGGGGGGGCGGTATTTTCTGATTAAGGCAAAGTATTATAGATGTATTTAAAAATGCTGAGAGATTTTTAACTAGAACCCATTCTGAAAGCAAGGTTTTAGCCACCATTACTTACATAAAAAGGCTGATATAACCTTATATGAGATCATTTGAGCTCCTTTATTTATTAATTGCGAACTAAGAGTCAAACCAGGCTTGCAACATTCAACAATTACCTTCATTGCAACAAAATATCTCACAGAACAATAAAGTGAACTAGTTAATTAATTGTAACATGCTTATCAAATACCACACATCCATTTGTCCTCAGTAAAGGTAACAGCCCAGAGATTTCCCATGATGCTCTGCTGCAGGTTAAAACCTCATCCAGACTCTCATTTGTTATGGATGGCATTAGCCCGTTCAAATCCAATTCTCATCCACCAACATACTACCTTTTATAGAATGAATATAAAAGGATAAAGGAGCTAATGCCTTTTTTTATTCATTATATAATGTTTTTCTGAGAGCAGACAAGGGAAATTATAATAATAATAATGGAATAATTTAAATAAATTTACTTTGGTTAATGTGCTCTGCGTGGGCTGGCTAATCTGAGGGAAATGGTCCGTAAAACACAAAAACAGGGAGAATCCCAACTAAAAGCAAATCCTCTCTGACTCTTTCACCATCACTTTAGTTCATTTGGAGAAGACTGGAGCAAAAATAAATAAAAGTCAAATAAAATAATACACATTATCTGTTCTACTACCAAAAAGCCTAAACACAGAGATGTGTGTTAAGTTTAGCATGTGTTAATGCTGATGAAACCCACATGTAAATTAATATAATTAATATAACCAATATTAATAGACTTAATCAAGTCAGCTAACTTCTGCACATTATGTGCAATAGATCTTATAATGCAGCTCACACTAACTAACCAATAACTATAGGATCAAACAATAACAGTATTCTTATTTGCAATTGAGTTACAGTTTAATTTATGATTAAATATGAATTTGATAAATTGCAGCAAATCAGAAATTCTTTTGTTATAGGTTTTCCATAATGCATCAATATTTTACAGTTTGTTAAACCCTCCTGCAATTAAAAATGGTGGCAATATCCCTCATTTCTTTTGAGTCAGCATGTATAAACTGAACATACTGTATATGCACTTTAATAGCAATTCTAATGTTCTGATTATTATTTTATAAATTTGTATGGACATGCTAAAATATCATGGTCTTATTCCTTTTTAAACTTTTAAATAGCAATGCATCAGTGCATAACACTCATTTCAGGAAGAATCTGGTATTTATAAAACAGATTCAATGGACTGTCCACTTTAACATATCTGCTTTACAACAAGAAAGAAAATAACGTTTTGGTATTAGCAAGAGATATGATGGTATGTCCACACTTCAACATCTCCGTTCCTACCACTTTCATGCTTTACAACAAGGAAAAAAAAACCAATGGTTTGGTATTAGCAATAAAAATTATGAGGATTAGCTGTTCTTTGTTCTAAAATGAAAGGACAGTCAGTGATAAAGAGGATGATTACTCTCACTGTGTAAAATCCCCTTTGCATGCATCAGGAGCTGGCTGGCAAAAATCCGTGCTAAACAGCAATCATATGATCTCAGCTCTAATCAGAAGTATAACAAAAACCTATTTCTGCTTCATCATTGTAAAGAGCCCTTAACATAAGCCTGTCACTGTTTTACAGTCTTTATTCAATATTAAAAAGTGACAGAAGAGGAGCTTTTACTGGAAAAGCTGTTCCAATCAGATTTCAGAGAAACAGCATTCAGAGCTTGTTAAAGACATTGTACAGTTCAGCTCACATTTACAGCTCTGGAGCTCATTTTTCCCCAAATCTTTTGAAATAAATTTAACTGCCATTCAAAGTCAGTAAACAATAAATTATATCAAGCAGCTCAAGTAGTACTCAAGCCCTAAATCTTACAGCCTTCTCCCAAAGTCTTCATTCTTTTGTTCAGCTGGCTTTGCCACCCTGGTGATTGAGCTCCGAACAGGAACTGTTTAATATCCGGATAACCTGGTCATTTCATTGTTTTGTCCTAACAGGGCATTATTACAGTAATGAGAGCGAAATCAAATCACTTAATGCGTTATAGAGGGACAGGCTTTCAGAAAGCCTGCCAAATCACTTTTCACATTTGCTTTTAATTTAAGCAATCCAGTAGAAGACTCATTAGTGGGTGAGAAGATTAACTCATAGAGATGTCTGCCTCCTGATGTCTTTCCTTTGACAGTTTAATCCGTGTTAACTTGGAGTTCTGGCCTGCAATGAGATAAGCCGTAAAACTAAGTGATATTCCATCAATAAGATCCTCTTTATCATCGTCATGAAATGATATTTAAATATTGCTGATATTTCTAATGAGCGCCACCGTGATAGAATCTGCTGAAGTACAGCATTAGTCTATCAAATGATAATACTTTCTACATGTTTAAATATCAAAATTAATTTCCATAGTGCTGTTATAATTAAGATTCAAGTATTCTTTTGAGCAAAATGGACATACATTATAGATCACTGGTGCGTTTTTGTACTTTAATTTATTAGAGCAAGATACAAGCACACATTCCAAGAAAAATGTTTCACAAAAGTAAGTTATCAGTACATAGATATTTATACAATGCAGTACTTTTTGGTACTATTGTATAGCCTTCAAAAGTTTGGGGTCTGTAAGAAGTCTCTTGCTCACCAAAATAAAACAGTACTGTGTAATATTATACAATTTAAAATAACCATTCTATTTAAATATACCTTAAAATCTAATTTAATAATTTAAAACGTGACGGCCAATCTCTCGGCAGTCTTTTATCACTATTCTTTGATGAACAGAAAGTATGATTAATAAAAAACAGCAATGTTATGATCAATTTAATGCACCCTTCCTAAAAACAAAACAAAGCTATAGTGTCTCAATATACCCAGTGTGATATTTCATTTTCTCCGGTTTTGAAGCCATATCTTCCATGGCCAATGTCATATTAGCAAAATTATAATCACAACAGAATGTCCTTCAAGAAAAAAAAGGAAAAAAAAATCATAAATTGCCTGATCACCATCTCTCTATCCTGGCAGCTGCAGAGGACGCCGGCTGCCTGTCATCGAGCATATGTGCAAAATTAGCCACAGAGTGTCTGTCTTACCCCAGGGAGGGAGACAGACGGGTCTCTAACGCTGCCATATCTGCATGCCCCACTGCATCCTCATGCCAACCCTGCAGACCGCACTACAGACATGCATCTGCACCAGTGTTATAACTAGTGCTGCCTCACTGGAAACATGAGGGGGAATCAGATTTATTCTCCAAACAGTCTTCTGATTCTTCTTTACTTAATATTTTGAGCTGTGGAAAAATGGCGTGGTGACACTGGATTAATTCTAAACGTTTTGCCCATAGCCTGTTTTTTTTTCGTTTAACTCGATTTACAAGTTTTACATTAAATTAATTTAATTCTACTTCATGTAAACGCTGGTTGGCGGAATTCTACTGATGTTTTGGGGTTCATAACGTCCATTGTAGTGACAAATAAACATAAAGCACTATAAATAAACAACAGCTATTTCGGTCTGTTATTTGTGTTATGAATGAAGGCATGTTAATGGTCATAAAATACTTTTTTTTTTTGCAATTTTTAAGAGGCAAATAAAATTCCCCAGGGAAGCACATTCTTTATGATTAACTCTTTACGACTAAATTAAATACTCGATTACATATTTTAACTGACTGAAATATTTGTTATTCATTGAAAAAAACATCTTATTATATATATATATATATATATATATATATATATATATATATATATATATATATATATATATATATATATATATATATATATATATATATAGGTCTATGATCAAGCAATATATATATTTATATATGATCAAGCTTAATAATAGACCTATACATAGTCTACATATATAATCAGATTTTAGTTTTTCATTCCATTTTCAGTAATCATTTCCAATGATTAAGACCCCAATGGGTATAGAGCGATATTTCCTAATTGTCATCTTTTCTCCCAATTTAATATATCATTCTTTTCTGCAGAGTTCTTATGCCCTTAATTTTGCTATTATTTAACTGTTGTTTATATGTGACCACACAAGTTTTTAACCCTTTATTATTCAAATTAGTAAAAAAAATACAAATAAATAAATAAATGTAGTTTGAGGTGTAAAGAATAAGCAGCGTCTTCACTTAACGTTGTGGTTGCTTGCCACAAATGAACTTCTGATCTCAAATGAGAGGACAGGATAATTCATTTGTCATCTATTGTGAATCAATGTTTGCATTTTTTAAAACCGATTTTCTTCTTATTTTCCTTTTCCTTCTTTTTGTCAATCTGTTCTTAGCCTCATTTGGCATAATCCTGCTGCGGAGGGTGGGGTGGCTGCAGAGGGTGAGTAGATGGTGGTTGGTGGTAAAGCAGGGTGAGAGGGAGACTGAGGACCATGCGGGACAGGCACTCTCCCGTGCTTATGGTGGATTATGGGTAATGGCACTTAACTGAGAAAATGAGCTTGAATGTATAGTATACCCTCATACATATGGGTTGTGGTTGGTTTAAATGCCAGAATTCACTTGCAACTCACCTATTTCTTTCTCTTTTTTTGTGTATTTTACATAAAATGGTCAGATGTTAGTTTAATACCATATTTACTATTAGATTTATTTTTTATTTAAAACCGTCATCACTCCAAGCCTCTTCCTTTCCCATTCATTGTTCATTTCCATATAATATATCCATTGTTTCTCATATATTTGTTCTTAAAAGGCACCTTAAGTGAATTTTGAGGCTCTAGAACCTTAATCCAAAGGCAATATCTTGTCATTCTTGAAGAAAAGATGCTTTTATATCTTTTTAAATATAGTCTTTGGGGCTTACAGTATGAGGATGAGACGGATGGGATGGCCTTGGGGAAATGGAAGCCTGCACTCATGGAGCTCCACTTCTGCATCCCTGCGACAGATTGGAGCCAGATTGGGAGACGTTCTGACACTTGCAAGGCTGTCCCACTCCTCAAGGTTAGTTATTGAATGTTAGCACATGACATCTGCCACTCAGCACCAAACGCCACAGGGCTTAGGGCACTTCATCAAGCGCCATGTTTCCCTAATTAATGGAGTTAATGTGTATTTTTTTAATTCCCTAAGATTTATTGTATCTTGCAATCCACTGACAGGTCATTTTATATAGTTATTTAGAAAATATATGATCTTTTTATGCAAATATCAATGTGAAAATATATTTCTTAATTCCTCCACATGATTGTGACCTGACGGTTAAAGACAATTTTCTTTCTGCCAATAACTATAATCATTGTTGTGAAAAAAAAAAAATACTTTGAAATATAGGTTGGTAATCCATGTGCAAGATTGCTCTTTCCTTTCCCCTCCACTCAGATATGAACCATATGCCTCATAACATATGTGATTATTTTTAAGATGGACATAAAAAAAGACAATAGTCTCTCTACTTTTAATAATCCTTTTGTCCGATTTAATATCGCAACTATTATTCAAATCAAAGGCAGATTTTGTTTTCATTGTTCTTTTATAATACTCTTATGATTTCTCCCTATCACTTTCAGAAAAGTCCTCTGCCAGTTAAAGCTAAACCCCTCCTCTCCTTCCAGTGAGGACAGGGGGTGCGTTGGGTCGAATTAAATTCAGTGTTTCCAAATTTCTAATATGCCGAAAGTGTACACGTGTTATTTCAATCTACATCTGTTTCTGCATCTTTAGTTCATCTGATCTTGTGTTGCAAAATTTAAAGCCACACCAAAACCTTGTTCGCTTCCAGTTTGTGCCTCTAAAATATGAGGTTACTGTGACCCATGAGAAGCCAACAGGATTATTTCATTTGAAAAATGCAGCTGGCACCACTAAGGTCATGGATTTGATTTCCAGGGAGCATAAACTGGTAAAATATGTATTTACTTTCCATAAATACAGTGTTCAGAGGTTTGAGTTTCATAAGGTTTTCAAAGTTTTTGAACAAAGAAATGCAAAGAAATAGATTTTTTTCATCAAAAAAAGTATAAATAAATAAATAAATAAATAAAATAAAAATTGTAAAACATAAATATTGTGAAATAGCATTTTAATGTAAATTAATTGTTTTCATTTTTCATCACTTATTCATGTGATGGCAAAGCTGAATTTTCAGCAACATAATTCCAGTCTTCAGTGTGGCATGATCCTTCAGAAATCATTCTAATATGCTGATCTGGTGCTTAAGAAACATTTCTTATTATTACCAATTGAAAAAATATATATTTTTATGGAAAGCGTGATATGCAGTTTTTTCAGGATACTCTGATAAAGTTCAAAATAACAGCACTTACTTGAAATAAAAATCTTTTGTAACATTATTTAGAAATTTTTTTACGGACACATTTGAACAATATAATCTGTCCTTGCTGAATAAAAGACTGAAATTATTGAATCTTTTATTAAACAAACCTTATTATTGTTAGTGATAGCCCTTTTCCTCACTGACACAAATGCACAGTAATAATTTGCCCAAGTCGTTAAAAATACTTTAGTAGTTTGCAGAATTCCACAATTGAATAGTAAGAATCAAGTATTCCGGAGCACTTAAAATAAAGTGATATCGAGACCAGATAGCTGGGACTTTTTATTGCCTCTTTTAGGTAAAGAGTGCATTGGCTCTTTTTCTCCATGGCACAGCACAGTGACGGTTGGTTGTCTGGACAGAACAATGTGCCACTGATTACGGCGTCTTAATGAGGCCCCATCTTTTAATTGACCTGATTCCTTCTAATTAGCACACTTTAAGGAAGTGGGGAGAAAAGGAGAAAGAAAGAGAGAGCAAGAAAGGAGTGAGGGGGAAAGGAAAGGAGTGGGAGGGAGAAAGAATAAGAGAGTGATCACTGTCTAATAGGTTAAATGAGTCAGACAGGCCTGTAATGGCGTGTGAATAGTGTCTTTGTTAGCTAAGCTAACTGAACAAGACACACAAAGGTCATTAGTGGACATGCTTACTCATTACACAAACCCAGCACTCAGCTGGTGGTTAGGGCCTTCGTGCTTCCCACTGTTAACCTTTATCTTTTCCCCTCTTGCTTATCCTCCCCCAATAGCTCTTTTTTTTCCCAGAAATTATGAGTCAAGTGTCTGGTGACTAGTAACCAGCGTTGGAGTGTAACTAGCTGATGGCACTGATGTAACTAAACTACATTTATTTTATCTTTTATTGCATGAAACAAGCTACTTTCTTTTATTGCATGTGTGGTTTACAGTCAATCATCTGATAGTTATGTGTACACTATCATTCAAATTTTTGGCATCAATATTTTTTTTACAAAAATAAATACTTTTATTAATCAAGGATGCATTTAATTGTTCAAAAGTAACAATAAAGACATTATAGTGTTAGTACAAATAAATGACTTTCTATTCATCAGAAAATCCTGAAAAAAGGACAATTTCCACAATTTTTTTAAAATAAATAAATAACGCAATTGCTTTGAACATTGATAATAAGAAATGTTTCTTGAGCACCAAATTAGCATATTAGAATGATTTCTGAAGGATCATGTGACACTGTAGACTGGAGTAATGACTGCTTTAAATGGCATTTTAAATATATAAAAATAGAAATCAGTTATTTTAAACTAATAAAAATTTAACAATAGTGCTGTGTTTACTGTATATTTTATTACTGAATAAATGCATGTTTGCTGAGCATAAGATCTGTCAAAAACATTAAAAAATCTTTCTGACCCCAGACTATACAGGCAGTAAAATACAGACTGTTGTGTCAAAATTATTTGGTTAATATGAATATTAGCAGAAAGAAACTTTCCATTATTGAATGTGTGCATTAATTATATAGGGGTCACAAAGCTTTGCTGATCGAGTGTGACCCAAGCTGTGCAGTTTTAGTGAAAGTGTTGAAGGTGGGACACTTGGACCAGAGGATTAGGACAAAATGAATTCCTTGAAAAACCTGTGAGTCTGACTTGTTTTCATATGTTGCAATATATTGATAATAGTATATATTTACAGAATTCTTTTATGTTGTAAATATGAAACATTTTGTATACACAATGAAAGGGTCCAATGTTGTTAGGCTTCTTTAAAATATATTCTTTTTAGGAAACGACACGAGGGTATTTAAGCAATGAGTGTATTTTCTTGAACTAACTTTTTACATTTCAAACTAGCATCTTGCAAAAATCTAGCTTTTTTCGGATGGCACGTGGCTTCTTTGCATATAAACGCAAAGAAAGGCTAATAGAGGTTTAACAGTATTTATAAAATGCCTTTGACCCTGTGCATCCCCTGTAATCTTTAATCCTAAACTGTTACGCATAACGGCAAGTGCAGTTACATTGTTTACACTTTTGACAGATTTGTAACATGTATTGCGTGCTGCATGGCGTGGCCTCACTTCAGACGTGAGATTACCACAAGACTATAAAGCTCTAAGAAGACCAAAAAAAAACAGACTTACAGACATCAGAGATCATTAGTGGTCTTGACTAATTTACAAAACTTTAATCCCACGACTACCCATTGTTTACATCACTGAATTAGGTTAATCTACAAGGAGGACTATTTGCATAAATGTGCATTTTTGAATAATTAGTGGGCCAGAGGCGGTGAATGGGGTGTGATTGGAGGGGGTGACGCGTGGCCAGACTATTGTTGCCCCCTTATCTAGCATAAACAATGGACCAGCTAAACAATTAAAAACAAACTCAGTTGGGTCTGGTGTTTATAGGGCATTGCTGAAGATGACCCAGGACATAATCACTGTCTGGATACAGAATTATAGCAATTACTGCTATCATTTACAGTGTGCCACGTAAACACTCAAGATTCAAATTATGAAACAATTCCTTTCCCATCTGCCAAATTGCCTTGTCTTTAAACAATTAAAGCTTTTGTTGATTCTGTTGAAGGATATAATAAATTGAATTTGAAATAATTTTAAACTGTCAACCCAATAATACAACTTCTGTCAACATTTATTCACCCTCATGTTGTTAAAACGCTGGAGGATTTTTCCTGCTGTGGAATATAAAAATAAGTTATTTTTAAGAATATTTTTATTTAATTTTTGATGGTAACCAAACAGTTTCTGCTCCCATTGATGTCCTTTTTTTGTCCATATAATGGAAGTCAATGAGAACCAAATGTTTGGTTATCAACATTCTTAAAAGTATAGTTGTACAAGTCAATCAGGTTTGGAACAAAATGAGGGTGAGTAAATGATGACAGAATTTTAGTTTTTGGTGAACTATACCATTTAGTTTAGTTTATTCACCCTCATGTTGTTCCAAAACTGTATATATATCTTTCTTCTGTGGAAGACAAAGTAAAAAGACACTCAAAGGTCTATGACCCTTGGTAACACTTTAGTTTAGGGACAATTCTCACTATTAACTAGTTGTTTATTAGCATGCATACAACTAACAGATTGGCTGTTTATAAGTACTTATAAACCACTTATTAATGCTTTATTCTGCATGACCATATTTTAGATCCCTCAGTCCTATACATAAACTTACCTAAATGGCTACCTCACTAACTATTAATAAGCAGACAATTATGATTTTATACAGGCAAAAGCTGTAGTTAATAGTAAGAATTAGTCCCCAAACTGAAGTGTGACCAAACTATTAATTTAATAAACCCATAAAGTCTGCAAAATTTTCTAAAACTAGCTGCATTCTAGTCACATTGTCCCAGCATGGGAGCACACAAATCCATTTTAAAGCAGCAGTTTAGCTTAGTGTCTTCCCAAGGGAAAAATTCACATACTATAAGTGATTCATAGCTCTAACTGACTGGCCAATTTCTCTTTGGTTTTGAGTGTAACTGATCAGATGACCTCTGATATCCCTTCTGTGTCTGTGTGTGAATATGAGTGTGTATGCAGAAGGTTTTTAATTAACCCGGCTCTCTTGGTCCCAGGTGGGCTCTTCCACGCTTTTGTACTTATTCCCCAGAGAGAGAGAAAACCGCGTCCTAACGCCTCACACGCTCTCTGTAGCACACGTCCTCGCACAATGCATCTATTTGAGCGTGTCAGTGGGTGTGTGTTAGTTTTTTGCCTTTATTGCCCTCAGTGGTTGGTAACAGGTTCTAAAGATGTTTGTCATAGCAAGAACCACATTTAATACTGATTAAAGTCAGTAGTGTTTAGGGTTGTTTAAATGTATTCTTTTGTATTCCACAGGAGAAAGAAAGTCACATAGTTTTGAAACAACTTGCTCAATTTTGGTAAACCTTTACAAATTTGTTTACTGTTATTGATTATATGTGAAACAAAATGGATACTTTTTAAAAGAGCATAACCAATTCATTACAGCACATTTGAACCTTGCAGGGTTTTGTGGCTTATAACACTGGACTTTTTTCAACCAGAAAACTAGAAAGATCCAGTGAAAATGAACATCAGGCACAGACAAGCAATTATTAGAGTGAATGTAAGGATAGTGAAGCAAAAAAGACAAACCAATTTCAAAAACAGTGAAAATGAATTACTAAATCTCATAGATTTGTGCATCGACAGATAAGCTGCCAGCGGAGCTAAGAATGCAAAAACCTAATCTCAACATAAATTATTTACCACTCGAGGATGAATACTTCTCTGGTGTGATTACATTTCATGGCATTAATGTGGCATACGTTCCAAAAAAACGATCAGCAGCTTACAAAATATTACCCCATCAAAACGCAAATCGTTGCCTTTGGTAAGTTTGAAATGTTGTGCACAAATGCTGTTAAGCCTGTTCTCCTCTAATACAGCAAAATGATTATCTGGCTGGTCTCCCTTTGCATGTTTGAAAGCAGCCGAATGGACATCTGCATCGGTTTTCATTATTATTATTATTATATAAAAGATTATATAGGGTTGGGATGAGGGCATTTCATTTTGCTTACAATTAATATACGCTTTATTTTGTCCTGGCTTGGGACAAATAGGATGCTGGGTTACAGCTTGTTTGTTTGTTGTTTCTGGATGAAGCTTATGTGCAGCTGACCTTGACGGTGCAGCTTTCTTCTGCCTGAATTTCTTAGACTACCAAGTGATCCTCACAGCGTATTCGTGGGACATTAAACAAGTTGTCTAAAGGGATCATCCAGTGTTGTTGAAAAGCAGTGAGGGCCAGAGTGATGGGAAGTTGTTGCACACTGACAATTGGTCAGATGGAGTTTAAGTAGCGTTGTGTGATGTTCTTGTTGATTACAAATCAGCTGCGATCTTGATAGACTGGGTAAAACATCTGGAGATCTAAGGGCCCAGATGTTTGCACAACAAACACATAAAACCTCTGACCCTTGAGCACAGACAAACACGGCTACCCAAGAATCGAGGATTTGGATTTAGATTTGAACATCTGCCCACTGTTGTAAAGTGACAAAAAGCATCCTTGACATTATTAGGTTTTTGGGAAATCTTGTTCTAAAAGCCTAAAAATCTAAAGGAACATTTAAAGGTCCTGTGGTCCTTATTCTGGCTTACACTGGAAAAAGTGTACTTAGACGTTAATTTCACAAATAATAAAAAAAAATGCAAAAACCACATTAAATATTTTTTGCAGTGCATGGCAAACATTTGTCCTTGTGGGGGAAACAATTTATTTATTTTTTACCTCATTTAACTTCTAAAATCTATTTCCCCCAATCATATTAAATGTAAAATCTGTATGAAATCCCATTGCGTATAGCCATTCTGCTGGCAGCTAGTTCTTAGGTGGGTGGGTGATGAGAGCACGAGCGGGGCTTCTGCTATTCCCAGTGGCGGGATCCTGCTCAGAATTAGGGCACGTGGCATGTCTATTAGTCAAACAACCGCCGTGTGCCGCGCGCCACGGCCAGAGAAAATTAGAGCAAAGAGCGATTTTTTGATGTTACGCTCTTTAAGAGATTAATAATCTTGGCGGTGGAGAATCGGCTGGAAATCTTCTCTGGAAAATAATGAGCGGAGAAACATTTACTGATTAGTTTAATCCAGGATTATCCTATCTGATGACACCATGAAACCCAGCCTTGTAATCTGGCCCTTAAAATAACATAATTTATTTCCTCGCTTTACGACAAGCGCAGTTTAAGTGTGTGGTTCGCTTCAGTTACTTAGCGCTGATTTCTATTGAAGGATTTGTTTTATTTGTCTGTTTCCGTTGAAATGTGTGTGATAGGTACGGACTGCCTAAAAAAAAAAAACTGGTCCAGAAATCAACGGTCAGGTTCTTTGTTTATTCTTAAAGATGCGTTACTGAAATGGTTTCAGAATTATTTAACAGTAATTTATTTTAATATTTATTTATTTGTTATTATAATTTTTATTTTATTTTATTGAGTATTAAACTCCAACCCGTTGACCAGTATAGGCCTACTAATAGGCCTATAATGAATCAACCTATAGTTTACAGGCTAAATAATATGCTAGACAAAAAAACAACAAAAAACAATAATAGTTAAGGTCTTGCGTTTAAAGGAGAAAATAGATTCAGGAAACAGTGTTTAACAAAATGCAATTATGTGGAATAATGTCTGAATGACTGAATACGACTATTTTGGAATTTAATTGATTTCAGAAATAATAAAATTAAATCACATTTGTTCATTATGTGTTCCTAATATGCTACGTTCTTATACAATAATTACAAGACAATACAAACAAAATAGTGTTGTTACTGCTGCTGCAATAATAATAATTATTATTATTATTATAACCTATTATTATCAGCCTATTAAAATATAGGGAATAATATTGAGAAGAATTAAGATATAACGTGAAGAAAATAAACGTGATGGCCAAATTATTCTTTAGCGTGATTACTAATGATCTCTGTCCCTCGTTTTTCTCCTGTATGATCATATTTAATTTTAGTTAACGTTATTTTACATTAGGCTACAGTTATGAGGATTATGTTGAGCAGCTCTCTTAACTGCCAGTTAGAAAGCTGGAGGTTGTCCTGGTGGAAACGGGCCCTAAAAGCAGATTTTAGAGTCGAGCTTTTTATATGACAGATTAATGTTGTAAACGAATTTAATGGACTTCATTTAATTATCTCGTGTAAGACGATTTCTAAAATTGCTTCTTTTTTATCGAAACAGACTGGCTGAGATGTGGCCTCTGCCACTGTACATCCTGTCGACCTGACAGCAAGCATTACCGTAACTTTGACCTCATTTTTCAAAATCTTTTACGATCTAAAAGCTTCATTTCCCCTCATTCAATGCTGACGTAATAATTCAATGGACAAAATAAAGCATATTCTCTGTGATCACGTCAAGACAACTAAGTTTTAATTCCAATATATCCCGGGAAATTTGGTGGAAGGTGGGAATATGTTACCAGATCTAAGGAGACTCTCAAACACTGGTTTGATGGAGTGAAAATGTGCTTGAGGACACGTGTCAATCATGTTGCGAATATTAAAAACATAAATGCATTTTATTCATTGTCAAAAGTTGATTAGCTGTTGTCTGGTCTTGAATAATTAAATGCAAGATCGAATAGCCTACGTTATTGGTTTACATTTCTCAATGTTAAAACAACATTTTTAGTTGAAATATAACCTACTAAAACAGTCTAATTAAGTAAAAAATGTAGTAATAAGTTGATAGATGATACATTATAGTTTATTATTATTAGATTATATTTTTTATTATAAGAATTAAAAGTCTTATATAGCCTACATGTAAAATAATAAATACAAATGCAGGCAATGTTATCATAGATATAATAATTATTAATATTAATATAATTATTAACCTAGCCTACATAAATTCAATATCTTTAATGTTGCCGTTCTCCTTGTTTTGCATTCTAAAAATAACTGGATCGTAATGTATATAATTTATAAGTAAATAATTTAAAGGAAATAGGATATTTTTATTATATATATATATATATATATATATATATATATATATATATTTTTTTTTTTTTTTTTTTTTTTTTTAAAGCAAACTAGGCTAGTCCGATGCAAGCTTGGCAACTTTTTAAACATTTTTTTTTACTGATTTAAATGAATAGTTATGGTTATATTTAGAGGAGAAACTACGTTTTTATTTTTTTATTACAGAGAATATAATTTTCTGTTTGAGTTTTGGCTAATTATTAGGCCTATAGCAAGTAATTCAGACATTATTTAGCATTAGATTACGGCTAACGAATGATATGAAATAATCACGAAAGACTAGATAGCAGGTCACTAAAATTTTTAATATTGATATCTTTATGTTTCTCATTACTATAATTAATTAATTTAGAATATATTCAGACTCCAAATGAAATCTCCCGCTTTAAACATTTTCAGTAACCCACAACTCGTCGCGTTACAGTCTGCGCATATGAGTGGAATCTTCCATCTAAAGGGAAAAAAATCTACTTAGGACCAATTCAAATAGAAAATCCTTATCGGATTAAAGGGAAAATTGGTGGCAATTAATCCTTTGTGATTGAAAAAGGGAAACGCCTCCTCAAGGTTGACATCTGAAGTTGATTCTGATTGGACAGTGCTGGATTGGACAGACGAATAAATGGTCCCGCCAGAGCGCGTAACTATCCCACCGGCACGACCTCCTCAGAGAGAAAGTGAATTAATCAAACTGCCATCATGACGGGAAGAGAAGAGGCTATAGACGAAAAACCTAAGGTTAAACTGTATCCCTCATTCGGAATCGACAAAGCACGTTTAAATGGATCTGGATTTAGGTCCAAAGGGTTCGCGATCACAGACCTGCTCGGTCTGGAGTCGGACCTCCAGCCGCATCAGTCCGGTTCTGGCGCAGGGGCCAATGGAGAGGGGCAGAGCGCGGCGCTCGGAGGATTTGCCTTCCCGGGAGGGTCTTTGCCTATCGGCTTGGGTTTTCTTTGCAGTTTGGCGGCTCAACAACCCCCCGGGGCCCCGTGTTTTCTCCCGAGCCACATCCCGCTCCTGCAGCCACGGACAGAGAGCCACTTCATGCAGAATCTAGAACAGCAACGGGACGCCTATTCCGGTACGAATGGCTTTATTTGATCAATGAATGGCTGGAAGAGCTGTTCACAGAAGTTGGTGCTGAAACTGATCCTGAAGTCGGCGTTTCTGTTTGCAATGGAAACTTTTTAATTAACAGATAATTTAGTGATTTTATTCACTGATTTGATGAAATAATAATAGCATAATAGGCTTCTCTTATAGATAGTTTAAAAATTATTATGGTATAAAAATACGCTTTAGATTAAGTCGTATTATATTTGGACTTGAATAAAACCAGTTAACATAAAGAACATTTTATGTTACTTAAAAGTGTACTTTTTTTATTAATTTTTTGTTATTTTTGTTTTTTTTTAAATATTTGTTTTTATTAATTTGCATTGTGTTCCCTTGACCCAATTTTATGAATTCTATGTTAATCTCTCAAGGATTTTAATTTATATATATATATATATATATATATATATATATATATATATATATATATATATATATATATATATATATATATATATATATATATATATATATATATAATGTATTTATATATATAAAATGTATTTAATTTTTTTTCATTACAGATGATGATTGTCTTTCCGGGGATCGCAATGATGGGAAAAACTCAGGGAACTCACAAAAGAGGAAAAAGCGAAGGCACAGGTATATACTGCAATTAAATGTTACGTTAAACGTTTGATCTGTAAGGATTTAGTGATTTGTTTTATCAACCATACATCTCATTTCGGTTTTCAGGACAGTCTTTACCTCACATCAACTTGAGGAACTGGAGAAAGCCTTCCATGAAGCACACTATCCAGATGTTTACGCAAGAGAAATGCTGGCCATGAAGACAGAGCTGCCAGAGGACAGAATACAGGTTGGATGATTTTCTGTTTTTCCCTCTCTTTTTCTTTCCTGGTCTTTCTTTCTTTCCTTCCAGTAGTTAATGCCCAGGTTTGTTTTTGTCCAGGTATGGTTTCAGAACCGCCGTGCTAAGTGGAGGAAAAGGGAGAAGTGCTGGGGCCGCAGCAGCGTCATGGCAGAATATGGGCTGTATGGTGCCATGGTCCGTCACTCCATTCCACTTCCAGAATCCATCATCAACTCGGCCAAGAATGGCATGATGGGCTCCTGTGCTCCCTGGCTTCTAGGTGAGCCAACAGGTGGTTTTTCTATTTAGTACTAAAAGACTCAAATATGTATTTGATCACTTGAATACATAGCTGAGGTGTCTTGTGAATGTCTGTCTGCCGTTGCCCATATTTTACACTTAAAAGTATAGACTTAAATGTACAAAAATTGGGCTGTTTTGTAATCCAGCTATAAATATTCAGCAGTTTAAGGTCAATTTTTTATTACATCTGCCTTTTATTCTTTCAGGAATGCATAAAAAGTCTCTGGAAATTGGAAAAAATCCTCCTGGCACACCTGAATCAACACACTCTGATTCGTATTCGGAGGAACACAAGGTGAAAGACAGCGACACAACTTGGTCGAGTGGAGCCAACGGAGCAGACGACTCAGAAGACATGGCAATAGATTTGTCCAGCACTTCAAAACAAGAGAGTAAAAGCACTTTGAAAAGATCACCACCTCACACAGAAGACAGCAGTGATTCTGAGACTGAGAGTTAAATGTGCAAATGAATATGGACAATTTTAAAGAGCACATACAGTATAAAGGACTATCGGCTTATACAGTATCTCACCTTTTGACAATGGTTTTGTTTTTCAGCTTTCCTGTGGATTTTTTGTAGTGGTTTATCAAATATTTGAATACTAGATATTCTGAATAATTTATCTTTCATGTGTAAAAATGATTAATGTAAAAAGTGTTAAATAATGTTTTATGTTATGTTTATGGGAATGATCCATAAGTCTGATTCACAATAAGTTACCCTATTTTCTTTTTCTCGGTCAGAAATAATATGCAGGGTGACGACTTGTTCACCACTATTGTGAATGTCATAATTTTTCCCAGTTGTAATACGGTATATGTCTGGGAATCAAAAAAGTCTCCAGAAAGGATTCTAAAGCACTTTACCTACTGTGATGATGAATGTTTTGCATCGATCAGTGTCATCAACAGAGCAATATAATACAAGCAAAAATAAAACCAACATCATGACAAAAAATTTAATAAAATAAACCATATTTTATGCTTTTGATTCCTGCATTCTGTTTCTTTGTTTCAGCACTCCATATTGAAAAAATATGTTATTGGAAATGAACTTGACAGACAGAACTTGACTCACACAGAAGGAAGAAGTTTAAAAAGATTAAGTCTTCTTACTGTCAAAGACATGAGAACAGTAAGCAGATGTCTTCCAGTAAAGATATACCGCTGACCTGTTAGATGGTCTGTTAACACTTCTACCATCTGGAAAAAAGGTGTATTTAAGCCAAACAACAACAAGGTTAAGCAGTTTGTTTCCCAGAAACTGTCACACGACTCAACAGCCCAATCATCTTTAATTCATGTCAGCCTGCTTTTATAATCCATGCCCAGATATTCTTATTTTAACATTCTCAACACCGGGTTCTGCAGATATGCACCATTGCAAGAACATCACATGCAGATCTACAAAAACATTCTATTCTAGACAGTCATTGCTTAGATCTCCATGTTTAAAGTCACATGGTCAAAGGAAACCGACAAACACAGTGTTTTGTTATATTACTATTTTGTTTATCACTATAAATTAAAAAATCACTTCATTATCCAGTTGTCCACAGCAAATGCTTAACTCTAACATCATAGCATAATCATAATAAATCACATTTTTAAGAGCAACCATTTACAATTCTGCAAATCTATACAAACACAAATAATTGTATACTAACAAAACTAAATATTATTATTATGATTATTTTATATTTTGGCATTAACATGCATTAGCATGTTATAAAAGTATCCACCTTACTTAGCAACGAGGAAATTAGTTATTTTTCTATGAATGTGGGAGACTTCCGATTCAATATAGTTGCATAAATAACTGGAGGAAAAAGTAAAAGAAAGACAAACAAACAAAAACCCCAAAATGGTCTGTACTACAAACCAATGTGTTTATGATTATGATGATACATTTAATTAATATAATAATAAATGGGCAATATAAAACAGCTTAACGGACTGTATTTGTACATAGATTTGATTGATATTGATTTTACTGTAATTTGTTAATGGGTATGCTATATAAACAATTTGATAGTATATATATATATATATATATATATATATATATATATATATATATATATATAAGGTAATCTCAATAATATGACATTAGGAAAAGCAATTGTTTTGTTAGGGGTTTAAAGAGAATAATAGAAAAACAGATTAGCAGAAGAGAGGGGCATGAAAACAGAGATTAAAAACACTTCAGTCTGAGACAAGCTCAGGACTATAGGAATTAAATTATTAAAATATTATCAATCACTGCTGATCCCAATAATCTTTCGTGCCAACTGCCCTTAGCAAAATAACAATTATAGATGATGGGTCCTTTTTAAACTAATATGCCCAGGGTTAGACAAAAAGATTATCCTGTTGAAAATGGCCATTAATGAAAAACAAAATTGAATAACCTGATTTTAGGGCATACCAAAGAAGAGTTACATAAACATCTGTAAGCACAGGGTGTGACTTAGTGCAACATCTGATAGATCGCTGAATGGCGCAGTTGACCAATCAGAGTCAAGTATTCCAGAAAGCCGCATAATAAATTACTAATAACATCCGTTTCAGCATTCCAAGATATCTATAGAAAACCAAATAAAAAAAAATAATAAAAAAAAAATAATAAAAATCCCATATCAGTATCTGTTCTGGTTATAGGCTTAACCCCACACAAGAGATTTTCTGATGCTTCGGGGCCAAGCACCAGTTGTAAAAATTAGCCCTGTTTGTTGTACTTTCCGTGTGTGTGAGATGGACAGAGGGATTGGCAGAGACCCAAAGCTGAGATGTTTTTGATAATGATGAAGAGAAAATATTATGTCCACTGCTAATTTGTAAGTAGCTTAGCGGTGCAGAGAGCTCCAAACATGCAGATGTGCAATTGGCACACAGCAGTCGTTTGGCAAGCCCTGTGGAATCACTGAACAAAGCTGATTTGGTTCAGCGTTTCACTGGTGAAGTTGACATGATGAAGCGAGATCAGTTGGCATTTTAATGCATAACTAAAGCTCCTGCTCTAAACACGTTCTAATTGTCGTGGCTGAACTTTCTCTAATTTCAGACACAAACACCTACTCACCTCAACAACAAATAGGCTACACTCTATAGTGAATTTTTTTTTTTTGTATTTGCGATCAATGGGGTGACATATAATAGCCTATATATAACTTACTGTATATTTTTTGGTGTCCTGAATCTAAAGGAAATAAAATACACAATGTCCATAAATAGATCTACAATGCAATAACAGGTGAACATGTTCTGATCGTGGAGTGCTTCCATCTAGTGGCCATATGAAAGAAGGCTGCAAGCTGCATAAATCAAATAAATCAGACCTAAACCCTTTTCATAATCTAAGAATGTGCGTATAATATATAATGTATTAAATACAATTTACAATGAAATTCTAAATTATATTATATAATGATATAATAATATATAAACATAACATGTAAAAACAATAACATTATTTCATATATACTGTAATTACAAACAACATATCATATATATATATATATATATATATAAAAAAGAAATTTGCTACTGAACTTGAATATAATATAATATAATATAATATAATATAATATAATATAATATAATATAATATAATATAATATAATATAATATAATATAATATAATATAATATATGTCACATGAATTATATGTCACATAAAAGTATCTCTGAACAGGCGTGATATGAAAGATATGGACACAAAACCACAAACAAGCAGATTATTTTCAGCAAGTAAACATGTAACTCACACACTACAGTGAATGGAGCCAACTGCAGATGATGCAGGCAGTAATTCTGTCTGATATTCTGTTATTGGGATTAGCTCTAATTTGCGATTAGCACACAGAAAATCTGCATCCTGCATCAAAAATGAATTACAGTAATCCTTTGCCACCCATCCACTAAACACTCTGCCCTTCCAGCCCCCTTCCCTTCCTGCTTAGTACATTTGGAGCTATATTTACAGTACATGTATATTTACATTCATTCAGGTGCTTTTAATCACATCATTGAGTCTGTTTGGTTTGGCTTAGCTACCAAGAGACTAAGACATCAAGAGACTAGACGGTCAGGACTGCTGAGAGGATTATTGGTGCCCCCCTGCACAACCTCCAAGACCTTTACACCTCCAGAGTGAGGAAAAGGGATGGTAAAATCACTTCCTCTTTGAACTGTTCCTTCTGGCCGCCACTACAATGCACTGAACACCAAAACAGCCAGACACAAGAACAGTTTTTTTCCCCCATATCTGAACAACGCATAACACACCAGTGGACTGTAAATAACTCATCAAAATATATCTGTAAATAGCACGTACACATTCACATGTATGTCTGCACTATGTTTGTACTTTCTGTACTGGAAGCTACTTACACCAAGACAAAATCTGTGTCTGTGTAAACACGCTTGGCAATAATGGTCTTTCTGATTCTGATTCATAATGTATTAATTTATCATTCCATAGGAACATACATACACACAATTAGTGATTTATGGTTACTTCTTATTAGTTGCCAGGACTCTAGTTTCTAATTACCTTATTCCTTTAAGATAAGGGTATGTTCACCTGAATTTCTTAATGAACAGAAGTGTATGTCTCAGTTTGTTTTCTGTTTAGAAGAGCCTGAAACCATTGAACTTTTTTTTTCTTGTCCAGTCACATTGCAGTTCTGGCAAGATCTTTACAGATGGCTAAATATTGATATTGATATTCTGTCACTACATATATATATATATAGATAGATAGATAGATACATAGATAGATACACAGATAAATATATAGATAAATAGATAGATGTATATGTCTGTTTATGCAATTATGATAAATTTGTCAAATAAATATTATTCCCCACTTGAGTTAACTGATATCGTGCAATAAAAAAGAATTGTCTGTGTGTAATGTCATACAAAAAAAAACCTACAATTTATGAATTGTTATTTAAAGTCATAGTTATTCTAAATAAAATCGAAATAATTCGCATTATGAGCCTCACAGAACGAACTGTCCCAGACATTGGTTTATTTTGCCATTTGAGCCCAGGTCTATGACGGTGCAAAGACTTTTATTTTGAAATAAATTACTCTCATGTCCGCCCTTACATTGTTGTTCACTTCACATCCTCAGGCGGAGAAAAGAAGCGGAGATCTGATGGCTTTGAAAAGGATCCAGAAGGTAATATTTTTTTTTATCTCTAAGCAGAACAAATGTCTTGAAAGTAGAATAGCATTACGGGGATCTAAAAGATCTTCATACGGCTGATACAGTGAGCCATCTCTCGGTCCACATTACTATATAAAGTCGGAAGGTAAGAAGAATTTATTTTTCGGCCAGATGAAAAGAGCTTGATGTCGAGAACAAAGCGGACTGAAGTCTTACAGGACATCACAAATATGACATTATAATTGTAATATGCCATTGCATTGATTTAGATTGTCGACGAATGTTTTAGCAGATGTTGTTAAAAAGGTAATCCTTCTTTAAACAGTAGGTTCTTTATAAAAAATAATTCACAATAAGTACAATATATGTGAATGTCCCAAGAACACTGAGTATATATATATATATATATATATATATATATATATATATATATATATATATATATATATATGGGTGTGTGTGGGTGTTTGTGTGTCAGATTTAAAGGTAGAAAATTAAATAAGACTATAATGAAGTGTTGATATGAAAAAAACATAATGTTGCCTAAACAAAATAAATATGCAAAGTAAATAAATAAAAATGTAACGAATATTTAAAAACAGAGATATTTAAAAAACAGCAACCAATAAAGATGACCAAAGCATGTAACTTTGTTTACTAAACAGGTATAACTTGAATATGTAAAAATCTAAACGAGTAAACAATAAGCTATTAATAAATACAATAAAACACATTCTTTATGACAAAACTTGCATTTATAAGTCACAGGTTTAAGCTCATGATTTTTATTTCCTTTTTTACAATATATCAAGACGTGGTATTGTGTTTTTTCAGGTGGAATTGTCAGCAACATGCAAGTCTGTTTTTGAAGCATAGAAAGTTACATGTGCATTTATATTGTATTTGTAGGAGCTACAGGATTTGCAACGGGATCCCCCCTCGCAGTGCTCAGCTGGACCACTCGGAGAAGACTGTAAGTGTGTCTGCTAACTCTGTACTTAATACTGGCCTTTAATATTTTGACTGGATGGTTTATTCAACATATTATATTTACACTTTCAGTGTTTCACTGGCAGGCAACAATAATGGGCCCAGTAAGTACCCCTGAATAATTCCAGCTTAATTTTCTGAAATAAGTTATTAGTTCAGTAAAACAAAGGAACTGGCTCCTGTCGTACACAAAAGCTCTCTTTTTATCTCCACTAGAGTGATAGTCCATATCAGGGAGGGGTTTTCTTTCTCACAATCCATTTCCCGACTGATTATCCCTTTAAACCACCAAAGGTGAGTGGAGAATTACATCTGTTCTTACCTTTTCCATAAATTATTTGTTATTATTGTAGATATTTGACACCATTTTGCTGACAGGTTGCCTTCACAACAAAAATCTACCACCCGAATATCAACAGTAATGGAAGCATCTGTTTGGACATTCTGCGCTCCCAGTGGTCACCCGCCCTCACTGTATCCAAAGGTTAGGAGCACAAAAATGGTCTTTTCATCATAGACATGAGCTTAGCATTATGGCACATGAAGATACTTTATTTAATTCAATATGGTACTTTTAGAAACCCCACTAAAATGATTCAGCTGTTTTCTATTGCTATTTTTTCAGTTTTATTATCCATATGCTCACTCCTTTGTGACCCGAATCCAGACGACCCTTTAGTTCCAGATATTGCACACATCTACAAATCGGACAAAGATAAGTAAGTGACCTCTCTTTCACTCTTTTATTTGAAAAATAGCTATATCTGTATGAACCTCCTTCTTCAGTCTGGTTTATTCATAGCTGCATTTCCATATATATTCTACATTCTCTTACTATCAAGCAATATGTCAAATGTATGAGTACCATATGACTCTGAATGCTTAATCAAAAGTGCTATTCTTTTGAATGAAAGTGTCTATTCTTGTCTTTTAGGTATAACAGACTGGCAAGGGAATGGACTCAGAAGTATGCAATGTAACTGGATGGCAAGATTTTGAAATGGTTGCACATGGACACTATTGCTGCACACGACTCTGCAAGGCAACTGTACAGAGACGAGACGTTTACCAACAGATGAACCTCCCCAACACAAGCACCCACGCATATACATATATACACGCACAACTTTACAGAAAAAAAAAATAAAATAAAAAAACTTGTTCAGGAGACTGAGTCACTTGTCCCTGTTCAAAGAGACATCTTGGAACAACCTGTCAGTAAACACATAACAAAAAAATATTGTTTTATTTTCCAATGGATTAGTTACATTTTAGTAATTTTATTGTATAGAAATAAATACAATACTGTATCATTTTTATTGTTTTTGCATTAAAAAGTGTTATTATAAAATATGTGTCTCACTGCAGTTGTTTTATGATATTGTTATCTGTGTGATTAGGGATGAAACTTTACTCGTTGTGCTCACATATAATTCTGCGTCGTAGCATTGTGCCACTAGATGGCGATATTCTTCCGTTTT
This sequence comes from Carassius gibelio, assembly GCF_023724105.1. Classification (NCBI taxonomy): domain Eukaryota; kingdom Metazoa; phylum Chordata; class Actinopteri; order Cypriniformes; family Cyprinidae; genus Carassius; species Carassius gibelio. The sequence continues at coordinate 19,942,982 of NC_068412.1, forward strand.
ATCCTTACCATAAAGTTTCTACTCTACTAATACCAGTACTCCACACTGGCATTTAATACTTTGACAGGATGGACTGCACAGTATATTATATTTGCACTTTTAATTGTTTCACTGGCAAGCGACAATAATGGGCAAAGTCAGTACACATGAATAATTCCAGGTTGGTGTTTATTTTATCCGATTAGTTTGTGGTTCAATAAGACAAAGAAATTCGCTTCTGTCATACATTTTCTTTTCCCATCTCCCCCCAACTTCAGTACGGTCAGTAAAATTAAATATTTGGTTTAAAATGCACCTGAGAATTTGCTACAATTTTAAACATCTTTGTCCGTGTTCATACATTTGGAAAGAACTTGTTTTCGACAAAAAGGTTGATTTGTTGACTATAACAATGTCAAAATATCCTAAAAATACAAAGAAATGTAAGCACATTTTTAAGTTAATTACATTTTCTTAGAGTTTGCTCCATTTAATCAGAATAGAAATGAGAATTTAAGAAAAATGTCTGTGCTCTCTCGCTTTTTAAGTTTTTCAAGTCACGTGACAACAATGGCTGGCTTCTGTATGATAGTTTAGATCTGTCTGTATTTATTATACACTGAGGTATGTATGCATATTTTCGTAGAGAGTTGCAGTAACTGGACATTTTTAACTATCCGTTTAAAAAAAATAAAAAATAAATAAAGAAATACATCTAAATAAAATACTTTTAATTCCGGAGTTGAAAACGTGTATCATATAAACAAAGAAAATGTGCATGCAAAGTTGTTTTGTAAGTAACCTAACGTAATTGCATAGTGTTTTATTTTGCCGCGCGTGCAGGGTAAACTGGATATGATGTTGAGAAAGTTTTGGGAGGAGAGTGGGCGGTGATCCTCCTGACACGTGAATGCTCCCGCAGGACCATAATCCATCCATGCATCTATGTCCTCTAACTATAATGTGTTCTGGTCCTGGAGCCAGAGGAAAAGTGGAGGGGTGAGGAATCTAGGGGCAGATTGATTTTCTCGGGGGCAGTAACTGGCTAGAGGGGCTCTAAGGGACTTCAAAGGCAGGATTGGAAAAACTTGCCTGGAAATCGGAATGTTTTTCTCCTAATGTTGACTTGCCGTTTGCCTCTTTCGCATATAAACCCCGTTTAGTAAGTTTGTAACACTTTAAGACGCAAAATGGCTGAGCCGCTGAGTTTCATGCACCATGATCAGGGCTCCAGCAGCGAGCGGAGTGACGACTCCCCGTCAGCCGTGTCTGAGGATGACTCTAGCGGCCACTGCGGCCACATCTCCCCGCCTGACCCTGACTGGACCGAGGAAAGGTTTCGAGTTGACCGCAAGAAACTAGAAACAATGTTGCTGGGTATGTAAAAAATTTCTTAAACATTTCCATAAGGAACTGGGAACACAATGTGATATCTTGAAAATACTTTTAGCTAACCTCGCAGTGTTGTTTGGCGTCGAGAAGCATAAATAGTTCAGTCTAAAAATACCACAATGTTTCCTCGAAGTCCATCTTGAAAGAGATGTGTTGAGGAGTCTGCTTGTTGTGAAGGACATGAAAACCAGCACTGGGATGTTATTTAGTAGCCAAGTTCTTCAGACATTCACGTGAACTAGCAACATTTTTTGGGTAACTTTGCACTGAATCTTATAATCAGTTAGTGTGATGCATGGACTCTGTATATGAAATATTTAAGCTTCTTATGTTCATTTAAGTACAAATATTTGGATTTTAGACATTCATAAAACACCACGGTAAGAAACAGGTTTATTATTGGAGTGTCATAAAAGTTTTACAAGAATAATTGCCAAATTCCAATCATTTCAATGCATTCAGCAGGATCACAATAAAATGTCAGATGTCATTTATGAATATGAGATCAATATGACTGATCCATCAAAAGCATCACTGTCACACACATACATATAGACGTTGTGGTTTTTCTACAGAGGGGATCAAGTTCGCTCTACCCTAAGTTTAAAAGGATGGTTCATGCAAAAATGAAAATTCTGGCATCATTTACTCTAGTAATTTTTTCCTGTGAAATACAAAACATATGTTTTTAAAAACCAAACAGCTTTGGTTGCTAACTGTCCTCATAAAAAAAAAAAAAACAGTTTATTTCTTTAGATTTTGAAGCAATCACTATATTTCACTATATTTGAAAGACTATTTTTAAATATTTGGGCCACACACTATAGCCAAATTTGTGAATTCAAATAAACACAGACTTTTTAAGTTATACTTGTGAGGAACTCCCATGTACACGTTTTTTCATGTTTTTTTTTTTTTTTTTTTCAAACTAAGATAATGATATTTACTATTCTAAACCTAAACCAAACCTTCATGCAAACCGTTTGACATTACATTCATAATTTAGCTGATGTATGAGCATTTAAACACATAAGGACCACTTCACAAGTCGGTTTTCGCCATGTTTAACTAAATAAGTGAAGGCATTTTCACAATTTTGGCCCTCACAAGTACAGCCAAACCTGAACGCAAATACACACAAACATTTTTCAAGCAACATCATCTGGTTAAAACGTATAATTCACCACTTGCATCATATTTTACAGTCAGTCTGTCTGTCAGCAATGGGCCGTTTACTTCACAGCAGAATAATGTTCAGTTCGTTTGGTTTTTCTTTTGTTGTAACTTCAGCTGAGGAGAATTTTAAACAAGTTAAAACATACAAGTTGAAGTCAGTGGTTTGGTATGGGCATATTCTAAACATGTACAAAATGTTTGGCCTTTTATAGCAGGCCCTCTAGGTTACAAAGTCTCTGCCTTTGTTACCATACCTTCAAACCAACCAGAAAAAAAGATATTTATATAGATGTTGACTTCATAAATGGCCTGCATAATACATGCATATGCATTCCTTTGTGAGTATTTTATGGAATTAATAAATGATGACAGAGATTTCATTTTTGGATAAACTATCCCTTGCAACAACAGTTTATTTCTGTAGATTCAAAGTAAAACAACTACTTAAGATGCCCTCACAAGTCAAAAATGTCACTGTATTTGTGCAAATATTTACAAATCTTTCATCACAGGTATATCCAAACCTGTAAATGATTACAAACACAAACTTTTGGAGTTATGTAAGTAAGGGCGTCTCATAAACGCAGTGGGGTTTTTTTTGTACTAGGATAATGATATTCTAGTATTTTGTGGCGTTTTACATATATATCATTGTGAAAATTGTAAAAACTGAGCCCCTCAGTCCCCTTCCCCCACCTTTATGTCTTCATGTGTGTGATTGAATGAGTGAATGCTTCCTTGATATTTGGACCCCAAGGTCAAAGGTCAGTTCAGCATGAGAGCGCATAAGAGCACCAGGAAAACATCCATAACCCGACTACCACATTTTCAAGACGAAGACAACATTTCGCATCACACGCACTCATATACGTACTCTACAATCATTGTTGTAGTGATGTGGGCATTTTTTCCCACACCTATGATTCAGTGACTCGTAATCATCTCTTTGCTCCGGATGACGTGCAACATCTGGAGGTGTTTTGAACGGCTGTTGTTTTGATTGGTCGGATGCAGCTGTAGGCGTGATCATAAATCCAGCGACGTGTGCTTTTTGTGTGAAGGTTTATTGTGTGGCACAATTTTGCTCCCCTTTTCCAGGAAATGGAAGAGAGAGCGAGAGAAACCGAAACGAGAGAGTTACAATTAAAATCCTTTTTTCTTAAAAAAAAAAAATAACGTGGTGAGGGAGAGACAGAGGGGAGACCCCCTCTTGTACTTTTCCCCTTCGGCCAGACCACGACTAAATCAGCTCATTTTTATAGGCTTATTCAGAAAGACTAATGGAGAAAAGTGGATCACCTATGATTCATGTTCACGTAAGAGAATCCAGCGGCTTTAGGGTTTCATTGGAAAGCACAAAAGTACTGATACTTTTACATAGAAGTAGTTACTAAAACAAGGGACGATTTGGAGGCAAAGGCTTGCAGATCCATTGAAATACTGCATTGTCTCCTTGCACGGTCTCTCACTAACTTTTATGGAAATAGTTTGTGTATTCGGATTCAATTTTTTCTTTATTCCAATGGCTGTTACATCAGATGTCTGGTTTTGATTAAAAACAAAGGAATGTGGTTGGCCTGACCTTATATTCCGTGCGATAAGGAATTCTAAAAAGAATGTGGTATTTGTTTAGCAGAGTTTATTCCGGTGCTTTATGGAAATCATATGTCCCCCCCCCAGTGGCTTTTAGATCAAGATGTGTGTTTTTGTAGGTTTTTTTCTGTTGCAGCAGGATGTGAAACTAAATATTAAGATCTACATTTCAGTACACCTCACACCTGCTAGGCTGCTAGTTAAAGGAATAGTTCACCACCTCTACCCAGAATATACCTATATACCCTCAGGCCATCCAAGATGGAGATTCGTTTTTTTCTTCACATTTTTGGAGAAAATCACTTGCTCACTGATGGTTCCTCTGCAGCGAATGGGTTCCATCAGAATGAGAGTCCAAACGGCTGATAAAATCATCACAATAACCATCACCATCACCAACTCCAGTCCAACAATTAATGTGTTGTGAAGTGAAAACCTGTGTATTTGTAAGAAACCAGTCCCATCATTTAGAAATTTGTATCTTCAGACTATTGTTTTTGACTAAAATACAAGTCCTCTCTTTATAATATTGCTTTCTGAATCAGGAGAGAAATATGCACAGATCAAGCACTGTTTACAAGCAAAAACAGCCCAAAACAGTTGTAAACAAATGTGTTGGTGGATTTTAATGGGAGAGGACAACAGAAGCTAGACTCTTTCACCCAGAGAAAATGTTAAGATTGATTATGGATTCTTATTTTGTTTAAAAAACCTTAACGATGGATTTGTTTCTTATAAACACCCAGCTTTTCACTTACCAAGACATTCATTGATGGACTGGAGTTGTGTGGTTTACTTGTGGATTATTGTGATGTGCTGTTTGGACTTTCATTCTGATGGCACCCATTCACTGTAGATGATGTACTGGTAAGCAAGTGATCTAATGATACATTTCTCCAAATCTGTTCTAATTATGGACATAAACTCATCTACAACTTGGATGACCTGAGGATGAGTAATTATCCCATTTAATCCATTTTTTTTGTGTGTGTGTGAACGTGTGTGTGGGTCAGGCTTTTTGCCACCAAAAGTGTGCTGTGTGTTTTATTAATTTTCTTATGCATGCAGAGTGTTTTCTGACATGGGTGTTATTTATTGAGTCTATTTTAGTCTGGGTGCATGTTCACTGCATGGTTCTTAATGTGCTGCATGTGTCTGGCTTGGTGAGTGAAGCAACAGGAAGTGCGTTGTGTTTTGGGAATGTGCTGCTCATGGCTCAGCACACGGACTGTTGCCAGGGAAACACAGGTCTTTTGTCTTGGTTTTCAATTTTTTTTTATGTGCATACATGTACAGTTGGAATATTAAAGCACACTTGTTTCTTAATTTAGAAATGTAAGCAATAAATCAGTATATAAGATACTGATGTGTATTTAGGAATTATAAATCAAGCGTTGTAGTATTAAAATTAATTTTGAAGTAGTGTTGTGAAGAGTTTTATGGTTTGACAGATGAAACAACAGTATGCTGATATATAAAACTATATATATATATATATATATATATATATATATATATATATATATATATATATATATATATATATTACTATATATATATACTATATATACTATATAACTATATATATATATATATATATATATATATATATATATTATATATATAATATATATATATATATATATTAGTTTTATTCATTTTTGGCAGTTTCAACTGGCAGGCCATTTTTTTCTAGTGCTATAAATGCCTACACTGCCAATATTAGAGCAGTTTTCTTCCAAGTAGACTTCTGTTTGTATGTTTACAAATATAAATATATTTCTTGGGTTTAATGCATCCGGTTTTACGTTTTTTTCATGAATGACTTCAGACTTGAGTAATAAATCTTAAACAACTGATCTATTGGATTACTAAAATGAGTGTTTGGCAGAAATACTCCAAATGTTGGGAGAGTTTTCGTTTGGCTGAAAACTCATATGTGTTCATATTATAACCTGTCAGGCAGGGATAAAGTTCCTTATAGTCATGTAGAGATGAGATTCACTTTATTTAATTCACATTACAGACAAATGCTTTTCACTCAGTACCTTTGGAGAGGCCTTGAGTGTGTTTTCAGCACATCTGTAATTTATAATCCCAAATAGTTCTGCAGTTCATATTGCCTGATTATTGTCCTATTTTCCATCAAATGTTAAATAGTTTCACAGACTTGTGCCGACCTTTTAGTGGTGGTAAGCATTGTTTTTCCCACAACCAGATGTTTCACTTGAGCTCTACATTTTTAGTTTCATTTCATACAGACTGCTTGCTTTCAGACATTGCAAAAGAAAATGTTACAGGAGATTGTACAACCAGTCTGCAGTAGATGTGTCGGCAGCATGTGTGTGTAATCTCAAGTTATGACATGGCACATAAACTGTCTGAGAAGATAAAAGCTCTAAATCATTTGCACAAGTGGCTGAGTACTTTAGTTTGGGCATTGACAGGGTCGTGATTATATGTAGCGTGATTTATGTATCCTGTCGTAATGGGTTGATGTAACCAATTAGATTACACTACCATGAACTACCAAATGTTTGGGTCAGTCAGTAAGATTTTTGAAAGTAGTCTCTTCTGCTCATCAAATTTGCATTTATATGTTGAAAACCAACAAACAACAAGTTACACTTGCAGAACAAAATTATTATTTCTGCCAAAAGAAAAAGTCTTACTGACCTCAAACCTTTGACCTATAGTGTATAGGTTGTGACATCACTTCAGAATGGATGGCTTCAAATCTTAATAGTGAAGAATAAGATTTGAATCCAGATGCTGGTCATGGGTAAGTTTCTCTTATGTCTCGCCCACTCACTGAGCTCTGGAGTCGAAGGGAAGTTCCAGGATTATCCAGGAGAAATTATACAGTTTTGTTCTTACACTTGCTTATTCATCACATTCCTAACACACACATAGTTTACAGGAGCTGTGCTATAATCAAACAGCTACTCTGGACGTGTGTGGAGATGTATCTTTCAGAAACTCAAAAGCTGTGGAGTTTTTCTGACCCACATCCTAAATGGAGCACAGGAAAGGCCTTAAATCAAGAAACACACACACACACACACTGCATTTAACATTCTGTCTGGTTTGAGGCTTGCTATTTTCATATTTTTTCCTGTGTGAGGCAAGCCTGAGTATGTACATGTTTTCTTTTGGATGCGTTTCAGTTGTTTTTGTGAGTATGAGAAAGAGTATTAAAACTATTTTTTGAAGTAACATTTTTGAAGTTAACATGGAATTATAAGCAGTTATGTGCTAGTGTGTGAGTAGTAGGGGCAGGTTTAATTGAGAGGTGTTAATCTGTTGCATGCTGTATTCATTACAGATGAATGACCACATATGTATCCGCGCTACAGAGATACGACATCATCCAAACATCTCACGAAACTGTTGATTCAGTTTACAGCATCTGATAGGAAAGATCTGAAGTGAGCTCTTACTGATTTCACAACTTCAGAGAGTGAACTCAGTCTTCCTCTGTCCTCACTTCACCCAAAATCAGACTTGTGTGAGCTACAGTCATGTGAATGGCAAGAAAAGACAGTGATGTGACTAATCACATTTAAAGTGTGATTGGTTGTGATTTAAAGTGTGAAGTGGTTATCTGTCTGCCTGTGTCTATCTATATCTATTGATACATTTTTTTATTGTTAACAAAAACATAGAAATACATATTAAACTGTACAGAAATCTTTCAAATTTGAGTATAACAGGTTTGCAAAAATTGCAAACATACGAAAAAATTATCTGTTTTATTTATTTCTTTTTTTAAACACTGTTTGTGCATGTTACCTTGAAAATGACTTGTTTATCAAAACCGGGTACAATCAGTGATTCTGCTTAAAATTAAGTGGATTTAATAAATGAAAGTATTTGAATGGATTTTGTTTTGGGAACGCAGAGGTTTCAAAGATTGATTCTCTGTCTATCACTGTTGTTTTCATCCCTCTCTCTCTCCACCACATGCCAGACACTGTTGAGAAATTGTGAGGATACCATTTTTTTTTCCACCCAAAAGAATCTGTAAATTTCATCATTTTCATCTAAATTCCTGCATTGCTCGATTGATTAGTCCGTGCAATGATGTGAAGTGAAGGAGGGTTCAAATCCAAACCAAACTTTGGTGTAATGAAATGGGCACTTCTTGTAATTGTAGCTCTTCCTCTCCTTGTTTGGATCTGGAAATGTAGTGAATTTCATGGAGAGATGGGTGGATGTGCTTTTTTGTGATTTTTAGGGTCATTAAAAGGTTTAGATGACAAGATTGTCCCATTTCCAAACCATTTATTTCCTCCAATTTTGGGGTTTGTTGTTCTGACCTCTCAATGAAATCCATATTTCAACTTTAAAGGTAAAGCAGGAGTGCAGGAGAGGGCTTGGCGCTTTTAGATGTGTAGACACACATGGGAGAATGTTTCATTTTATGTGATAGGACAATCTCAACCAAACATCTGGAGACCCAGAGTCCCACCAAAGCAAACAAACTCTCAGATTTTCCTGTGAACTTTGTGTTTTCATCACACCTGATTGGGAGTCTTTGCACGTTTCCTTTTCAGCATCACACTTTAATTACATATTTGAGTGATCTGAAGTCTGATAATGGCTGGAAAAAATATGTAGATCATTTTACTAGTTTAAACGGACCCTTTCTAGTGTCAAAGAGCAGTTTTGGAACATGCTGTGCATGTATAAGCCATATGCAAGCATCATATACCCTGTGTAGGATCTTGTGATTGTGTTTATTAAGATGTATGAACAAGATTTATGAACTGTTTTTGTCATCTATAACTGAGTGCATGAGTTTGAGCTTGCATACAGCTGCTTGTGTGTGTAATAGACAAGCATGTGCTTGACATATGAAATGCATTTAGTTTCAGCAGGTTTGAGAATGCTGCCTGATTCTTATATGTGTGTGTGTTTTGTGGTTGTCTTTAAATACATCTTGAGTATGTGAATCTGGCATTAAATCTTTAATATTGACAGCAATCTTAAAATGTTATTGATTCAATGTAGAGTGGCATCTCACACTATTGCTTAAATATCATTCATTTAGGAAGTTAAACGTTTTAGTGAACAGAAATAATTGTAAAATAAGTGTCTCTTTTTAATGGTAATGTAGCCTTAATGTCTCTCTCTTTTTCTCACATAGCGGCCAGTGAGGGGAGGATAAATGGAGGAGAGGATTTTTTTCAGAAGGTAAGAATTTATTTAATTTATTTAATTTTTTACTTTTTGACTTTGGGCTCAGTAAGATTTCACTTTTTCAGCTTTGCCAGGAATAAATTACATTTATAAACAAATTACATTTGAAAATGTTATAATAGAAAACAGTTATTTTAATTTGTAAGAATATTGCACTGTATTGTTTTTACTTGATTTTTTTTTTTTTTTAATCAAATAAATGCAGCCTTGGTGAGTGTAAGAGACATCTGAAAAATCACATTTGGAAATCTTACTAACCCTGGGATTATAAACCGTAGTTTTTGATGTCGGGATGTCCCACTTTTCCTGTATACACATTGTTTGGTGCACCAGAACTTTAAGCTTCACTGTATTATGTTTAAATGATTAGTTAACTTGATTAGTAACTTGATTGTTGTGAGCAATTTCAGCATTAGTTTCAAAGCTGGATGGAAGTTGATCTCCCATCTCCAGCATCACACACTGTAGCTATTCAACACATAAACTATCATCCATATTCCAGTAGCGTGCTGGTCTTTCCAGCGTTTTTTTCCCAGCGTCTGTGTGTGTGAGAGCTTATGGTGAGGCTTCTTCAAACCCACAGTAAATCTGACCAAAGATGCTCGATTGAGGAGCCAATTCAGAAGTTTGATTGATTTGATCCAAACAATTATCCCTGCTTAGGTTTCTAATAAACAGAGATAACAAGGGCCAGTGGAATTGTCAAAATGCTCTTGGTTTGGCTCAGATGATTGTGGTTTGTGTATAGTCTATGAACAGCGCTTCTCTAGTTTCAGTATTGATATGATCACTGTTTTCTGTCCTCAATTGCACTATTGCTGTCTTTCCATGGTTGATCCAGAAGGCCTTTGTGGTTATCTTTTTTAGTGAATGCCAGTTCTCTGGCAGTTCAAAGAGGTAGTTTTAGACATTTTTATGCATCTGAATATATTTTCTTGTATTAATCTTTGTTAAGAGATTAAATTACAGCACATTTGATGATTCAACCCTTCATCTATGATATATAAACAATACAGATTCAGAGTTCTCTGTCTTAGTTGTTTGCAACTGTTTGCAGATTATTCGGTGTGTATTTGACTTTTGTTTTGACATGAAATGGTAATGAAACTGGAGTAGCAACAGATCTTTTCTTCACTAAATTATCAAGACATTTTGATAAAAAAATGATGAGTTAACTTCCTGTTAACGCACAAAACCTGTTTAATATTAATGAATCCAGCAGGTCATTAATCCTTAGTAATCCTTAGTGTGTTTTATAGTTCTTATTAGTAGGAATCATATCATTATTATCTTATCAGTATCAGGTTTTGCCCAATATTTATATATATAAAATAGATAATAAATTAATATAATTTTCATTTCATGCCAACATTAAGAGAGTAAGAACTGGACCTTCTGTGTCTCATCTTTTGCCTAAATGTTTTTTGTTTTTGTTGTAATTTTGTACTATTTTGTTCTGTCTGACACGGTCCATGTTTTAATCTTCTGAGAATCACCCACTAGTGAAGATAAATGGAGAGAAAGACAAATGTCTGATGTTTTTTGATAGTGGTGACATGGGAGGCAGGCAGTAGAGAGCCATCATTTCAGTGATTTAAACCTATTGTTGAGTTTTCCTTCCCTGCAGTGAAAGGGATGGAATTATGCCTGTTGCTCATTCTTGCTTTTCAGCCATTCTTTTTGTCTCCGTTTCCATATCTTTATCATTATTATTATCTTGAACATCCCCGCAGCGGTAGTCTCTTCCAAATCCTTCAATGTTGTTTTACCATTGTTTCACAACATTTTCTTAAAAGTCACTCCAAAAAATTTAAAAATTAACTGACAAGAAAAACATTATACTGCAGCCATAGTTAGTTTCTGTATATTGTAAAAAGTAATTTATTCCTTTGATGGAAAAGCAGAATTTTCAGCAGCCATTACACCCGATGTTACATGATATTTCAGAAAATATTATAATATGCTGATTTGCTGCTTATTTCTCATTTTTATCAATGTTGAAAATAGTTGTGCTGCTTAAAATTTTTGTGGAAACGGTTTTAAATGTCTTCACTCACTTTTGATCAATTTGAGTAAATGATGACAATTTTCATTTTTGGGTGGCGCATCCCTTCCTATCATCCCATATTATGGAGAAGTTAATATACTACAGACAGAGTTTATAATGGATTTATTAAAAACATTTTTTTACAGTGTATTGCACACACCTGTGCAGTTCAGCCTCCAGACAAAGTGAAGGCTTTCCCAGCCCTTTCTCCTTCCCTTGTTCTGTTTCCCTCCTTTTCTCCTCCTCGCACCTCTTTTCTTTGCTCGTTCTTCTGAGTGCTCCTCAGCTGAATCAACAAAGGAAACAGGAAGCAGATCTCTATACACACGCTCTTGCACATCCACTCTCTCATGCACATCATTTGTCAAATATAAACACTCTGTTCTCCATCACGGTGCCCATTTTTAATGACTTAATGAAGATCACAGTTTGTGTGACTCCGGTACTTTGAAGTCACTGCCTTTTAAAACTTTCTCTCCTTTTAAAAGTGAGTGTATACAGTCCTGTGACAGGATGCTATTGGGTGTGGGTGTAAAGGAAAGGACATTTTCAAATGTATAGTTAACCCAGTTTTTTTAATCGTCTGACCCATTTGAGAGGTATGTGCTGGTCCGTCACAAAAATAAACCACAAACCCCAAAACTGCTGTGTGGTCTGTCAGAAATCTCCCTCATCTGCAGATGGGAGCCAAAGAAAGCAGTCAAAAGAGAAAGTGAGAGCAGGTCGGGAATAAAGACCTATAGAACGCACAGCAGCGTGGCAGCACAACGCAAACACACAGAATGGAAATGGGAACTGGCGCTCTGCCTGGACAAACTGTTCACCTTTTCATCCCATCTGAAATGTTCGGGTTTCCTTCAGGCATGTTTGATTGTGCCTTTGCTTGGTTCAAGGGCATCAGTGTAGAGTGCTCTGAGGTTAACACGTCTTAACAGAAACACCATATTTAAACGTAACTGAAGAGAATGTAGCAAATATTACAGAATGACTTTTCCCATTGCTGCAATAATAAAGTTACTTTGTGTTTAGCTAACAAGTGTCTTGTTTCTAATGTGTGCAAGTGACTTATGTTTTGTGCAATCGATAGCAATACAGAGGATTTAAAAATAAGGATTTTTTGTTAAAGAAAATCTAGTTTTGCCATCACAGAATTTTTTTTTTTTTTTTTATATATATATATTTTAAATTGTAATAATTATAATATTATTGTTTTTACTGTATTTTTGATCAAATAAATTCTGCCTTGATGAGCATAAGACACTTTTTTTCAAACACACACACACACACACATATATACACATATACGCATAAAAAAAAAGCATATAATGAATTTTTTTTTTAACTTATTTCAAAAAGTTCAACTTTCATGTTCTAGATTCATTACATGTAAAGTAATCCTTTTTTTATTTTGATAATTGGAGCTTATAGTTTATGAAAGTCAAAAATATATTGGAATATTTCCTAAGATCAATCAAAAAATAATAATAATAAATTGCAAAACAGAAAATTTCAAGTTCTTTAAAGTATGTTCGTTTATGCACTCAATAACTGGTCCGGAATTCTAAAGTACAAATGACAACCTTAGAAGCGATCAGCCTGTGGCACTGCTGAGGCACTATTGAGCCTTCAGGTTGTCTGTATTGTTGGATTTACTGTTTCTTATCTTTCTCTTGAAAATATCTAATAGATTCCATTTGGGCTTCAGGTCAGGCATGTTGGCTGGCCAGTCAAGCACAGTAATATCATGGTCCTCAAACCACTTGGGAGTGGTTTTGACACTGTGGGCAGGTGCTAAAGTCCTGCTGGAAAAGGAAATCGGCATCTCCATAAAGCTTGTCAGCAGATGAACTTCACGCTGGACTTCAAGCAGCTTAGATTTTGTGCCTCTCCAGTCTGGCTGCAGACCTTGATTTCCAAATGAAATGCAAAATTAACTTATATCTGAAAAGAGAAATTTTGAACACTGAGCAGCAGTCCAGTTCTTTTCTGCTTAGCCCAGTTAAGATGCTTCTGACAATGTTTTTGTTTTAGAAGTGGCTTGGTAGTTTTTTTTCCTCAAGACAACTGAGTGTGGTGACAACTGTCTCCAGCTTCAGTCCGCTCCTTGTGAAGCTCTCCCAAGTGTTTGATTTGGCTTTGCTAGACAGTATTCTCAAGCTTGCAGTCATCCCTGTTGCTCCTGCACCTTTTCCTATCCTATTTTATCCTTCCAGTCAACTTTGCACTTAATATGCTTTGATACAGCACTATGTGAACAGCCAACGCTTTCAGTAATGACCTTTTGTGACTTACCCTCTTTGTGGAGGGTGTCATTGATTTTTCTTCTGGACCATTGCCAAGACTGCAGTCTTCCCCATTAAACTATATGAATGTTACACTTTTTGACATGTAAAAAAAAAAAAAAAACTTTTTTCACTGTATTCAAATTTTTTGAGATTGAAAATGTGTGTGTATTCATAATAAATGCAAAATAAAACCAATAAAAAAAATATATATAATTTTTTTTTTTTTTAATGCAATTTAGCTTGTTACCTGTTGTGACACTGGTGGCATTCAAATCAGCAGAATGGTACAATACATGCAAAAAAATCGAATAATTATGTTTTCAATACATAAAAGCACATGAAACAGTTCAGTAAACATAAAATGTTTTTTTTTTTTGTCAAATATGCAGAATGATTTGAGAACGAAGCATGAATTTTTGACATTTTGGGAAAGTTTTTCCTTTTTTTAAGTTTGTAAAGTTTTGCTTGTTATAACATGGAAGGAAACTTGATTTAGGCTCACTGTAGAAAGGGTGTGTAGATTTGTTGTAGCCTTGCTAAACTTGTAAATCACAGGATGCGTCACAGCCGTGTGTATGATTTACCGACTTAAGAAGATCTGGGGGGATTAATAAACATGTTCCCTTAAGTAAAAAAAAAAGTTATATTTTGTTTTATGTCCTTTGGGGTGTCAAAACCAAATAAAAATTGAAGCCCGCTGTTGAACCACAGATCCAAGACTAATGTAACTTGAAAATTTAGTTGAGCATGCGGGACTGAATGTTTCCAGTTTATGTGGAACACGTGCAGCCTGGGCTGTAATCAAGCAATAAGTGAAATACTGAAGTATTTACACTGCATGACCATAACTTTCATGATCACTCACTGCTGCCCATCCTATCCAAGCATCTCTGAAGAGATGACACTAAATTACTACTTGTTATATTCAGTCAATCCGTCAGAGACAAGCAGGCGAAAATCTGTGTCATGTTTAACTAAAGTAAATGTAATTCTAGTTAATATTAGCCCAGAGGCTGAAATTCTCCTAAAGGTCATATGGGAAAACTTTTTCTATTTTTTTTTATTTGCTGCAGTTTCATGCTCTGAATTTTTTTTTCCTAAAAGAAATTGGGGTTGTTGCCAAAACTTCTCATGAGAACTGCTGTACAGTAAAGCCTCGCTGACCATGAAAGCCAAGAGGTTTTTATAAGCAAGAAGATATAAAGTGCGCCACAAAACGGGAACAGAAATCTGTTTTCTATAGAGACAAAGGAGTGTGTTGCCAAAGTTGTGGTTTGCTCTAAAAAATGAATTTACATGAAAGACAAAACCACTAAAAATAGTGAAGCACTCTGCCTTCTTCCAGAGGAGGATTGAGCTCCAGGCAAAATCACGGCAGAGTTTTAATAAACATTGAACCTGTGTATTCATGTAGCTGCAAATTACCATAAGTTTCTCTTTTGTGTATTTTATATGCACACACAACACATTACCATTCTTGTTTTCTCTCTCTTTTCCTTCACATATGCTACTGGTTAGCATACTAGTCCCGTCAAAGACTCTCTGCCAACTGGCTGTTACATGTTTCACAGGTTTTTGAGCCAGCTGTGTGTATATGTGTGTGAGAACGAGAAAGTGGGGCATGTTTTAGCCAAAGAGATGATTGTAAGACTTCTACTGAAACAGCCTGAACATTTCTGTGAGTGAGAATATTTTAGCAAAAGTGAAATATGAGTTCTTGTGTGTTTGTGTTTTGAGAACCAAATCGACCAAACATGGATTTAATAATATTAGTATAGCAGGCTTATGTGTTTTTGAATTTATACTTGGATTAACATGCATTTGCATCCACTTATGCCAGTGGTTTTTGTGTTTAAGGTCATGGATGAAACCAACACTCAGATCGCCTGGCCGTCCAAACTAAAGATTGGAGCAAAGTCCAAAAAAGGTATACGCAACACACAGACAGACAGTAGTTAAAGCAGAAGTCGCTGTGGTAGTGTACTATGCAAACCTACAATCTGCTCACAAGTGGTTGAGAATTTAGTTGTTTAGTATCTTGCTGTCTTTCTAAATTTGTCTTTGTCTGTCTCGCAGTTTTAAAAAGGTAGTTAACCTAAAGATAAAAATTCTGTTATTTACTCACCTTCGTGTTGTTCCCTAAACCTGTATGACTTTCTTTTATATGGGGAACACATATATAATGACACATATGGCTTTTCTAATATGGACAAAAACTTTTTCAAAAATAATTGAAGTTTTATGTTCCACAGAAGAAAGAATTTCATACAAATTTGAAAGTCATGAATAAGAGTAAATTATGGCAACAAAACATTTTTTTTGTGATCTTTTCCTTTAAGAATTTATGTATGTTTACATAATACATATGTGTGTACTGTATTTTTTTTTATGTGTATCTATATATAGATACACGTACATGCACACAAAAATCCAGCTTTGACATCAAAATAAATGAAAATATATTAAAATGGAAAACATATTTCAGTTTGAAATATTTCTTATCACATTTTTACTGTATTTCTGATCAAATAAATGCAGCCTTGGTGAGCCTAAGAGACTTCTTTCAAAAACATAAAAACATTTTCAGATCCAAATGTTTTAATGGTGGTGTATATAAAATGGAAATGTTAATTAGCATCTGATTTCGTAGAGGAGATTAGGTGGAGCAAGGTTCTGTGGCAGTAGTTCATACCAAAATGTTGGCTTTCAAAAGCCATAGAACATAATCAGGCCCTGAAGACTTTTTCCTAAATGATTTATGTGAGAGGATCTGGCAACACTAAACACAACTGAATCTAGTGTGGGTGAAGAGTGACATGAAACTGGATGGATTAGTAGGCTCAAAAGAAGTTAGTGTTCTTTGCTACCTTTAATGTTCCTTGTGAGTTTAAAAGACAGAGGCCAGAATGCTGTAAATCTTATAAATCTCATTCAAAAGATGACAGGCTCTTAATTTGTACTTTTCCATGCAATTGATGATGAATGTAGCCTAAATATGAATGTTCTTTTGAGGCTAATATTTCATGAACCTGTTTTTGTGCTTCTCTGTATGACTGTAGATGTTTGCACAGATTTTTGTGTATGTGGCTCAGTGCCACGTGACTGAAAGATTCAAAAGAGTTCAGATCTCAGGTTCAGATCTCCTTACACTCTATTTAAAACTCCTAAAGAAATTAATCATAATAATAATCCTGCTTAAAATCACATAACCCCATAACATGAAGAGCGTTCTATCAGTAGACTGCTGATTTAGTTTACAGGGTGCAGGTCACCCAGCCAAATCACTCATCGAAATTGATTGTGGCTGACTTGTTTTCAGCATTTCTAAGGCCCTATGATTTCCGCGCTGTGGAAAACGTGGACTGAATCGAGATGATTTCAGTGTCTGCCGTCTCACTAAATGCGGATGTACACGTGAATAACATCTCCAAAACTGCTTTGAGAGTCACTTCATGAGCATTTGACCATTAGATTTGAGTAAAACTAGCGTCATATCACATACACAGAACAGGAAAGGTATTCACGGAAACCTTTCAAAATAAAAGTCCGGTTTGATTGAAGACACTGTGCGCACTACTATTTTTCAGTAGAATGTACATAGACTACGACTGCTACTAAAATGAAATAAACATAATGTTTAAAGGAATAATCACAAAACATTTCTTCTAAGGTTTAATTTTAATAGTAAATCCACTTTGTTTGCTCAAAAATAAAGTTTGCTTAATTTTCAATAATTAAAAGATAAATCAAAATAATGATTTATGCCTTAATTTGATAACCAGAAAAATTAAATACACAACAGAATTTCTGAGAGAAAAAGAGGCTAATTTAAGGAAAAAATTAATAAATTGTTGTTGTATGCATTTAAATAATTAGACATGGTAAAACACAAAATTTGGGAACAATAAAAAATATGGTGATTTAAATATGGTGATATTAGTTGTAAATTCAGATAATTTAAATGTACATATCAGTCTGTTTTTTGTTTCTGACCTTAAAGTACCATGTCTCTCAACAGTCATTAACCACAGTTTATTCAGAATCAGTCAACCTTTTCCCTCTCATATATTCTTCTAAATGATAAGCATAAGATCTCTCTTTTCTTAGTTTCTTTTTTTCTTTTCATGATTTCTGTATCTTCTTTTTAGTCCCCTGATCATCACGTCGTAAATAATGGTCAGTGTCTGTGACATATATTTTACTCTCCCTGGTCTCAAACGGTTTTCTCATTTTCTCTCTATTTTTTCCTTCTTTCTTTTTTCAGCCTCTGTAACAGATGTTATCAATCTGAGAGATGTCTGTTCCACTCTGTCCTGAGTCAATAAAGCACTTTTAAATGAGGCTGTCTGTCGGACAAAAAAAAAAAAAAAGTCACTCTCAACTGGAGTGTAGAAAGGCCAGACAGTTTGGTTGAGAACAGAAATAAATGACTTGATTGAAACAACGTACAAGATTCCAACATTCAAAAAGTTCAGCAACATCAACATCAGCAAAATACTACAAAAAAAAAAAAATCTATATGTGTGTGTATTTTGTATGCATATACCAACTCAGTCTCCTCTACATGTTGAGCACTTGAAATTAAAGACAGACATTGGCATTGATATCATAACCTCATATAGGCACGCATGAACTATTACATTCCTCACAGACATGCATAGACATTCTCCATTCATAAACATGCTGGCCACACATGCAACCCCACACACACACATGTTGCAGTTGATGACTTCCACATGGCAGGAAGAGGATAGTGTTGTGGGCTGGACAAGGAGAACCCTACTGGTGTTACTCTAATACCTCCCCCAGTAACAATGTACTTTGTGTGTGTGTGTGTGTGTGTGACTAAGACAGTGATCCTTCCTGTTTGATTTCCCCTCTGCTCCTCTAGGCCCAATCCTGAAGTTCGTGGGAGTGTTTTAGGGAGAGTGAGACAGTCAGAGAATATGTGTAGAGGAAAACAGAATTCCAAGAAGTTACACTACCCAAGCTATTTTTAGAGAGTAGCAGTAAAGCAACTATCTTTCTCATGATGTATGTAAGGGGGTTGTCTCTGTGTTGAACTGACAGAGAAAAGTGTTAACTCTTGAAACCACTGGTGTTAAAACTGCAGCTGTAGTAATATCCATCAAACTGAATGGAAGCATCTTTATTAATGTATGACTTTGTTCTCTTGTCTTGCACTCATCTGCTTTCTTTCTCTCCTTCTCACAGATCCACATATTAAGGTCAGCGGAAAAAGGGAAGCTGTGCAAGAGGCAAAAGAGAAAATAATGTCCGTTCTTGACACAAAGGTGACTGTCATGGAAAAGTCTGGTCTGTATGGGTTTGCTACAAAAACCTGCTCATCTAAACCAGTATATTTAAATTTTCAGAAAAAAATCTAAACCTCTTTAAAAGCTGAATTGCATAAGAATTTGGGAGAGAATGCTTATTTTTCTTACCCCACCCAGATTTTTTTTTCTTGTTTTAAGCATAAATATTTCTTGTTTTAAGAATAAATCTGGTAAAATGTCTGGAAAATATGCTATGAAATGTGATACAGCCAATCAGTGCAATATATGTAATGTTATGTAGAGAGAAATGTTTGGCCAGTAAGATTTAACTATAAGCAGAAGTAGCTGTAGAAACAGAAAATACACATTTATATGGAAGATATTCTATCTTAAGTCCTTGAAAAACCAGCCAAAGTTTTTGAAGAAATCTCTTCTGCTTACCAAGTCTGCATTTATTAGATTCAAAGTACAGCAAAAACAGTAACATTTCTAAATTTTTTGACTATTTAAAGTAACCGTTTTCTATTTGAAAATATTTTAAAGGGGTCATATGATGCTTTTTTAAAGATCATTATTTAGTGTATTTAGTGTAACAGAATATGTTGACATGTCTTAATGTTCAAAAAACACAGTCCCTCTTTCTGACAAGTGCAGTCTTGCTCTGATTGGCCAGCTGACCCAGTGCATTGTGATTGGCCGAACACCACAAGCACTCCCCTTTCCATAATCACCTGCTTCAACATTCAAAATAAATGTAAAGACAGGTAATAATGTCCTTAGTTTTACCTTCAGTCCAAGCCCGAAAGAGGAACAGAGTTGCGTGACAGACAAAATGATGAAGCTCGTATGTGTTTGCAGAACACAAGCCACGGTTAAGACGGCTGACTCCACTGTGTGACACTGTCTCTCTCTCTCTCTCTCTCTTTCTTTTGCTCTCTTCTCTCTCTCTCTCTCTCTCTCTCTCTCTCTCTCTCTCTCTCACACACACACAATGTGCAGATACAACTGGCAAAACTCTGCTTTTAAACATTCAATAGCAAATACTTAAACTAATAACAAAACATACTTACAGTAGCTGATTCAGAAGTGCCAGATGTTTGTAGCAAAGTCAGAATTACCTGCTCTCCTAGGTTTACGAAGCGGCCATCCATAAAATGCTTTGCTGTTCTGTTGTAAGTAATCTTAATTATTCCTAAATGCATCTACTTTCGGAGGCCAAATAAAGTGCTTTTGCTTTCACCCAGATTCACTTAGCATCTCCCTAACATGGCTGCTTCAACACTAACTGCGGTTACTGAGACCACGGCTTCTTTCTTTGCGTCAACATTTGGGCGGCATTATGCAAATATTTCCACATAGTGACATAGACATGTGTTGTGCAGGGCCGCGGGAAGTAATTTTGAACAGGGGGTGCTGTGATTTTTTTTTTTTTTTTTTTTTTTTTTTGACAAAAAACCTATGAGCCTATAGGCCTATTTAAAATACATTTGAAAAATAAATACATTGAGATTTACTACTTTATTGTCATATACACTTCAGTGCACAGCCAGCCAGGGTCTGAAACAGACATCAGTTCTCAGATATGCGCAATGCGTTATTAATCTGAAGCAGAATCAGAAATAATAGTTTAATAATCGAAAGAAAACGAAATAATTACTTTCATTACAATTTCAGATAGCCTATACATACATGCAACTTATTTAGATACAACAAATAATATTACAACAAAATATAATATTAAATCAAACTTCACAATAACGCTAAAACAATGCAATCGATTTGGTCAGCTGGCTTGAGTCACTGCACGTTTATTTCACACGCAACTCTATTAACTCGAAAATCTTTTTACGCACACAACAAGGAAATAATCTCTGACTATTTAAGCAATTTGTTTATCGAACAGTTCTCCACATCCATTACGCAAAGAACACACGCACAGTATAAAGCTTTCCGTCTCCATCTCCAACCTTTTTACACAAACAAAAAGGAAATAATCTCAGACTATTTAAACGTTATTTAACAGTTCTCCACAACCATTACGCAAAGAACACACGAACGAAATAATACTCTCCATCTCCATCCCCACCACCTTACAAAAATACTATAGTGTACTACTTACAATTGCTTCGCTAGTCAAAGCTGATCCCACACTTGTTGTCAAAAAAATAAATGTTACAATCGCGGCAGCACAATGCTCTTACCTGAGCTACATGCAGGCGGGGTGCCCTGGTTACAGGTGTCCAAATGTCGAGGTGCGCTGTATTATATAAAGATGGATGTATTCTGCATGGAACGAGCGGGAAACCTCGTTACTCGGCGACCAAACCTGCCTGCCTGACGTTGACAACGTAACTTCCGAACCTGTGTTGATTAGGCCTCAAAATATGAAATTAAAATCCAAAATATATACGTAATATCCTATGTGTGTCAAAATCATTTTCTAAAATATTCATAAGGAATTTATAAATTGTGCAAAATATTTTAATAGGCCTACATTTTTTTTTTATCTCCCTCTCGTCACTAGGGGGTGCTGCAGCACCCCCAGCACCCCCACTTCCCGCGGCCATGGTGTTGTGTGTTTGAACGAGCAGTTAAAGTGGGGCGTGGCAGAGTCTTAACTTTGATAAAAGAATATCTCTTTGGATTTGAGACTTTAGTCTTTGCAACTTTAAAGATCTTCATTATGCACCAAGAGCTTGTAACACTCTAAAGAGAAAGGATAAATTGAAATCATATGACCCCCTTAAAATGTTATTTATTCCTGTGACTTCAAAATTTTGTTTTTAGCATCATTACTCCAGTCAGAAATCATTCTAATATTCAGATTTGCTGCTAAAAAAACATTTATTATTTTAAACATTTATTAAAACAGCAGTGTAGAAATTTTCTTTGATGAATAGAAAATAATTGATCTGAAATAGAAATCTTTTGTAGTACTGTAAATGTCTTTTATCATTTTGATCAATGTAAAAAAAAAAAATGTAAAAAAATAAAAATAAAAAATAAATAAAATATTTGTATAAAAATATTTCTGACCCCAAACTTTTAAATTGTAGTATCTCTGAATGCAGACTTCTTAGAGTTTGGAGCAAGATTGAATTTGAGGATTTGAATTAAGCTCTATTAGATTTCCATGATTTGCTCTGTTGTTCTTCTAAATTGTGACCTTTGACACCTATAGAGTAATCGTGTGACCCTGAAGATGGACGTATCACACACAGAGCACTCGCATGTTATTGGGAAAGGAGGGAATAACATCAAACGAGTGATGGAAGAGACGGGCTGTCACATACACTTTCCTGACTCCAATAGGCACAGCCAGGGCGAGAAGAGCAACCAGGTACAGACACACACACTTTTTATCATATCGGTTTTCTAGTTGTTCATTTTTATTTTAGTTAAAGTTCCCCTTAAAATTTTTCAAACCCATAAGAAGATGTGACTGATAATGTTACTGGTTCTTGTATGTATTGTGGCCAGTCGTGATGCACAGAAAATTAAAAGAAATATAGTGCACAAGTCATAACATTTTATTGCACTTTTTGGTGTTTTAACATGCAAAAGTCATGGCTTTTATGTTCTACGGATGAAAGAAATGTACGTTTTAAAAGACATGAGAGTGATTACATGACAAAATTAAAACTTTTGTGTACTATCCTTGCTATGGGAATATGTTTAATTTTTTGTGGAAAATTAGGAAAAAAAGCACAGTAAATCTCTTCCATTTACTATCCGGCAGTGGCTGAACTCTAGCTGAATCATTTTATTGGCTGAGGGACATGAAGCAGTTTGTATTGGCTGGAGGATGAGAACGGTTTGGAGTATGATGGATCTGATTGGCTGTTGGACGGCTCTCAGGTTTAAATAGACTGCTGAGTGGTCTGACGAGGCGTGCAGACAGTTTGGATTGTTAGTAGCGTATACAAGCGCACGCATGGACAAACATGACTTCAGAGCCAAACCAGATGGACTCCCTGAACTGGGCCGAATCACCTGGTTCCAAACCAGGAATAATTCTCGCAGGGCGTGATTAAATGTGTATTTGTCAGGATGAAATGATGGAAATGATGGAAGCAAAAAAAGAAAACTAGCTGGACTTTAATTAAGGTTTTTTGACTGGCGCACTGCCACACACATACTCCCATTTAATGTCATAAATCAGCTTTCTGGACATTACACTGTGTCTTATTTAAGCTTAACAAAAATTCTTACAGGATGAGAGAAAGGAAAAAACGTCTGCACATGTTATGAAGAAAGATCGTGAAGTACAATCATTTCTTTGTTTCTGTATTTTTCTCTCAGGTGTCAATAGCAGGGCAGCCGACTGGCGTCGAAGCAGCGAGAGTTAAAATACGGGTGAGAATTTCTTTACGTGTGCTTTACAAGCATTCTTTCTTCTTTTTCTGAGTGTGTATAAGCGTGTAGGTTATTTTAGATAGGAGCACTTAAAAGATGGAAAAGAGGAATCAGGAAGAATCAGTAAATGATGAATAATTCATTGCTATTGTGTGAATAATATGTAATCACGTAATCAATATAAAAGTAACTGTAGTCTGATCACGAGTATTTAAAAATGTAATTTAATAAAATTACAAGTACTTAATTTTTGGAATCTTATTACATAATCCAGATTACATGTAATCAGTTGCTACCCAGCTTTGGCTACACTGTATATTTTCAGGTATAAATGACTGTAGTAGCAAGGAATATATTATAAAAACAATGTCTCCAATATTAAATATGAAAATATTATCTGTAAAATATTTACTTGTAAATATACATATCTTTTTCTACCGACTAGTATTAGATGTAAAACCTGAAGATAAATTCTTTGTTAAATTTTACTGAGAATTTTCCCTTAAACCTTCTTTTGAACAATATAAAGGCAAAAGATACACTTTAAAAAAATACTGAAATATTTTAACAAACCTACAGTATATAAATATATTAGGCTATTGAATTAAACATAGCCTAAAGCCTAAAATGTACTGTTTTTCCTGTCTAATTTTCTGCTAGCGCCCCCTTGTGGTTCAGTCAATCAAGGAGCCAATGTAAGATTAGGAGCTTTATGTGCTGCATCCTAGTGGTTGAAATGTCATCATCATTTGTTTCAAGTGTTGTTTTCCCTCAAAAGCATCATTCTCCCTCATCCTCTCTGTAGGAGCTGTTGCCGTTGATGCTGATGTTTGAATGCAGTGGTTTGGTGCAGCATGTGGACTGTAGCTCTCCTGTAGTTCAGCATATCTCCCACACTTACAACGTCTCCATCTCCTTCAAACCTCCCTCCCGTCTCTATGGCAACACTGCCATCGTCCGTGGCAACCAGAACAATACCAGTGGCATTAAGGTGAGGCATGAAGTGAAAAACTTATGAATACTGCTGTTGAAAGAGCTGGATTGATGTTTTTATTAGCATTATTTTAGCATTTTAATCAGTCTATTTTATTATCATTTGTATTAATGTAATATTATACATGATTATGCTTGCATTAAGCAGTGAACTATATATTATTACATATTTAATTTTACAATTAAGTTTACATTTAAATGATTACTTTTTTATTATTAAGTCTATTTTATATTTTATAATTTATTTAATATCTGAATTTTAAGCAGCCAAATCATTCTAACATGATGTTTTGCTGTTCAAGGAACATTATTATTATTATTATCAGTGTTGAAAACAGTTGTTTTTGTGGATACATATTTTTTTAAGTATTCTTCGATGAATGAAAATTTCAAAAGAATAACATAATACATTATTAATAATAACAATACTGTATATCATTTAATGACAATTTAAAAGTCTTTGCTGTCACTTTTAGTCACTTTTCTTTCTGACACCAAACTTTGCAAAGGGTAGTGTGTAAACCATTTCAGGTGAAATGATAAATTCTAAATGCTTCGTAAAAAAAAAAAATTTTCAAGACATTTTAATATGTTGAAAAAAATGGTAAAATCTGAGTTTTTACAATTAACAGTAATCTCCAAAGTGCATGTATTTGACCTCAAAACAATCAAAACCTCCTACTAAAGTTGCATTCATTAGCAGATATGAAATGAGTGGAGCTCCTGAGTAGCAGAAGTACCGAAACTAGGTCATTTCATGAAATGGAGAGATTTAGTTTTCGTATAGAGCTGCCAGAAATTAAACCAAAAACAGGAGCCTTCACCACATAATGTGAGACGTTTCAGGAGATGGGTGATGGTTTTATTAATGTGTGCATGTGTAAGCTCACATGCTGGCGTCCCTGTGTGTGTGTTTGTGCAACTGCAGATCTATATCAAGTGTGTGCGAACATATTTGTGTGTATTTCAGCGTGGTACAGCTTTGTTATTGGAGCACCTCGCTGGGTCTTTGGCCAGCTCTGTGCTGGTCAGCACACAACTGGACATCGCACCTCAGCACCACAACTTCCTTCTGGGCCGCAATGGAGCCAACATCAAGAACATCTCCCAGCGCACTGGAGCCCAAATACACTTCCCCGAGCTCAACACTCACAACACACACACAAGCCGCTCAGCCGTCTACATACAGGGCAGCATTGATGCTGTATGTGCGGCTAGACAGCAGCTAATGGTATGTATCACAACAGTGTGTCTGTATTTTCCTATTCAGGCTTATGCTCTTTAATTTACTATCTCTCTCCATGTTTGTGGCCAATCTGTGAAACAGAACACGTTTTGTTTAAAGAGATGAAACTGAGAGAGATGTTTGGATGAGAGTCTCTGTAAGTACTGACAGATGATGAGACTCAAGCTGGGCTGGCTGGAGACCTTGAGGCTTTAGCAATGTGCCCGACCAGAGGGATTTCAAGACACATGCCAAACTTATTCTTCTCCTCTGCTCTTTTTTTTTTTTTCAAAACAGGAAATGTAGATTTAGCCACGCTGCCACTGTAGACTATAATCTAAAATTAGAGGTCTCATAATAGACATGTGCAAAATTACATATTTTCAAAATCAATTAGTCTTCTAGAACTACAAGAAAATTCAGCATTTTATTTTTGTCTTATTTATATACTATTGTATAAAATTATATTCACACTTAATTTTAGTTGTTAATATTTCATTTTCTGTTTTAGTAATTTTAGTATTTGAGATTAATGTTATTTCGTTTAGTTGCCAGGTCAAGTTTCGAATTTCCATTTAAGCTTTTTTTATGTAATATTATTTTTTTTATTTTACTGCAGCTTTATTTAAACTTATTAAAAAAAATCTGATTTCAAAAGGTTTTCTCAGTCAAAAGCAATTGAAGACAAAACAATTCCTTGTGTGTGTGTCATTTAATATTATAAGTAATATTAATATAAATAAAAAATATATTATATATAATAATTATAATGTTCATTAATAATTATTGTGTATTAAAATCTAATAATTATAAATAATATTACATATAAAGAAATAAGCTACTGAATCTGGAACATACTTTTAAGGAAACCTGGTTTAATTAGGTTGGTTTTAGGTTTATAACAAAGCAAGATTTGTTTTGGGGAGTAATTTTGTGTGTGTGTGTGTGTCTGTATATATTTTAGGGCTGTCTGCCACTGGTGTTGCTGTTTGACATTAAGGAGGAGATGGAGGTGGCATCTCAGGTCGTCACTACACTTATGGAGCAGCTGGACGTCTTCATCAGTATTAAACCCAAACCAAAACAGCCCAGCAAGGTAAAAAATACCCAGCTCTTTCGTGGATATGTGGTACATTTAGCCTCGGTTACTGACAATATGTCTTTTTCTCAGTCAGTGATAGTTAAGAGCGTTGAAAGGAATGCTGGGAGTATGTATGAGGTACGACGGATTCTGTTGGGACTGGAGTCCAGCTGTGTGCCTCCTCCCATCAACCATCTGGCTGTTAATGGACATCCTCCTCCTTCCCCTCCCCTGATTGGCTCCATTGGACTGGACACCCTGGCTTCAGCTGGACTGAGGCTAAGCACTCTGGGTAATGTAGTTGTATATTTAGATATTTTTTAGATATATTTTATGGCTTGTGTAAGGTACATTTATGATCTAAAAGTAATTCCTTGAATGTATATTCTAAGCAAGGCCTTTTTATATCAATACAACATACACAGTCCTGCTTTAGCTCTGCAGTCACTATAATTACTACTGTCTGTGTTGGTAGATTACAACTCACGCTGCCAAGCGGATCCATAATTAGCTACAGCTGTGTGTGTGTGTGTGTATTTGTGTTTGCCTGTGTTCCACATTCACTCAGACAGTATTAGTGTGACTTAAAACAGTCCCCTCTGTTGTTTCCAAGACTCAAGCCTTGTTGTTCTCATGCACAAATTGTGCATATTTGCAGTACTATCACATTAAGGTTTCATGCCATTGTAGTGATTAAAAGTTAACCGTCTGGCTGTTAACAATAGCTTTGTTTCAAAACCTAGCAAGCTTTTTACCTAGGTAAATTTTAGGTATTAAAGGTTTAATTATGTTTCCTTGTAATAAATATATTTTTAGCCTAATCAACCCTGCATCAAAACCTATATGCAATGAGAGTGCATTTTTACAAAAAATGTAAAAATATAAAATATTTAAAATAAATTGCATAATTATTATTCCTGTGTATATATAAATATGTGTGTGTGTGTGTGTATGTGTATATATATATATATATATATATATATATATATATATATATATATATATATATATATATTATAGTTTCATACAACATTATGTAATATAGAACAAATTATTAGCTTAGCAGTATGCAGCCTGTAACATTTCAAAGCAATAATAAAGTCATGTTACAGATTTTTTTTCCCAATTAGATCCAATGAAACTTATTATCATTAAATAAAACCTAAAGAACATGTTTTTTTTTTTTTTTGTAACTGGACATAAACATTAGCTGAAATAAAATAAAACATTTTTGAAAATGTAACATTTCTAATTTTTGTTTAGTTTAGGGTTAAAATAAAATTAAATAAGCTAAAACACATAAATAAAAATGAACATAGAAATGACAAAAACACAACAAAATTCCTAACCATTAATTACAAAAAAATTAAATATTAACAAAAAGTAAATTAGTGATACTAAAATAACTGGGTCTAACTGGTATGCTAATTGCTGCTCTCTGTATTTCTTGTGCTGTCTCTTATTTGAAAATTACATCGGAGCAAAATAAATGTATAATAACTGAACTGTAAACATATTATGGACAAAAGTGTTTTTGGAATTTGCAATCTTTCTTTTCTCTTTTTCATCAGCTGGTCTTCTAAGGTCGTCTGTCAGCCCCATTCCTAATGGTTCCCCAAACCCAAACTGTGTTCATAATGGACACGGCTCTGTGTTAAACATCCAGAATGGA
The DNA here is from genome assembly GCF_023724105.1 of Carassius gibelio. Lineage (NCBI taxonomy): Eukaryota > Metazoa > Chordata > Actinopteri > Cypriniformes > Cyprinidae > Carassius > Carassius gibelio. The sequence continues at coordinate 19,971,259 of NC_068412.1, forward strand.
GCAGTTAACAGCCCACAGCACATTTATCCACCCTCCAATACATCTGCTCACACACATTCACATGCTACTGGTCACACAGCTTCACTTTGGGCCAGTGCGCTCAGTTCAGCAGCTAACACAGCAGGTGAGTGTGTGCTTTTTTCAACCACATATTTTATATATGTGTGTCACATAACCCTTTCTCTCTGTCCCTGCCTCAGGGTTTTCCACAGACCTCATGCTGCAGTCAGTGTCTCAGTCGACTCTCGGTGGTCTTCTGCTCTCTGGGGTCCAGAGTCAAGCACACGTTCACACACCATCCCCTCCACCTGGACTCGCACCAATACACAAACCAGCCAGCGCAGAACATCTCAACGGACATGTGAGAAACTTCATCAAAGATACTAAACTGTATACATAGGCAACATTTTTCGGCATTATAGATTCAAATATGCTGCCTTTTAAGACATGTCTTTTTGGCCAAAATCAAGGAAGCATCGTATGTGTCCCAAAATGAGTGCATCTTTTTTTATTTTAAACTAATTATTCTTCCCGTGTGTGTTTCTGCTGGATGTTGCAGCTCGCCAGTTCTATGTACAGTCGAATCTCCTCTGTATCGCTGAACTCCGCCCACTGTGACACATCCCAGGAAGTCATTGGACACTCCCAATCAGAATCCATTTCCAATAAATCTGCAGATGAAGGTATAAAACAAACTTTTTATACATGATTTGGACAAAAGTTTTGGCACACCTGACATTGCGCCAACAGATACTTTAATGACTTCATATTCGAAATTTATAGATATTAATAATGGAGTAGGTCTTCCCCCATAATAGGGCCCTATGAAAACAATTAAATTTTTTCCCACTTTTTCAGTTTTAATATTTCTTTTATTCTGTGTTTTCGATTAATTTTCTGGATTCCATTTGAATGGAAATGTATTTTTTTTTAATAATCAAAAGCATATCTAAATAATTTATTTTATATAAAAATGTTAAATAATAATTCATTTTTTCTTTGTTTTCAGAAATATTGTGTTGTGCCTTTACATTTTGTGGTAAAACATTTTTCTGGTAAATATTCCTCTAAAATAATATTTTAATAATATATTTTTTAGTAGTAGTACTATCATTACTTTAAGTAATATATTTATGTCACAGTTTGTTAAACCAAGCTTTTATTTTGACGGGGTGTTATGAAGACCTTTAAGTTTCCCGGTTCATATAACATAATGATAGTTTTTCTCAAAAAGAAATGGTAAAAATGCTCATTAAGTGACTCTCAGAGCAGTTATTGAGAACCACATATTTGCGGCATTCATTCACACAGATTTGTATTTAAATAGTATCCCATGGCTTTATATTGACCAACACTAGTCCATATCACATTTTGATTTAAGTTTACTAACCTACTTTTGATTTATTTGTCTAACATTTAGCAAAATCCATGACATTCCACATTATACAGTAAAATTCTGATTTTATAACTGGATTCCTTGATTCCGTCTGTGTTTTCCACATATCATAAACCATAGGGCCTTAATATAACAGCTTCCACTTTTCTGGGAATGCTTTCCACAAGTTTTAAGAGTGAAATTTTTGCCTATTCATCCAGTAGAGCATTTGTGAGGTCAGACACAAGATGTTCTGGCTCGCAATCTCCATTCCAAGTGTTTGAAGGGGTTGAGGTCAGGGCTCTGTGTGGCCCAGTCAAGTTGTTCCAGTAGTTTAGGGCACAGTTATGCACATGAACTTCCCCAAACTGTTCCCACAAAGTTGGAAGTATAGCATTGGCCAAACTGTTTTTTAAATTTTCTGAAGCATTAACATTCCCCCTCAAAAGTAGGGGCCTAGCCCAACCCCTGAGAAACAGCACCATACCATTATCCATCCTCTATCAAACTTTATAGTTTGCCCAGTACAGTTGGCATGTAACGACATTTTCTGCAACCCTAATTCACTGTGCACAGTATTAATGCATTATACTGTTATTCTACTTTATATCTGTATCAGGCTCAGATACATTTGTTGAAGTGGGCATGCCCAGAAGCCCGTCTCACTCAGCCAATGGAAGTGAGCTGAAGCAGATGCTGGCCTCTTGCACTATGTCATCAGGAAAACGACAAACGGTGGAACTTCTGCAGAGAACCAAGAACTCACTTCTTCAGTATGTTTAATCATAAAATGACCTCACATCATCATGGCAATTCAGTTATGTTTTTTTTAAATTCAAGTTTACACTGCGGCTGTAAAGTGCTCTTTTAAAATTTCCTCTGTGTGTGTGTGTGTGTGCAGTGTTGAGTGTGTGTTGGCCGATTCTGATAGTGAGAATCCAATGACTGACAAAAGAGCACCAGGAAGCGAGAGAGCTGCAGAAAGACGACTTGCACCACATTTGCAGGTTTATATACACATACACTCACATTTCACTCACATACAAAAGTACACAAACTAAAACATATACACACTGTCATTGTTTTTTAGGCGTTTGACTATGAGAAAAAGAAGCTTCTGGCCACTAAAGGTGAGCGTAGACTTGATCTCTTAATTTAGCATCCTAATGTGAAAATAGTCATAAAATAACATTTAATTATAAGATCACAAGATAGGTTGTGGTTAAAAAGCTGTGTTGTTTTGTATAGCCATGCTGAAGAAGCCAGTTGTGACAGAGATTCGGACCCCCACAAATACCTGGAGTGGGTTGGGTTTCTCTAAATCAATGCCAGCAGAGAGCATAAAAGAGCTGCGCAGGGCACACCATGTGCCGTATAAACCCAGCATAAGCACTACTTATGAGGTACAAACTCACCAGTGCAGCATACATCTAGTTCAGTATATATGAAGCTGTTCTCTTCAAAACATTTTTGAAAAAGCAGGGTTTCAAAGTTGCTTTTTGTGTATATGGTTTCAGGACTCTCATCTCTCTGTCTCACACACTGGGAGTCAGGAGGGTTTGGGCAATGACACCAAATCCGGTAATTGGGGGGATTTGAATGGGAACGTTAACATCAATGGAAACGGACTGCCAGGAAATTCTGAATTTTCCCCTGCTGTCAGCAGCCCAAAGAGAATCAAGAACAAATCTTGTAAGACTAAAGATTTTGCACTTTGAAACACAGAGCAAGACATTTACTGCCTACTTAATAGTTGTGTCTTAAACTTTATCTGTGTGTTTGTGTCAGTAGGTGAGCAGTATCTCAGCAGCAGTAATTATATGGACAGTATCTCTATGTCTGGCAGCAATGGCTGCTCTCTCAGTTCATCTCTCAAAGGAACAGATCTCCCTGAGCTGTTCAGCAAACTCGGTCTCGGCAAATACACAGACATCTTCCAGCAGCAGGAGGTCATTCATTAATTCATTGTTTGCATTGCATAAACATTTTGAATCTAGAAATAAGGAAATAAAGTAAGATGCTTTGCTAGTTCATCTTGCAAGCACTGTAAAAATGTGTATTAGTGTATTAATGTGGATAAGTGTGTTTATTTGTGCTTTTTGTAAAAGTTCATTTATATGAATATGTCTGTGTTATGGTTTAATAGATTGATCTGCAAACATTTGTCACACTAACGGATCCAGACCTAAAGGAACTGGGAATCACAACATTTGGTGCTCGCCGGAAAATGTTACTGGCGATCTCAGGTCAGTCAGCTTTGTGTTTTATGTTAATGTACAGATCAACAGAAAAAAAAAAAAAAGATGCAGAAAGAATAGGATGTAAAGTCACTGTTTTCTAAAGTAAGCAATTTCTTCCCAGATGATCTTTCATAGATTCACAGTCTATATAAAATTGGAATACTATATAGCAGTGGTTTTCAACCTGTGGGCCACCAATTACTAATAAAAAAAATTGTAAACATGTAAAAATGTCTAAGTCATAACATAATAACATAATTTCATATATATAATTAAATAACAAAAAATAAATATTAAACTGTAACTATGATTCCACTATTCGAGCTAGCTGATTGGATAAACCGCCAATTTATCTTAAATAAATACATTTAAAAAATAAATACATTTATGCATTTAGCAGACGCTTTTATCCAAAGCGACTTACAGTGCATTCAGGCTATCAATTTTTACCTATCTTAGATATTGTTTGTGCCAAGCGGTGCCAGCCCAAGTTATTTTCATTTCATTGCCAGTTCATTTAATAAAAACAGTTAACAATCTAGCTTTCTGAGTACTTAGTTATTAATCCAACAATAGCGGGATCAGATAATGTTTTTGCAGTGGGCTGCGTAAACATATGTGTTTGGTTGTGTGTGCCGCGAGTTGATAAAGGTTGGGAACCACTGCTGTATAGTATCTAGTGAGCAGCTTACCTAGTCCTAGACATCACTTTAAACTACTGTCATCATTTATTTGTGTGTGATGTGTGGTGCTGACTGTTTAAAGAGTATCTACCTATGCAAAGTGTTTCAAATAAATAACTTATAAAGTTAAATTTAGTTAGGAGGCTGCCTTAGAATACAGCTAGGGAGAGCGTCAGCTCATTAGGTTTAGGAACAAAGCTCATGTGTTTACTGATGATATTTGAATGTCTCCTCAGAGCTGAATAAGAGCAGGAGGAAGCTCTTTGACACACCCAACATTCGCTCCTCCTTCCTAGAAGGCGGGGCCAGCGGTCGTCTGTCACGTCAGTTCCACTCGGACATGGCGAGCGTCAGTGGTCGCTGGTGATCTCTTACCTGTGGGAATGTGGACCACAAACCACTTCGTACTGGACTGGACTGATTGATACAGAAAGGCATAAAGCGATACAGATTCTCTCACATCTAAAAAAAAAAAAAAAATGTGGGGACATGTTATTAAGTTTGCTTTTTATGCCTAAATATATGGAAGGAAATGTACTCTTGATAAGGCAATGTGCCATTAATTTTGTCTTGCATTTACCCTGGGTGAACAGGCAAAGCACAGAGTTAAAAACTAACCGTACTGTTAGCTTCAGTATTGGTGTCTAGCACTTTAATCTGTAAACTCTGCTGTTTTTGCCAGTAGGTTGTATGCAGTGTCTGTCTTTTGTAACATCGGACTGTCTAGTGTCAAAGCCAAACACGTGCACTTATTTAGCAGGTATTTCTAGATCACACGCGAAGGTCATCTGCTTGGTAAGCACAATCAGCTGATGCTCATGTTGTTTACCAGACTTATATTCATGTTCAGTTTAATTACTCATTGGTCATCGTGGTATTGTCGTATTTTAAATCTATTTTATTTTATAGTTTCATTATGTTCTTATATTTTATGTTAATCTTTTAAAAGGCATTATCAGTTTACTTTTTTTGTATTGTTTTGGTTCTTTTTTGACATCATTTGTTTTTATTGTTTAATCTGTGATATGATTTGACAGAACGTGTAATAGTCATCTCAACTACATGTCAGCCATTATTTGGTGTAAATGAAGTCTTTTCTGAAGGATTAGGTTTGGAAATATTATCCATAGAATTCCACCGATTTGTTTAGCAAAATCTGTTTAATCAGTATTTACATTTCACGTGTAGCACAGACATCAGATTTAAGCTGCATTAGGTACGTTTCAAGTCTAAGTGGGGTGTTTGTTGAAAGTTTGATGTTGGCATGTACAGTATAATGGGATATATTTCCTTTTGTATGTGCAAACTTTATGTATCTGGCAGGTGTTTTTCAGGTTTGTGTGTATAAGTATGTATGTGTGTTTGTACTTATCCTTTGCTCATAGCTCAAAGCCATAAATTAAACTCAAGGGCTACTGTTGAAAAATGTCTGATTTTTCAAAATACTTGTTTTTGACCAGCAATTACTTTTTTTTTATCATTCTATTAAGTTTTTTGTTGTTGTTCTTTTTCAACCTGACAGTTAATATCAATCGAAGCATTCACAGTAAATGAGTGTTACCTGGTCTTTCATTCGTTTACATTTATGTTAGATTTGTAGTATATTCACGGTACAGCCTACTAAGAAGAATGTATAACACATTGAAAGAGCTTTTTGAAACCATCTATTGGTAAATACATAAGAAACCATGCTAATCTCCTTTTTAGTTTGTTAGTTGTTGTTGTTTTTTTATGGAAGGAAAATAATGACAGTTTCAGAAATATTGCACAGAATGTTGTGGTACTCTTGTATTATTGCTCCGTGATATTATTAAATGCGTAATTGTAGGTCCAAAGTGAAAATCTCGTAAGATTCACGTGCAAAATATGGACTTTTCAGAGATGCATAGTACGGAGATAAAATTCCTCACCGCTGTGGAACCAGTGTATATGGTTACTGAGCTGTGTTTGTGATCAAGATTCATATTGTTTTCCTTGCATCTTTCAAATCATGTGTGTTCATTCTGTTATCTCAACACTTCAGCTGTTTGAAAATGTTCTTTTTTTCTGAGGGAACAACTGTGTTGTTCGGTCATTCTAATTGTGCTTCCTCCTGGAGTGGAGCATTATGGGAGAATGTTTTTGTTTTGGATGTGACGCTGGCATTTGTATCACATTTAAATCTTTGACAAAGGGAACAATGTTCATGTTTTTGCCTTGTAAGAATGTTCTGTAAATCCAAATCAGTGTGTCTTAAAATGGACAGAAGCCATTTGCTGCCTGTGACTTTGAGTGTTGCCAGAGTATTCCTCGCTGAAAGTAACAAAAAAGGGATTTAAAGTAAAAGTGAAAAATCTAAAATATTTGAAATGTTTGTCACTGATTTGTGGTTTTGTTCTAGAAAATAAAAATGTTTGCAAGCCAAATCAAATTTGTCTTATATTATGTATTACTGTATAAATCCATAGTAGTTCAACATAAGCTGTAATTTCTTTAGGTACACAATCAAATCAAAGAGAGGGAGTAAATGTGTGGTTGTTGTCTGATGAATGTAGATAAAATGAGACTGACCATAAGAGCACATTTAGGGTTGATGATAATAGCAATCTACAGTGGCACTGTGAAACCAAATATTCACTATCCGATTCATCTCAAAGGACCCAGATAAGCACTTCTCTTTTGAAAGTAATAGCAAAGACATGGGTGATTATTATGTGTGATATTATGGTGTGTTTTGCATATCAATGTACATCTGCTTCTAAATAAGGAAACTGCAGGAACTGAGCGTGTGTGTGTGTGAGAGAGAGAGAGAGAGAGACCAGGGAGGGCAAAGCTGTCAGCATGATGATAAAGAGTGCAATGCTTTCGAACTAGCTAATCTAGTACCATGAGACATAAATGACCCTTACCTAGTGAAACTGTTGGATCTGATGCATGCATGTATTGTGTTGGTTAGTTTGTACATGGAGCCTTTTAATGTTAAAACTGAAAAATTCTGGTAGCAAATGTGACTGCCTTTTAGCAGTCATATTAAATGGCTGTAATATCTGTTATGTGTTTGTGGTACTTTCTATTTGGATTTGTACATCGTAGGGGTTGCCATTTGCTTTATTTCTAGCTAGATTATTGAATTGTACATTGATAAGAAATGAAAATTTGGTAAAAACCTTGTGGGAATTTCTATTATTATTATTATGAATCTTAGCCTTTAATCTAAATCTTATTTAATGCAGAAGACCAAATGTGACTTTAATTTCTACCCCGCAGGACTACCTCTGGGAAACATGCATATCTGTTAATTAACACTTAATAATTATGTGGGCCCCCCCCCCCCCCTCCTCCTCCAACACTTTCCAATAAGTGGTCTAAGTAATCCATCAGTTTGTACAGATTTAGCAAAACTGTGAAGCAGCCTAATAATAAATAAAAGTAGTGCCAGGTTTTTGAACAAATCTTCTAAGTGTATGACTTATTCTCGTGCACTTAAATGCAGCGAGTTATATTTTCTATGCAAAAACGACTGATGATAATGATAATACACAATATAGACAAGCATTTTAAGAAGATTTCGGTCGTGATTCTTAAATTTGGCCTACAGTTATGATGATTACGTTATGACAGTTATGATATATCGATTTACTCATTTACACGCCACGCACTTACGCAAACGACTAATGACCGTACAAAATTTTGAAGTAATTGTAATCACATATAGGCCTGATAGAAGTTGTATCAGTCGTGAATGACACTCACAGTGTTTGTTTTTTAATGGAATCATTTACTCGTCATAAGACGTAAAGGTCCACTGACTGAACAAACCATTGAAAGAATCTGAACGAATCTTTTTGGTGCACGAGTTCAAAAGATTCGAATCACTGGGATGAATCAATATCCCCACCCTGTTCATGCAGGGGCCGATTCGGTACCAAATAAGGACATGAGCTCGACCGCTTGACGTGACGTCAGTGAGGTGGCTGGTGGAATAAAGGAGTCTTTCGCTCAGGAGCGGGAGCAGAGGTACGGGGAGAATTAACTGTAGTGTAGACCGTAATCTCGTTACATAACCTTTTCGTCCGTTCATACACGTTAATCCGTTTCTCCTCAGAGCGAAAACACTTGTGGCGTTTGTCACAGCGAGGGACCTCAGATACATTTCAGCTTTTTTCAAAATGAGGACAAACATTCATTTTATTGAGCCACTAGAATAAATTAATCTTCCTCATAGTGTAAATGCTTCTGTCCTTAAGTATGTCCAGCAGTGTGGTGATGACGATCCGTTGACGCGGTATCCAACAGAACGCCAGGGAAGAGAGAGAGAGAGAGAGAGAGAGAGAGGAATCAAGGCGACATAGCACAAGACTCACCTTGTTTGGGTTTCAAAGCCGAAGCAGAATAATATTTTCAAAGATATCCAAGCGCCTCTGCAGACATGGAGGGGGCGAGTTTGGCACACGGGGTCGCGAGCCCGTTAAGCCCGCGCGAGGGCATGATCAAGAACGTGAGCCTGGAGTCGCTCCAGCTGTGCGAGAGAGACGGTAAGTAACCTCTGCAACACAGTGAGTGACTATAAACTTGACAGTTTTTATCCACGCATGTTCTCCCCCGTTAGCAAACCTTTTGGAAGGACCATGTTTTTTTTTTGTTTTTGTTTTTTTTTGCAATGAGGGAATATTCAGTGCTGCAGAAAAATTCGCCTGTCACATCCATGAAAAAAGGAATATGAGACATGGCAGGCTGCCTTTGTGTATGCTGGCTGTGGTTTCTGATGAAATCTCTGCTGTCTGTGCGAGGCTTTCGTTTCAGCACCATGGACACTACCCTCTTGCAGTCGGCTACCTTTTTTCTTGTAGTCTCGTTTAATTGTCATGCGGTCAGTTAAAAAACTGAAACCAACGAACTGGTATAAACCAGTAGAGAAAATAATGTAAATATCAAAATAAAATAATCATAATAATTCCAAGAGCCCTGAAGCAGTAAAGGATGCTGATGTGGCAGGGGGTGAGGCTTTTCGACAGTGAGAGAGTTAGCTTCTATATATAATTGTTCATATTTATATTTTAGGCTATATACATGTATTATGCAAAGTATGTTAATATATCTAAATAATTCTAAACTACATAAATAACTCATAATATAAAAAAATAACTCAGGCTATAGCACTCATATGTTGCAATGTTACATATGTCACTTTCTGTTTTTCCAGTATTTTATATGCATCTTATGTAATTGTGTAATTATACATATGTTTTGTATAGATAAATATATTTAATACAATACATAAACACAATTTTTGAATCAGTACAGATGACTTAATGTTTTCTAAATGTATATCGATGTTTACAAAGAGCATCAGACATTTTTAACAACTTCATGTTGACAGAAGGTGAAGTCAGGTGCTTGCGCGCACACACACACACACACACACACACACACACACTGAGCAGGACACACATTGGGAGGAATCTGCTGTGGCTTTTAAAGGTATACAGGCTTGATATAGAGGCTTGCTTGAGGATACAGTGTTTACCTTTCACCTGTTTCCATCTCCTTTGGTTTGAGTGGAATTGCAGGAATATAAATGCAAATCCATTTTAACTGACAGAGTCACCTTTGTCTTTTTAATAGGCGTTACAACCATCAGTGTTTCAATAGTGAGTGTATGTTTGAAAATGTCAAAATGTGTCATCCTCTTTAAGAATGACTGAAGCAAAAAACTGCACATACGCAATTTGGCAGGCTTCAGAAGGCTAGCACAATGACTCACCAGTTTTTTGAGAGGGAGTTTTTTATCTTCCCTACATGAATGTATTTGAATCAGTCTGAATAGATTGCTGTGCTGGCAGCAGAGTGCCTCTTATCTCTTTGAATTACCACATTTACACATCAGTGCTCATTTCATTTTGTCTAATTGCAATGAACTTACAGAGTGCATAAGGCACTGTTTTTAAGGTACTAATTGAACTCTCTAATTAGTTAGCATGAGTGTGCTTCTCAAACATGAAGGAAATAATTTCCTTTAAACTTGAACCAGACTTCTCATCTGTTCAGCTGTCCTAACCAGACACAGCTCTATCTGCTTTTAAACACCCTTATTTAGGACCTTTGCAACATGATGTTTTGGATATTTTTAGCTAAAAACTGATCTCAGTTAAAGTGCATTCAGATGATGATTGAAACTGTTAGCGCTGGCTAATGCTAACTCATCAGATGAATGAGGGTGTAAATATCTACAGTAAATCAGATTAGCAAGAAAGCTGAATCTGTTCCATGCAGGACTTTGAACAACCTTGGGGATTCCTGTCTGCAGCCTATGACACATGAACAAATATATTTAGATAAATGTTGCACAAATAACATAATCCGTTTAAGATGTTGGAGTGAGCCTTTCTAGTAAGGACCTGGATTTGTAATGAAGCGGTTGTAGATTCGATCCCAGTTAAAGGCAACCAGTGAACTGTAAACTTTCAGTGCCCTTGAGCAAGGCATATGAGTATACAGATGCAATATGAAGGCTAGACTATGATGTATGCGATGAATAAAATATAAGAGAATGTCCACATGTTAAATTCTCTAAACAATATACAAATGTTTAAAAACAAAAACATCACATTCCCAGCTAAGGAAAGACACTAGTTTTTAATTGATATTGAATTACAGACAGTGCATGCTTAATTAATAGTCAGACTGCTTGTATAAAATCATCCCTAATTAAATCCAAATATTTCATTCTTTATGATTAAGTGCTGTAATGATTATATGTTACTTGAGGCTTGACTTTAGTTAATTTTCCCTCCCCCTAGAGAAGCGTTGGGCTCATAAACTAGAAAACAGCAGCCTGCTGTACCATTTTATTATGTGCACAGTGCTTGTTGTGAGTTCTGCGGCTCATCTCAGCAAAACTTAATTGCAAAGTAAATGTGTTGTCTTATTGCAGGCAGAGAGAACCAGATTATGCTCAGAGCAAATTTTCCCACACACATTTGGAGCTCAGATGCCAAAAGAATCATGTAGAAATATGATTTGATTAGATTTTTTATTCTTATCATGTAAATAGAATTGCATATACAGACTATATCACGCTTTTGTGGTAATTGAAGCTGAAAGCTGTTAAAAATGTAAATTTACTGCCATGCACAGCTTCTTGTTCTGTAAATGACAAACATGTGTATTAATATGCAGTTCTGTGTGCAATTTGGAGTGGATCCAGAGCTCATTAAACAAACTCCAAACCCTGCTAAACTAGCATTCTGCCACCTTTGCAATTTGAACCCGCAGTTTCGCTGTGTTTTGGAGCTCATAGAGGAGGAAAGCATTGTTTTCATGCACAGGTACCAATACTATTTTGTAGTCACATGTTGCAGTGCTGTTTGCCCACATAAAGACCTCAATGTAGTTTTGGATTTGTGAGTGTGTGGTTTGATTTGCAGATTGTAGACTCTGTACAGTCTGGACATTTCTGTTTTTCTGTTATATAATACTGCAGTTTTCTGGGAAAGCTGCTCACACAAGATGCTCCCCTGATGGATATTCTTGGTTGTTTAGGTGTTTGTGAAGGAGATATTTGGACTAGAGTTTAGAGATAGATTTATTTTGTATTGTCTGATGTTTCAGTAGGTTCTTCTGTCTGCGTGGCTTTAAAAAGACTGTGGTCTCGCAGGAGGCTTTTAACCATTATTAGAGTCGATACAGAATCAGACGCTCCATGCTTTTCATTCTTTGTCTTTTACTCTCCCATGATTCAGCAGGTAGTTCTCTGTCCGTGCTTTTCCTTCATGTATTGGGTCTCAGATTGTCACAGAATTTCTCACCAGTTGTTTCGGTAACAATCCAAGTAATCCATATATACAAAGAAAACAAAACAAATAAGTTCAGAAATTAAGTTCTGTGTAATAAAGCAGAATCAATCACACAGGGAAAAAGTATTGAACACATGAAGAAAGGTAGGTGCAAAAAGGCATGGAAAGCCAAGACACCAGCAAAAATCTATCAGTAATTAGAAAGAAATCCTACCCCTAGTCAATGGAAATTAATATTAGTTGGTTCAGTCACAAATGGTGGCCTATAAAAGGTGTCTCATGACCAACATGTTACACAAGAAACAAAGCAAATAGCCTCTTAAAGACCTTCGCAACCTTATTGTTGCAAAACATAGTGATGGCATTAGTTACAGAAGGTTTTTTATACTTCTGAATGTTCCAGTGAGCGCTGTTTGGGCCAAATTCCTGACATGGAAAGAATATAATTTCAAGCCGTGGCCTGTATGCACGCTCATCACACAAGACTCTAATGCTGAAGAAAAAGCATGTAGAAGCTAATTTGAAGTTTGCTACACAACATTTAGACAAGCCTGTGAAATACTGGGAGAATATAGTCTGGTCAGATGAGACAAAAATGATGCCATAAACTCTGGATGCCATAAACACACACCATGCTTGGAGATCAAATGGCACATCAGCCCAACACATCATGGTGCGGCACTGGCAAAATAAATATAATTGAAAGAAGGATGAATGGGAAAATGTACCGAGTCATTCTTGATAAAAAATCTGCTGCCATCTACCACGATGATGAAGATGAAATGAGGGTAGGAGACAATGATCTCAAACACTCAGCCAAGGAAACTCTCACTTGGTTTCAGAGAAAGAAAGTAAAGCTGCTAGAATGGCCCATCCAGTCACCTGACTTGAATCCAATAGAAAATCTATGGAAAGAATTAAAGATTAGAGTTCAGAGAAGAGGCCCATGGAACCTTCAAGATTTGAAGACTGTGTGAAAGAAAAGAATAGGCCAAAATCACATCTGAGCAATGCATACGACTAGTTTCTCCAAACAGGAGATGTCTTGAAGCTGTCATTACCAACAAACTCTTTTGTACGAGATATTAAATACATTTCTTTAAGCATCTTGTTCCCTGGGTCATTCCATTTTATTAGACAGAACTTAATTTCTGAACTTATTTGTATTGTTTTCTTTGTATGTAAGTATTACTTGGATTGTTACCGACATCTGCTGAAAATGTCAACAGCACCTTTAGAAATATATTCACTGAAAAAATGGTGATGTGTTCAATACTTATTTTACCCGCTGTATACCCTTCAGTTCAAAAGTTTGTGGTTGGTTCAATATTTATCTTAAGGCTGCATTTATTTGATTAACTGTTTCTCAAACCTTTCAACAGTAATGCACAAAAAATAAAAGGGTTTATCTGTCAGCTTTTCTGAAAAAAAAAAGGTTTTCTATTTGAATCATATACAGAACAGCTAGAGACTATGAGAATAATTTCTCGTCCTGCAGCTCTGACTTTTGTTTACAATCTTAAAACTTGAGCGCTGATAGAGCTTCTGCACATCTTCCTCTTTAAATTATGCTACATTGATTAATGGCCTTGATTTGTTTCCATGGAAACTGCCGTCTTTGTTAGAGCGTGTGGAAAACCTGTGGGTGCGTTTTGAAGCTGGCACTTTTGTAGAGAGATGCGTGCCGCTGGTTTAATACTTCTTTTTAGGTACAAATAAAGTAAACTAATTTATACAGACTGTACTCAACCTTGTGAGTACTATTATTGTTCAATGAGACATTTTACTGTTTTGTTTGTGCATTTACCTTCTTATGCATTTGTCTTCTTTCTTTTTATTTATATTTCATAAGTGCAACTTTATTTAATTTCTATAATAATGACTTCATATCTCACAAATATCACTACGTGACTTTTATTTACAAATTATGACTATTTCTCACAATATTGACTTTATTTCTTATTTAGAAATTTATTTTTTGTAATTAGAACTATTTCCCACAAGTGTGACACAATGTGACTTTCTCGCAAGTGGACTTTTTTTTTTTTTTTTTTTTTATCTCACAATTACATTTTGTATTTTTTATTATAAGACAGAAACAGATTGTTCTATGGTAAATAAAGCAGAAGAGTTCTGTATCAAAAAGACAATAAAAATAGCAATATTGTAAAACATTATTATAATTTAAAATGCTATTTTTATTGTCTGTTTTCTATTTCAATATAGACATTTTTCAGATATAATTTATTTCTGTTATGGCAAAGCTGGCTTTTCTCTTTTACTCCAGTCTTCAGTTTCGCATAATCTTTCAGAATTCATTTTATTATGCTGATTTGATGCTCAAGATTAATTTCTTATTAAATTCTTATTCAAACTTAATATTTTCTGGAAACTATAATAAACTGAAAGATAATTCGTTTTTGTTACACTGTAAATGTCATTACTGTCGTTTTTTATCAGTTTAATGTCCAAACTGTTGAATGTTAGTATAACCTCAGTGTTCAGTAATTCAAAATATTCAGATATTTATCTTCTAATAAACATGGATTTTTTTGTGCAGATTTTTAAGTAATACTCTTAAATCCATATTAAATCCCAGTAATTTCTTTCCAGAGGAATATATCAGCAGTAGTAATTCAAGAATTCAGTTTAGGAGAGAAAGAGCTCAGTGTTTAGTGAACAGTGAGCTGAGGGTGATTATTGTACAGTAAAGCTTTATCATGAACCTATTCATGGTTATAACAGGCGGTTCAATGTTCTCTGTGTTTTGTGTGTGCGCCATTCAGGAATCTCACATTCCTGTTGTTCATTTCTAGACACTAAAATAACACAGTCCCACACTGTAGCCAACAAAGCACATTTTTAACTCCGTGTGATTGTGTATGTGGGTCAGTTTAGTGTTTATAGAGAAAAACTTAATATTTCAAACAAAACTGGATTTTAGACAATATTCTTTCTTTCTTTATGTTAGGTAAGGCTGAGGATCCCGGAGTGGTAGGAATGGAGTTACCCGTTGCTCGCAACATTAAGATCAGTAACATCACCTGCGACTCCTTTAAGATCTGCTGGGATATGGACCCTCACACCACAGAGAAGATCACACATTACTTCATTGACCTTAACAAGAAGGCGAACAAGAACTCCAACAAATTCAAACACAAGGTACTCAACGATTCAGTTCAAATTATTTCTTTAGTATTGCCTGAGGTTTCAAAGTTTGTAATAATTTATAATATAAATGATTGTTTTTTTTTTTGCCTATTTATAAGAGAGCGTTTTAGCGAAATTTCGTCCTGTTGACCGTCGTCATAAAAAAGATTCAGTTGATTAAATGTCATTAATTAGTAAATGAATTCCTTGATGACTCTCTGTCTTTAGGATGTGCCTACGAAGCTTGTTGCTAAGGCAGTCCCGTTGCCCATGACAGTGCGAGGCCATTGGTTCCTGAGTCCACGGACAGAATACACAGTTGCTGTGCAAATAGCATCCAAACAGACGGATGGAGACTACGCTGTATCAGAATGGAGTGACATTGTTGAATTTTGTACAGCAGGTAAATAACCCAAACACACACATACAGATAAAAAAGAATGTTATACAGGATTTTACAGCACATTTGATACACACATGTAATTAAAAGTACTTTGCCATTAAAAGAGAGAAAAAAATACAAATTAAAAAAAGTTTTACAAATAATATGTAAAACTGCTTAGGCATATAAGGAAGAATATTGAGGTAAAATGCTTTAAATACCTAATTATCAATAGGAGAATAATGACATGTATCTTTTAAATGTTGTGCTGCTGATCAGCTTTTTATGTGGATAACAAGACTGATGACAAATAAAAAAATCCTTCAATCTTCTAGATTATTCCTCGGTGCATTTGACGCAGCTGTTGCAGAAGGCTGAAGTCATCGCTGGCAGGATGCTCAAGTTCTCTGTCTTTTACCGGAATCAGCACGAGGAATACTTCCAACACTGCAGGTGATTCAGGAAAACAAGCAACAAAAAAAGACCTCTTTAAAAATGCTTAGTATATGAAATAGGGAGGAAAAAGAGAAAGTAATGTGGTTGAAGAAAATAAAGACCTTACTTTACTGCTGAGATTCAGATCGGTAGAAAGTAAACAGCTCCCTCTTGTGGAATCATTTCCTCATTTATCAGCTGGGCTTACTGTCTTCTTTTTGTGAACTGCGTTGTTAAGATTTTCTCTTACACTAATGTTTTATTTAAATTTGGGGTCAGTATGGAGGGGCTGTGGTATGTTAAAGCTATTTAATGCATTCTGAGTTATTTACACTGTTAAAGAGTTAGATTCTCATGCTAAACAGGGCTACACAAAAAATGTACAGCTAAACAAAAAGTTTCAAAAAACTATTTGGATGTATGATGGAGTATTTCTGTGCCAAATGCACTCCTTCCAGGTTCGTAAAAGGTTCAGAAAGTTTCTATTCAATCATGGCCCTTCATGACGTCATGAAAAAAGTCTATACTTTTATCAGCAGAGATGCTTTAAATTGATTACAGGTGAATGTAAAGACATTTATAATGCTACAAAAGATTTATATTTCAAATAAATGCTTTTCTTTTTATTTATCCTATCACGATTTCCACAAAAAAGAAGCACAATTGCTTTCAACATTGATAGTATTAAGAAATGTTTCTTAAGCACCAAATCAATAAAATACATAGAAAACATTTATTTTTAAATTGTAATAATATTTAACAATAATACTGTTTTTCTGCATTTTTTTTATACAGATGCTACCTTAGTGATCATAAAAGACTTCTTTGAAAAATGTTACAAAATCTAACTGACCAGTTAAGGGATTTTAGAAATGTCTTTTTTTTTCTCACACAGAGATGTTCTTGGCAGTCGAATGATGCCCTCGGTAAAGGATAACAGCGGTAGTCACGGTTCACCTCTCAGCGGTAAACTGGAGGGGATCTTCTTCAGCTGCAACACTGAGTTTAACACAGGTCAGCCGCCACAGGATTCCCCATATGGCCGCTTCCGCTTCCAGATTCCCGCAGAGATTCTGTTCAACCCTGATACGCGCCTCTACTTCGGGGACTTCTACTGCATGTACACTGCCTATCATTATGTCATCCTCGTCCTGGCTCCCCGGGGCTCGCACGGAGACCTTTACTGCAGAGATCGCCTTCCGGAGCTGGATGTGACGAACAACCGCTTTCTGACACGTGTCTGCGGGGAGGATGGGCGGGTGGTGTTTCAGCATGCACAGGATGTGATTCTGGAGCTGATTTATACTGAGCCGGTGCCGCTGGCACAGGGGACTGTCTCTCAGATCAGCGGCCACCAGTTGATGAGCTTGTCAACTGTGAATGCTAAGAAAGACCCCAGCTGCAAGACCTGCAACATCAGCGTTGGGCGCTAACTTGGGTGAACATTCACACACAGACCCAATTGTGCATATGACAAGAAGACCTCCTGAACACCTTTGAATGCTATGTTACAAAACAAGATACAGATGCACTCCAAGACAAAATGAGCCCAGAATCCTTTCAGATATGCCCACGTAGCACTCAAAACCCTTTGGGGTGGACCTCACAGACCCCCAACTAATGCTAAAAAATTATATCTTTGTTCAATGAACTAAGAAGTGTTATAAAAAGGGCAAAAGAAAAAAAAAGAATAAGAAAAAAAAAATAAAGTTTTGAATTGAGAAAAGATTGAGAACAAAGAGTAAAGCTAAATTTCCAAAACTTTTAATCCCACTGTGAAATTTTCATGTGTTTTGGTGCTTTTTCTGATTGTTATTCAGACCCCAGCTCTATTTATCTCCAAACCATTTGTGACTTTTTTTTTTTTAACACACAGTGACTTTCAGACAGGTATGTCTTGCTCAGTTTCCGCTGAGGCTGTCAAGCTGCCCGTCTCTCTTATGTTGGACTTGTGCTGCATGAAGTCTGATCCTTTAAGCATCTACATGCCACCTCAGCCTTTAAACCTTCTATAGAGATTTTCTTCATTTACACAGATAGATCCTGTGGTCTGCGTGTCCACTGAGCCCCTATTCACCCATGCCATCCCCCTCTGAGGACTTCTTCTGCATGTATACTGCCTAGCATTACATTATCTTGATGGATGTTACAAAAAACAAATGCTTTAAGAGTTTTATGCCAACTGATCCTTTAAGCACCTACATGCCACCTCCGCCTTTTAAACCTTCTCCTTTATCCTCAATCTTTTCATTTTCTACTCTGATCGCAGTTCTCCTTTAACGTTTCTTACTCTTAAACATGGTTATTTTGATGTTCTTGTTTTGTTTTTAGAGACTGTGTGATGCAGTATTGATGGTGTATGATGATTCCTGATAGAACATCAAGCAGTAAGTAGAAATGATTTGTATACAACACATCCTAAACATATCCACTGGACATATCCACAGCTATGTCCAGGTTCTTGAGGAGTTTGCACTGTTCTATCAGAGACTGATGGTTTCGCTCTTGCACCCTCTGCTGGTGAAAATTCAAATTTCACAGATGCATGTCTAGAATTTTGTGCTGTTCTCTATCTGAACTTGTTACTTACTCCTTAAGATCCAAAAATAGAAGCCAATCACATCAGATATGGATGCACACTATTTATTTTTTATTTTTTTTGAGAACTTTTAGAGGTCAGTATCCTAAATACTAAAGTCAACATGTAGCTTTTGCTCAAAAAAAGAAAAAGAAAAAAAGAAAATAATACTTTTTTTTTGTTCACTTTGATAAATTCCACACTGTATGTACTCATACTGTTCAAACGTCTGGAAGCATACCAATGCTCTGTTTTATTAGATTGACAATTCTGCAGTATTATAATACAGTAATATTATGAAACATTATTACATTATTTTTATCTGAATATATTTTAAAATGTAATTTATTCCTGTGATGACAAAGTTGAATTTCAGCATCCATTACTTCAGTTTTCAGTCTCACATCATCCTTCAGAAATCAGAAGAAGCATTTATTATTATGGACAATGTTGAAAACAGTTGTTGAAACAGTGATGCCTTTTTTTAAAGGATTTTCAGATTTGTTTCCCCAGCATTTATTTGAAATAGAAATCTATTTAAAATAATCCATTTCATTATTGTAATTTTTTAAGTATTAATTTATTTTTCGAAAAATCTAACTAACCCAAACTTTTGAACAGTAGTGGAAAAAATGTAAAGCCCAGTCAGTGTGTTTTGTGTTTTCTAAGAGTTCTGATTATATATGAGTGTGTGTGTGATTGTGTTTTTATGCATGTTTTGTCTGTATAAGTAAGTGTGAGAGCTGTTTAGATTCGAGTTTGGTGTGTCAGCTGGAAATATGACTGTTTGACTGATATAGCAGCACCTGTTCACTCAATTCTAAAATAGAGGAAGTCTGTCATACCCCTGTGCACTTCATTAGTGAAGAAGGGATGAAAAAGGAACAAAAAAAATATTTACTCATTCTGTACACATTCATGACTTTTATTGCCTTACTCTAATACGCTGTAGAAAAATGTTAGTTCATATTTGGACTTATGCACAGGACAGTATCCCAAATCAAGTTCTCGCTGTGTGAATGTGCCTCAGAATGACAGACATGTTGAGTAAATATTGTTATTCTTGTTGCCATGTTTATGAATACCAAATGTGACATTAAAGACCATTCAAATTGAGACTACTGTGTGCGTTTAGTGAGTCAGTCTTTGGGAAGTCTTTCTATAAAAATTATAAAATGTGTATGCCTTTATATTTAGCATTTTAAAAACTGGTTTAAAAGCTAAACAAAATATACAGATATATACAATTAAATGCAAACAAGACATTAAATAAATACCCTAATCTCCATTATGGAACACTGTGTAAGTACATACACATATTCTTGTTAAACAAGCACAAAAAGATACAAAATGGACCACCATTTTTTAAATTCTTTAAAAATATCTATAAAGTTATTCATGCCTTTTTCTGTCCCTTCAAGTTTGTGCATAAAATATTCAGACCATAGAAATATGAAGCTGTTGACTATTACTGATACGAGTACTGATTTCTGTGGGTGCCTAGAAAAGTCATAGAAAAGAAAATAAGAAGAAGAAAATTTGAAAATCTTACAATGACAATATTTTACACTTATTTTCTACTGTTTTGCTCTTGCCTTGAAAAAATAAAATAAATAAATAATAATAATAATAAATATGGCAATATACTGCAAAATATAATGTTACTTATTACATAACACATTTCCATATGCTTATATGTTATACTGCAATATATCCATCGACCAAATATGATTATGAAACATTAATCATTTAGAAATGAAGAAAAAAAAATAGCATTACATGTGATGTTCATAAACTTTTATCCTTTATTGTGTACATATATTGCAGAAACGTGTTTCCACACACATACACAGACACACACACAGACACACACACACACACACACACACACACACACACACACACACACACACACACACACACACACATATACAGTACAGACCAAAAGTTTGGAAACATTACTATTTTTAATGTTTTGGAAAGAAGTTTCTTCTGCTCATCAAGCCTGCATTTATTTAACCAAAAATATAGAAAAAAATGTAATATTGTGATATATTATTACAATTTAAAATAATTATTTTTACATATATATATATATATTATACTTTAAATTATCATTTATTTCTGTGATGCAAAGCTAATTTTTAGGATCATTATTACATGATCCTTTAGAAATTATTCTAATATGATGATTCATTATCAAAGTTGGAAACAGTTCTGCTGCTTAATATTTTTTCAGAACATGTGATGCTTTTTTTTAGGATACTTTAGATAAAACGTAAAAAAATATATATATATATTTAAAATATAAATATTTTGTAATAACAATATACACTTCTGGTCAGTAATTTTTTTCTTTCTTTTAAAAAAAAAATAAAATCAATACTTTTATTCAGTTTTATTCAGTGTTAAATTGATAAAAAGTAATAGTAAAGAAAATATATTATTAGAATATATATTATTAGAATTTCTTTTTTTATTTTGAATAAATGCAGTTCTTTTTAACCTTTTATTCATCAAATATATTAGACAGCAGAACTGTTTCCAAAACTCATAATAAATCAGAATACTAGAATGATTTCTAAATGACACTGTGACACTGAAGGCTGGAGTAATGATGCTGAAAATTCAGCTTTGCATCACATGAATAAATTATAATTTTTTAAGTATATTCAAATAGAAAACTATTATTTTAAGTTGTAATAATATTTCACAATATTACTGTTTTTTTCTGTATTTTTGATCAAATAAATGCAGGCTTGATGAGCAGAAGAAACTTCTTTCAAAAACATTAAAAATAGTAATGTTTCCAAACTTTTGGTCTGTACTGTATATAATGTAATGTGTGCTAAATGGTCATTGTTGCTGTATTGTAATAAACTGACATAATGCAAAAAAATCAAGATTATAAACATAAACAATCTTACTCAATATATTTTAATCAAATTTTTATAATGTTAATATAAAAATTTAAGTATAAACAAACAAACAAACAAACCCCAGCAAATTATAACCAATTTGACTTGATTTATGGATGAATAAAAGGTGTTTTTCCAGTGGTTGTGTATGTGATGGCCATCACCACAGACAAGCGGGCACAATCTTTGGGGTGTATTTATTTAAATAACAGTAATAAACAGTGTATAATTTAAACTATATAATTTACAGAAAACACAATACATGTGTGCCTTTTTAACATGCATACAGAACTGATTAATGAATGCTGCCCTCTACCGATCATTTAACAGTTTCGCAGGTTTCCTTGTCACTGAAATAACTTAGAAAAACTTTTTGCTAAGTTTAGCTAAACTGTAAAGAAAGAGTGTCCAGATATACAATCAACGTACGTTTAAACGTCACGGACTTGTATATACAATGTATTTTATGCTGCTCCAGCTGTGTCTTCAGGACAAACATTTCGCCTCTGTAAGTGATTTCACACACTGACGCTGGTGGGAGGATTCAACACACACTGACTGGGGACTCAACGGGACTCTACAAGAGTACTTTGCACCGCTCAGACCCGGGACACCTCTCTACCATGATTTTAGTTAAATTCGTGTGCGCGATCATAACCAGGTCGTTTTTTATTCTGGTCTCTCTCATCGGCGTCTGGAGAGTGAAAACAGTGAAAAATGACAACATGTACTGGTTACTGACTGTCCTTTACCTTCCTCTGGTCGTGGAGTTGGTCATCACTTTAAAACGAAGGAAAGGTAAAGACTACAAATGGTGAGTGACACACTTTCCATTTCCATTTCAACATATGAATATACATGATTCACAGTGTTGTCAGATTTCACTGATCTTGCCAACAGCTGTTGATCATTTTCTGCTGAATGACTCACTCTTCTTGGTCCAAAATAACTGTGTATTCGACATTTAGCTTAATTTCGGTTTTTATGTAGCTTTTATTTGACTTCTTTACTGGTAGCTTGTTCTTGTTTCAGTTAAAAAAATTGTAATTATATTTTACTAAAAAGTTATCTCTCCTTCCTTTCCCGTCACCCCCTCACCCACTCACCAGCATCCTGCTAGACCTATTGTTACTGCTGACAAAGCAATAGACAGGGTGTGTGTGAAAACTACTGGTGGTCTAGTATAATATTAAGTGGTCTCCAGCAGTAACCCTAACATTGGCCCTGAAAGGAACATTAAAAAAAATACATGTATTATTTAGTTGTTCAGTGTATCTGCTATAAAAGTGATTTAACCAACTTCTGTCCTCTTTTAGGTTTTCTCCAGCCATCCTCTTCTTCCTCATCAGCATTATTCCATCCTTATGGCTTCTGGAGTTACATCATCAAGAGAACAAAGCCAGAGACCCTCAGGCAGTGTTCTATATTCCCTCTTGTGTCATGCCATTCCAAACCTTGCACTTTCTGTGAAAACTTCTGAGAAATTTTATTTTATTTTTTCTACAGAAATATAACGGAAATATTTCTCAAGCTTACTACAGCTTTTGGCTTTTTAATTGCTTTTGGCCTGCAGCTAATATTGTATATATTTTATTATTATTATGTTTTCTTTTCTTCTGTGTACCGTGAGTGAAAAATCCTGATTTATTTTAAGATAAGCTGAGCCATTTTAACGTCCCTTGAATGTTTTTTGTCAGCAAAATGTGATTATGCACATGTTTTTGTGAAGCCAATATAGCTCTGTTATGCTCTGATATAAGCTGATCTGTCTTATCAGTGTTATTTCCACACATTAATTTCTTCTCTGTGCTTTTATTGTATCCGGCAGTGCAGGAAACTGGACTCTTGGGAAAATTTCAAGAGCATATTGCCTGCAAATGGCACAATGGGCGAGGAAACACTAAAGGTAATTCGGAAAATGATTATTTGTTTATTTTTTAGTTTTAATTTGTGGTTCAGTGCATTGCTGTACAAAAGTGACTAATGCTCTGACTGTGAGGCATCTGCTATATACATATGCACAAATCACACACATTTCCGATTTGTGATGTCATTCATTTCCTGTGCTTCTCCAACACAGACAGATTTTCTCATAATGTAGTATGCAGAATGGTTAATGGAGACTTTTGTCTTGCCTTTTGTTTCGTCTCCAGATATAAAGGAGTCATATGATGCAATTTACATTTTTCCTTTTTCTTTGGAGTATTACTAGCTCTTGGTGCATAAAGATCTGTAAAGTTACAAAGACTAAAGACTCAAATCCAAACATTTTTTTAAATAAAATTAAGAGTCAACCTCCTACAAAAGCTCCTAAAACGGCTCATTCTAACACTCCCCCACATGTATACATCACGTTGTTGAAGATTTACATAACGCAGCCAAAATATTCACGCAAAGAAATAAGGTGTAACTTTTATTCTCGTTGTTGCCGCCACCACCATGTAGTGGAGAAGCTGTGTTGCATTGTGAAAGCGTAACTACTTTGTTTTGCCTTCCAAAAGAGGACAAAACTAGAAATCAGTGGATAAGTTGTATTTCAACACTGTTCCAGGACAGTTTAACCCAAATATTCAAATGTTTGCTAAGCATATTATGGAAGACGAGGACTGTTTCCTGATCCTGCAAAGTAGCATAATGCGTCTGTGGCACAAAGGCTGTTTCTATTTTAGTGGAGCAGTTCCAACTTTGCGAGGACAGTCTGACTCACAGATGAGCTTTGTAAAAGTCATGTAATAAGAATGATGAGCTTTGTAAAAGTCGACGCATTTCAGAAAGGCAGGCCATAGAGGAGAAACAATTATGTACATTATTTCTGTTTAAATAGGTCATATGACGTTGCTAAATCAGATCATTATTTTGTATTTAGTGTAATGCAAAGTGTTTATGTGGCAAGGATAAGGTTAAAAAACACACATTATTTTCCATATACAGGTGCATCTAAAAAATTTAATATCATGGAAAAGTGCTTTATTTTTTGTAATTTAATTCAAAAAAGCTAACTTTTTTATATTATAGATTCATTGCACACATACTGAAATATTTCAAGAGTTTTTTTATTTATTATTTTTAGACCTTCTTTCCCACATTCTGTGGGTATAGAAACCAGGAAAACTTAATCTTGGCTAATTTTCCTGTGTGAATTTGACCACTTTGATGCTTTTATCCAAGGTAACTTGCGGTTCACTCATAACGGGCCACCAAAAGTGCTGAATCGTTGTAGTAAATAAGATGATTCATGCCCTTGTGAATCTCATTCCTCACCCTCATTCTTGGGAATAAAGAGGCTGTTCCTCTTTCTTGTCAGTGGTGTAATGTTTTCAACAATTGATAAATATCTGTGTGTGTAAACTATTGTGTGTTTCAGCATTTGGAGCGCATGCTCACTTCAGTGTGTCCGAATGACTGGATCCTTGGTCTTCATCAGGTTCTGCTCATTCTTCTCATCCTTGGAAAGTGGCTCCTTCCATTAGGAGGAGGAGTGACGCGTGACGAACTCTCTCAGCTTTTACTTATCTTTGTTGGCACGGCAGCAGACATACTGGAATTCACCAGTGAAACACTTTCTGATGTCAAGTAGGTTCTTCCTGTTCTCAGCCACTGAACAAAAGCTTCACTCAGTCAAGTTCAAGCCAGTTCAATCAGGACCCCTTCCGTCAAGTATATTTAATGACAGTTTAATTGCATACAGTTAGTGTTGGCGGTATGGTTATGTTCTGGGCAACACTCCACATGCCTGTCCATGCAGCCATGCTTGGACACAGTGGGGAGAGCAGCAAGACAAACCCCCCTGGGGTACAGAACAGAACCATTATAAGCATATATAATTACAATTCACAATTACATGAGTTGTAAACAAAATGTCATAGAGTCTGCTTCCAATGAAGACACTGTAAAGAAAGAACAAGTTAGATCAGATTACAGGTTCAGTTGGTGGAGTTGGGGTTGGAGGAGGGAGTTAATTGCAAGCAGCAATGCGATGGAAGAGACACAGAATAATTGGAATTTAAATAGACCGCAGGTGATAGGTGTCAAGACTGGATTGGTACACGTCAGGAACAGCTGACTGTCAGCTGATGCAAGCGTGACTAACATGACCTGACTGAACTAACACGATGATCGATTTCATAGGCTATTGTTGATGTACAATGCTGTATTTCTCAATTTGATTGATGATTTTTGTTTTATTTGAAACGTTGTTACGGCTCAACGTTCAGCAAATTCTACTAAAAGTAAATTACACCTAATAATAATAATAATAATAAATACTAAAAACCAGTGACATTTCTCTTCCAAATTATATTTTGTGTAATTAAATGTCAACCCTGTTACATTTCAAATGTGAGGTTAATGTGTCTGGCATTTACTAGGAAATATCATCCCACCACACAACATTATTTAATATTTTTGTACTGTACATTTTTGAGGGACAAAGAGAAAATTGGCTTTTTGTCAGAAAATCTCTAAAGCATTTTAGAAAACAAACAAACACAAGGGACAGACAAAGCATATGAAGTATTTAAAAAGGCAGACATTTTTTATTTTAATTTCATTTATATTTAATCAACTAAAATGTATAATAAGGGTAACGTGCAAATATTTGACCCTGGAGCACAAAACCAGACATAAGTAACACAGGTATATTTTTAGCAATAGCTAACAACACATTGTATGGGTCAAAATTAAAAAAACTATATTTTATGCCACAAATCAATAGGATATTAAAATGAAAATTGGATGTTTATCTACTTACCCCCAGGGCATCCAAGATGTAGGTGACTTTGTTCAGTAGAACACAAACAAAGATTTTTAACTCCAACCATTGCAGTCTGTCAGTCATCAAATGGAAATGGATGGGAATCATGGCTTTGAGAGTCAAAAACATTCACAAACAGAACCAAATTAAACCCTGCGGCTAGTGACGATACATTTATGTGTAAAGATTCAAAACGAACAGTCTGTGCAAGAAACTGAATCATCTCAAATCATCACGAGCCGCAGGATTTAATTTGGTTTTGTTTGTTTATGTTTTTTGACTCTCAAAGGCATGATTCCCATCCACTTACATTATATGAATGACAGACTGCAATCTTAAAAATGAAGAAACAAATTCACTTTCATCTTGGATGCCCTGGGGGTAAGCAGATAAATATATTTTTTTCTTTTTTTGGTGAACTATCACAAGTAAAAATCATGTTCCATTAACATATTTTGTCAATTTCCTACCATAAATATATAAAAACAATTTATTTTTTGTAATATGCATTGCAAAGAACTTAATTTGGACACCTTTAAAGTTTTTCTCAATATTTAGATTTTTTTGCACCCTCAGATACCAGATTTTCAAATAGTTGTATCTCATTCAAATATTGTCCTAACCTGCATCAATGGAAAGCTTATTTATTCATCTGTCAATGTCAAAGAATTGACCCTCATGACTGATTTTGTGGTCCTGAGTCACATATAAAATTTAATTTTTTCTTTCTTTCTTTCTTTTCTTTTCTTTTTATTACACACTAAATATAGTTGAATCAATCATATACTGTTGCTACATCCAGGATCTCTGGTTTTTCCTGTTAGAGATATCAGTAGTAACACAAATGGCCCCTTTCCCAAGTTTTCCTGTCAGAGTTGATTTTTTTGTGTCGGTCGGTAAAAACAGACATACAGTAAGTATTGGTGTTTGAGAATCTGCTCTCCATTATGCCAACCATAATGCCTTCCTGATTTTCAAATTCAGAAAGACTCCTGTATAAATTTTAATGCATTATTAAATACAAATCTGCATAAAGTTATTTACTGTGTATTTTAGGGAGAACAACTATAAACTGGTGTATGTAATCTTGGCAGTGTGGACATGGAGTATGTTGCAGTTTCCTTTTCACCTGGCAGGTTTGTGATCACATTTTTGTTATTCTTTAACATCCCACCATCCAACATCACAGATGTTGCTTTGAAAAGCAGCAAAATGAGCTATAAAACAGTTGTGGCTCCCTCAAGTGACTGGAGGAGGACCCCTGCTGTTCCAAGCAATTTCAGTTTGACGCTCAGATATCGTGAATGTTTCATCCTGCTCCATCAAAAGTATTTTTCTTACCCTCGGAGCTCACATAAACTAGAGGTTTGGGATACAACTCAATGTATTGTAACAGATCTCCAGTCATTTGTAGATCAACAGCATGTGTTTTTGTTGCATTATGCTCTATGCGTGCTCTCATTTAAGGAATGAGTGCTTTTGGCAGCTTGACGATTTTACATGTTGCCAAAACCCATAGGAAGAGTATAGGGGTGGATTTTTTTGGGATCTTTACAGCCATTTGCTATCTGCTATGCTGACTGGTCTATAAACTATGGGAACTTATTTCTGCCATGAAATAAAAAATTGAATATGTAATTATGAATTTACATCACAATTCAGACTTTTATAGATTTGTAAGTCTTAAACTCATAATTGCAAGTTAATATAGAAACATTTAATTCTGAATTGAGAAGCTTGCAACTGCAAGGGAAAAAGTCAAAATTGTGAGATAAAAAGTTATTACTTTTTTATTTAGATTTTTTTTATCTTGTGTTGGAAACAAGAAATAACAGAATTTTGAACTGTATACTCATGGGGTGGAAAACAGCTCATAGTTCAGATTTCTGAGGAAAAACAAACATTGATTTCCCGTAGGCTATGGAGCAAAGTGCTCCATAGTCAAAAAAACAGTCATAGTGCCCCTCTGCCAAAACTGAACAGATCGCCACAATTTAAACTCTAGTAAAACCCTTCAACTTCAACTTTATTAAAAACACTTTTACAAATGAACCTTTAATTGAAACCATTAAAACATGATTCCAAACATAACATTTCCTGAAAAAAAAAAAAACTGAACAGTTAGCTTTGTCTAAACTTGGCTAGTGTGACACCAAATTGATTTTGTTTGGCTTGGAGTCATAATATTCATATCTCTGTGTCTGTTTTCATTTTGTTTCTCTCTTTCATGTATGTTACAGTTGTGACATCCCGGCCGCAGAACTCAGATGAGCCGAAGGCTGCAGACAGCTGTTGTAACTTGGTCTTGTCAAGACATAGTACAGATATTTGGAACATCGTGGAGAGTTTGTTTATCCAGGACGGGCCCTTTCTCATGGTACGTCTCATTGTGATGATACACTTTGATGTGTTCCACCAGATGTTGGTCTTCTTCACTATAAAGAACTTTCTAGTGGTCATCCTCAATCTCTACAGGCTCATAGTTATCGGTCAAGATTTTAAAACACCATCATCATCACCACCATCTACTTCTTCCCCAATATGAAGGAAGCAAAAAAAAAAAAAAGATTAAAGTGAAAATTTTGCTTCTTCAGTACAAATACGTTCCATTAACTGTGATGGATGGTTTACTTCAAATTGGGATCTGGCTGGGGACCCCCCAGGGGGATTCAAGAGAGTCCTAGCCAGTGTTATTTCAGTGTCATTGACATACTATTAGAATATTTCGTCATATTTTTCTTCATATATACATTATAAATGTATAGCTACATTTTTAATATTAGGATGGGGGGCCCTAGCACCAAGATGATTATATTTAGGGGGTCAGTGGCATCTAAAAAACTTGTACTGCTTAAAAACACATTTATGGGTGACAAAAGTTTTAGAAATGTATTCTGAATGTTTGAATATGTAATGCACAACCAAACTAGGACCAATAGTAGATGTTTTATTATAACATTCATTATGTGGTTCCTAATTTTATATATGCATCTTAATAGCTTTTTATAATGTTTTACAATGCTTGAATGTCAGACAGTGTTAAGAAGCAAGATCAAAAACATTAAGACAACTATAGTTTTTTTTTTTTTGTATTATGAAATGTCAGAGGCAGACACACGTATATCTATTGCGTGCATGTGTTAAAAGGGGTCTGCTCATTCATGATTACTCTCCAGTTTGCATTCAGATATGACTCTATGATATCAGACTATTTGAGTCACTCTGACATGATCTGTTGTTTTACTGCAGTTCCTAGATCAGCCTTTTCAAAGGACCATGCGTTTTAACCAGAGATATTTACAGCTACTGAACATAGCTGTAACCAGTATGTGTCTAGCAATCTCCACTTGTGAATCTATTGAAATAAATGTTTTTGTCTTGTTTCTATCTATCTGGATTCTCTGTATTTTTGTATAAGGGATGATCTATTCGGGTTATCTGACCTTTGGGATTCATTGCTATTTTTAACATTGTGGGAACAGATGAAAATTATCACATCGTCTTTCTCTTCCTCTTGCTTTCTTTCATGCTTTACATTCACACAGTATCTCTCAGTTTCCTGCATGTCTTCAAAGTACAGTGGGTTGGGGTGATTGGATCTATTTAAGTCTGTCTCCATCTGTTTCTGAAGCATACACACATCCCTAAAGCTTTTCTGGAAACAGGAAATAGCCACAAAGGAATAAAACAGGATACCAACAGAGAAAGTTAAAGTTAAGTTAGATTTAAATGTATAACAGGGGCAGTTTGACTTGCTACACGTGCTTACTGAGACCTGCACTGTGACCATTGCTTTACAGTAGATCAACACCGTTTTGTTAGTTATTTTTAACCAATGGATGCAGTTTAACAAAACAACCTCCCCAATAAATCTCATTAATACATAAACACATTAAATGGGACTTGTCGATGAAGGTAATGCAAGATATTTTACAATTTTTTAGTGCTTTGATGATTTTCAGAGTTCTTAAATGGTTTAAATGGTTGTTTAACCATACGTCGATTTAAACATTTGTGCAAGTACCCTGCATTAAAGGAATAGTTAACCTAACACTGATAATGTAAAAACTGAAAAAAGAACATGATGCAGTGAGATCCATGCAGAGTAATGATTATGTCAGAGGTCAATTTTAGATGAAGGAACAACAAATGTATGAAATAAATTTATGCATTTAGCAGACGCTTTTATCCAAAGCGACTTACAGTGCATTCAGGCTAACAGTTTTTGCCTAATGTGTTCCCTGGGAATCGAACCCACAACCTTGCGCTGCTAACACTTAAGCCACAGGAACACTAATAATAATAATAATAGGAAGTAAATGTATCTTATTTAGTAATTTGTACTAAAGTGATTATGTGAGGGATGAAGCAGTGAATATCAGAAAAACAGCTCAAAAGCAATAAGAATGCAAGGACAGGGGAAAAGCAAAAGAAACAGAAGAAAGAAATAGATGAAAGAGTAATGGTAACCTCTTCACTGCAGAGTATCTATTGGTGAGCAAGTGATAAAATGCTTTATTTCTCCAAATGTGCTCTGATGAAGAAACAAACTCATTTGCATCTTGGATGGCCTGAGGAGGAGTATATATTCAGCAAATATTCATTTTGGGTGAACTGTTCCTTTTACAAGACAAGCATTTTCAAAAATGCCTACAGGCTAATGATTTGTATTACACAAAGGTTTCCTTGTGCTGTAAACAAAAAAGGCAGTTTACAGTACAGTGTGCTCTCAATCCTATGAATATTCATGACTGTGAGAGAGTCTTTTCTCTAAAGCACCCTTTGTGAAGTCTTTATATTGCAGAGCTCTTAGAAGTTAAAAATACTAGTTGGACTGACCTAACTGACTAAATATACAGATAATACACAAATACATCAGTTTCATAGAGTATGATATGATAATAGGTTTTGGTTACAGTCATGTACTGAAGAATAAACTGGTTAGTTAAAATAGCGAATTATTCTTTTTATTCTCAAATTTTTTTTGTGACCTGTTCAAAAAGGGGCCAAGTTATGTACACAAAGTCATGTAGAGCTTGCTGTGCAATCATGATTAGAGAGATGTCTTTGGAGTGAGTATAAAGCAAGCTTACACACACTCAATCACTTGTTCACTGTTTAAACAAAGAAACTATTTCAGAAAAAAAAACATCATTAATATTACATGACACATGATGTGGTCTGCAAAGAAACAGTATTTAACACTTTACAGAGTAGACATGGAGAAAGAAAAGAAGTAATGAAGCAATAGTACCAAATGCCTTGGGATGACATTTTCTTTGTATTTTTCTGGCAAACGCTATGGGAAACTTACTGGAAAACCCAGAAAGCAAGAGAATAGTATGCTTTCATTCTGAAAGACGACTGAATGGGTTGAGTGTCCAACACTTACTTTCACTGCACTGCAGAATTCTAGTTCGTTACTAATGATCAAACAGTGTTGGAAATCAAACACTGAGCTCATTACAGGTCAGGTCAAGATGTTCTAACCAGACCACACTCTCAAAGTTGGGACTTTTCTACATTCTTTTTACAGACAAGTACTTTTTTTATGGAAATAATATTTTGTCTACAAAATTGTCTCACTTACTGGTTATTTTATGTTCCTGTAGCTGAAAAAAAGTAAATCATGGCGCCACTAGCACCAAAGTTATGGGTTCAATTCCAGTGAAATGCATGAACAGGTCAAATGTACACATCATCTTTAATAAAAAGCCGATTGGTTGGGGAGTTGGACTCGTAAACCAAAAGTTGCGGGTTTGAGTCTTGTGCCACTTTGGATGGGTTAAATGCAGAGCCCTAATTCCAAGTATGGGTCACCATACTTGGCCACATCACGTCACTTATTAAAAGAATATTTGATCCAAAAATCAAAATTTGCTTAGAATTGAATGACCCTCAAGCCATCCAATCAAGATGTAGGTGAGTTTGTTTAGGAAACATTTAGCATTACTTTCCTCATCCCTTACTTACCACTGGGAGTGAATGGGTGCCATCAGACTCCAGTCCATAATAGAGTCCTCTATCCATAATATTGGTTTCTCAAGTGGAAAAAGTCATCTGAATTAGAAGAAATAAGCACAGATCAAGTACTGTTTAAAAGCAAAAACAGACCAAAAAAAAAACAAAAAACAAAAAACTTAAATGTCAATTGGGTTTTGTTCGAAATTTAGAAATCAAATTCAAAATAAAAATACAAAAATAAAAAAAATAAATGGGGGCAGAATATGTTATTATGGACTAGTTTTTCGGCCAGAAATTTCAGTTTAAGAGTTCATACGCCTTAACGGAAGAACAGTTTTTTTTATAAACACACAGCATTTTACATTACAAAATGTTAACTGACGGACTCTCGTATAAATGTGTTTTATTGTTATGTTTTTAGCAGCTGTTTCTGGACTCTTGTTCTGGCGGCACCCATTCACTGCAGAGGATACAATTAATATAATGTATTAATGTACATGGAAACAGAAAACTTCAGTCCATGATGGGATTTTACAAAGTGCTCTTTATTATGAACAGTTTACCTTTGTAATATGCCACTTTGGGTCCACAAAAAATATATATGTTTTATTTACAAACGGGTGTTTGATGAAACATAAAACAGGATAGGAAAAAGACATACAAAAAGACAAAACAAAAGTAGAAAAAGTAGAAAAGTACAAAAGCCACCCAATAAACAAATGAGCAAAAGGTTAATTATTGCATGTCAAAAGACTAAGCTTCCATTGCTTTAGAACTGAAGTCTATATCTTCAGGTTACTGGCTGGAAGAGTGCTCTTGTCTAAATCGTCAAAATATGGATGTGTCATTGCTTGCCGTGCTGAGATCCGCTTAGGAGGGTCATAAATCAGCATTTTCTAAACAAAAAGACAAAATAAAAATGAATATGTGAGGAAAGAAAGAGACAAAACCAAGCAGGTAAGTAGGACACCAGTATGTTAGGATGCCGTTTTACCGTGAGCAGGTCAATGCCGTTCTTGTCCAGGTTTTTCACAGTACTGGCCAGATTCCCAGATTTCCACTTTGGGAAGGTATTCTTATAATCTGGCAGCGACTCAACATCTGGCCAGACCTCATTGTTAGGGGTTCCAAGAGTCCTAGATATAAATAAAACATCTCATTGGTTTTCAAGTAGCTGGTTGTAGTTTCACAGTATTGTATAGTACACTGATATTAATATTCTGAGTTATGAAGTTTTTAAACACTTTTTAGCAGGTGCTCATTAAATTGACGCGATCGTACTGTTGTGTAATTGCATGAGTGTACTGTATCTGTACACGGCCTGCACAAGCTGAACGGCTGTCCATTTCCTGAGCACAGATTTCAAAATACTTCCACACAAATGACATAGCGAATGATTAAAATGTCATGTGTGCACGCGGGTGCACTTCCGAAAAAAAAATCGGCCGAAAAAAAAGGACCAAAAACAGTCTGATTGCTGATATTGTATTTTAAGCAAAAACCTGCTGGTTCCAATTTATGGCCGGTCAACCGGTGCACCCCTAAATTTTAGTGACTTAAAGTGACAAATATAATTAAATAAATGTAAAAAGAGGGTAAGAGAGCAAGCATAAGTATCCAATATTTAAACATTAACATGCCAATACATTAAAAAAATCTTGAAGGGTGTACCAAAATGAAAATTCTGGATGCACTTGGCCAAAAACCGAAAGCGAAAATGCTTTGTAATGATAATTTATTATTTTATTAAACAAAGTAATTTTGTAAGACTTTTTAATATAACAAAATTGTAATGATACTAAAAAAAAAAAAAACCTACATTTTTTTTTTTACTGAAAGTAACAATAAAATTGGAAAGAATTCATAATATTAGTAACATGACAATAATGTTCATTAATTAACAACTTTAGTTAACATGAACGTATAAACAATACTTCTTTAGCATATATTAATCTTAATTAATGTTCATTTCAACATTTACTATTACAATCAACAGTAAATGCACTCTGGATTAACGTGAACTAACAGTGAACAACCATTCTCATGAACTAACATTAGAAAAGATAATAATAATAAATACTGTAATAACTGTATTGTTCATGTTAGTTAATAGGCTACATTAACACTAACTAATGGAACCTTATTGTAAAGGGTTACCTTAATATTAAATATCAATATATTTTTATACACTCGTAGAGCAGAATATTGAGCTCCCTGAAAACCTTTAATACTGTCAGACAAATTATGTAACCAATACATTATGGAAGTCTTAGGATGCATGCAACTATCAAAATTGTTACAGAAGTCTGTATACCTGAAGATCCTGAAGAGCTGGTCTATTTCTGAGTCTCCATGGAAGAGAGGTTTCTTTGTAGCGAGTTCGGCAAAGATGGTACCAATACTCCAGACGTCTACTGGTGTGGAATAACGTGAGGCCCCCAGCAATACTTCTGGAGCTCTGTACCACAGAGTGACCACCTGTGCAATCAGACAGTGAGAATAAACACATCAGCGTGATGTTTACTGAACGTTTTGAGAAAGGAGGAGAAATTACTCTCATGTACCTCATGTGTGTACACTCTGACTGGGACTCCAAAGGCACGTGCCAGCCCAAAGTCTGCCAGCTTAATCACACCTTTATTATCAATCAGCAGATTCTGGGGCTTTAGGTCACGATGCAGAACCCTGCGACAGTGGCAGAACAGAATCCCCTCAAGGATCTGATACAGGTAACTCTACAGAGAGGACACACACATATAAAAGGTACAGTTACTTCCAGGGAAAGACCTACTGCACAATCCAGACATAAATCAATACAAAACATCTGGGAAAGTAGTAATTTATACATTGGAGTATAAAAAAGTAATCTGAATAGTGTCGAATGTACACAATCATTAAAACAAAGAAAAAACTGTTTCAGTCTTCAGTGTCACATGATGCTTTGGAAATCTTTCTAGTTTGCTGATTTGGTGCTCTGCTCAAGTAACATTTCTTATTTAAGTGTTGAAAACAGTTGTGCTGCTTACTATTTGTGTGGAAACAGATGCAATCTTTCTTTGATGAATAGAAAGTTTAAACTAAAATGTAGAAAACATATTTGTAACATTATAATATTTTTACCTTTGTACGATTTTTATCAATTTAATGCATCAATGCTGAAGAAAAGTATTAATAAAAAATAAAATAAAAACTTCAAACAGTGGTGTATTATAGAAAGCAGACCCATTAAACACTACAACAGTTTCACAGGTCTAAGCTGGTAAAAAGGGAATTTTAAATAATTTGAATACTGAGGGTCTTTTTTAATTCAAAAAGTTGTGATGTAAAGGAAAGATTTAAAATTCTCCACCATTTATTAATCAAATATGCTAAGGTTTTATGTTTTAATATTGCACAACATTTAATGCACCTTGACAAGCATGGGATCCATGAATTGGCCTGATGGGATGGAGTCCAAGTACTTCTTCAGATCCATGGACAGAAATTCAAACACCAGGTATAACTTTGACTCCTGCATCAATACATCCAGCAGGCTGTAAAAGGCAAGGAAGAAAATAATACTAAGTTTAGTCCACACATAAAGCAGCGATAAAACCATAAACCGTAGTTTTCCAAAGCAGCTGTTTTTTGCACTTACATTTTATAAATATAGTAAAATATAAAACAGTTATTATGAGTTGTAATAATTTCAAAATACTACTGCTTTTACCACATTTAATAAATAAATGCAGCACCTGGTGAGCATAAGAGATCTCTTTTCAAAAACATTACTACAAAAACAAAAACTTTTGAACAGTAGTGTACATATGTAATTTTGATAAATGTGTCAGTCTTACCGTACAACGTTGGGATGCTGGAGCTCCTTGAGGAGGGAGATTTCTCTGACAGCGGTGCTGGGAACTCCCTCCTCCTCACTCTCCAGGCGGATCTTCTTCATAGCAACCACTTGTCCAGTGGTTTTATTCCTACCCTTATATACCACACCATATGTACCTAAGGAACAAACATGCATATGGATTTCCATTAGACATACATATATATATATATATATATATATATATATATATATAAATAAATAAATAAATAAAAAGGACTCTCATATTCTGCCTCAAAACTAACTCTGAGAAAGAGGCCAGGAGACAACACTAGACAGCTGACTCTACACAAAGACAAATTAAACTTTACCTTCACCAATTTTCTCTATCTTCAGATAGTCATCCATTTTCTCAATACTTTGAGAGGGATAAAAATGGAAAAAGTACATTAATAACAGCTGAACATTCTGATACTATAAAATATTGTATCTCCAAAAACGTGTCTTTTTCTTTTCAATATACTCACTCAGGATTATGTTATTTTAAACACAAGTTTAGTTAACTTACTGTCTAATGTATGGTGCTATGTATGTAAAGTAAATAAACATCGACATAATAAGCTATGGAAGGCAGAATATTTCTGTCCTTTACAAATGTTAGTCTTGACATAACAAACATTATCATGCAATGGACTGAAATTTCAGATGATTCATAATTTTGTGCTTATAAATTTTTTTATATCGATGTTCTGCCAAAGAAACGAGGCCACTTTAAATCCAGATACATCAGAAACTTAAAGACCAATAACGACCCTGATCTGCTTTTATCCTGGACCGATGTCTGTAAACCATATTAATCAAGCGATTATTCTGAAATTTATAATACAATATAAAGTACATGTTGAAGTTAAATGGCTCAGGAGTTTTTTTTCCCAGGGGGGCCTGAGCAAACTGAAAACGCTCAACGGATCAGAATCAGTTTGGACATCAGTCAATCATTTCCATATATTAAAACTCACCTTCTCTGTAACTATATCGAATATGGATGATTAACCAAACTCTTCTATTTTCCTTCCAATATCTTTATGAAAGTCTCTGAGAACAGAGAGAGCGTGAGGATGTTGTGTATCTCACTGAGCTGCGAGTTCCTTGATTCAAACTGGCCGCGTAGACGTAATTCAAAAGCAGCCAATCGGAGTGCTCGGTGGACTTCAAACTAACCAATCAGATGACAGGACGGTTAAGAACGGGAGTATGTTGTCTGTACGCGTGTGAATGTGAGTGCGCCTGCGCGGTTTGTTCATTTAATATTGTGCAGGTACCGTCATTTTTCACGTTTTTCCAGTTTGTTCATTGCTACAGAATCACTGGTAGTGTGTTCAAAAACATTTCTCGTTCCACTGTATAGGTTGTCCTAAAAGACCCTACTGAAGCAGCCTTCCAGTTCATGATGTTCAGTGCTACTGACATGTGAGTGTTTTTAAATTCCACAAAATTTCCAATATACTAAACATACAGTACTTATAATTACACGGTATGTTCAAAACATATGTTTGGTTTGTGTGTTGGTCTGTCAAGGTCTGTAGACGCATGCACATACAAAGATGCAACACTCTGTTTCACCACGTGGCCTCGCTGTCGAACTGCTAATGCTGTGTATAGTGAGTGTAAATCAGATGTCC
Source organism: Carassius gibelio (assembly GCF_023724105.1). Lineage (NCBI taxonomy): Eukaryota > Metazoa > Chordata > Actinopteri > Cypriniformes > Cyprinidae > Carassius > Carassius gibelio. Next base: position 20,009,008 of record NC_068412.1, read on the forward strand.
ACCAGAGAGGGCGCTGTTGTGCACGTCAATGTGGTGACATCATCATTATTTCTCTCGTCCGCCAGACATTATAGAGACAAAAGTGTGGTGTACAGAAATTAAGATGCTATTCAAATGTGTATATATTACTAGTCTCTTTAGCGTGGTCTGTATATAAACTTTTGATGTTCGATCACAAAGTGAAAACAAAAATTATTATAAAGTTAGTTTTTTTTTATTCAACTCCTCGAAAGAACTATTAAAAAAACAAGCTCTCAAAAGGCCAATGAAGCATAACTAGGCTGTCTAATTACAGAGAAATAAAGGAGGCCTAGTCCCCCGGATAAAATCTCAATTTAAACCCAAATCCTCAGAGGTAAACACTTTAATTAAAGAAGCGATTAGTGGCAAATTATTAAGATGCACATTTGAGCCTCCCTGATTGGGTGAAGGAATGAACACTTTAAGTGTAATAGAAGGACTCACATGATGGTTATTGTTGCCTTTATTCTTATATAATGTAAGTATACATGTATATATGTTACATACATGTAAATGATAATGTATCCTGTTTTAGTTCAGGGTTTTTATCTCCCTGTTCCTGTAGGGGTGTATTTTATTATAATGAACATCATCCCTCTTATTAAATGTCTACTTAACAAATAAATAATAAATTGAGATTAAATAATGATTTGAGTTGAAATTTTTTTTATTATAAGAGTGATATAACAAACATACATGTAGGATTGTATGGTCATACAATAATTTAATAATTAATAATTTAATTATTATCGTATATCGTATATATATATATATATATATATATATATATATATATATATATATATATATAGTTTTAGTTTTAGTTAACTATAATAATAATAATAAGCCACACTACATGTTATTGCCAATGTCTTTGTCTATTAATACACTAGAGTCTAGTCCGTCTATGAAAGAGACAGAGATATTGAAACACACACAGACACTGTCTTTCCAGTCCAGCTGTGAGAGACTTCTGCCTCTGAGCCATATACTCAGCAGGAGTCTTCAGGGAGGAAGATGAACCTTGTGTTAGACCTTGTGAAAGAGAGACAGCATGTGTGTGTGTGTGTGTGTGTGTGTGTGTGTGTGTTTACATGAGAGTGTTTTTGAGAGAAAGGTGTGCTGAAAAAGAAAGAGGTCATGATGAGGGGGGTTGAGAGTGGGGTACTGAACTAGAGACGGAGGAGTGGGTAAATGCTACAAATAGTTTTTAGGACACTGAGATTTTGGGGCAAGGGAGGGCTGTTGTGTGTCTGAGTGACTGTATGTGTGTGTCAGTGTTTATGTCATATGTAGGACAAATACAGGACCAAAGAGGATTCCCTCACCTAGATTTCATGTTTCACATGACCTTCATGTGTGATTTACAGCTGCAATTAATGCAATTAAATATATACCTGGAGAAACACTGAGAATAAAAATTGTTTGATTGATTTGATTATGTCAAAACCTTTACTTCAAAACTTTTACATTAACTGCTTACATGACTTGCATGCATTGTCAGTTTAATGAACATAATGGACAATATTGTGCATGCAAACACACTCAGTAGCCCCTTTCACACATACAGTCTTTACTGGTAAATTACCGTTGTGCACAGGACCATATAAAAAACAGCAGTAAATTCATTCTGTCTATTTATGAGTAATAGAAATGGTAACATAAAGTGGGAAATTACCAATATTATGCAGGTGTGTGAACACAGAATGAAGATTACTGGTATAAGCATGTAAGACGTCTAGCATAGTCTCTTTCAAGGGCTGCTTCTGAAAGCCTAGGCAGCTGACTTGCCAACCCCGCTGCCTTATGAGGCAGTGTCTTTACAGGCAACATTTTATGCACTAAGGTACCTCATGAAACTGATTTCAGACAGGCTTCGTTCTGAGGAAGCATAACGGTTTAATGATTTACAACAAAATAGAACGAAATTTGGTGATAACCAAACAAATATTTAATTACTATGATACTGATTTTTTGCTATAAATAACATCAAAAGTGCAAAAAGTTATTCATAAATATACATTTACACATAAACAGAACACCAAATGCAACTTTCAGGTGCCATCTTTATTTTTTAGCTCAACCATCACTGAATGGAACGCACAGGATTGTGGGATATCAAAGACAGCGAAGGACACATCTATGCTGCCTTCAAAATTAGATCAGAAGAAGCTACCTCTGGAGACAGGAAGTGAAGCAGAATTTGGATTCGGATGTGCCTTGATGCCTTCCTGCCTTGCAGTTTTAGAGCTTTCGGATGCTGCCATTGTCTGTTCACTCAACGGCCACTGCAGTTGCGTAATGACTTTACCAATCATTGATTGGCTCTTTCATTTAGAAGGTGGGGCTATTCTGCCATATTGCACAGTGCAGTTTCTCACATTAAGTACAGGAGTGAACTGTCTTTGTATTTCTATAGTCTTTGCATCTCAAACAATCGTAACACTCTGATGCAGAAAAACACTGACCAGGTATACCTCTTAAAGGGTTAGTTCATCCAAAAATGAAAATTATGTCATTAATGACTTACCCTCATGTCGTTCCAAACCCGTAAGACCTCCGTTCATCTTCGGAACACAGTAAGATAAGAAAATATCTTAAACTGTGTTCCGAAGATGAACGGAGGTCTCACGGGTTTGGAACGACATGAGGGTGAGTTATTAATGACATTTTCATTATTGGCTGAACTAACCCTTTAATGGTTACTAACACGACAACAGGAGGTACAGCCTTTTAGTGGTCATTTCTGGTTCATGATGTCACAGAATGTGCTTTACCAGTAAAAAGATTTTTGAGAACATTTTTGCTTGTGCGAACAGTAGATTTTTGTATTTACAGCAATTACTATTATTACTGTGTGAAAGAGACCACAGCGTTTCAAAATACATTGCATGACTGAAAAAAAAACATTATACATGTATAAATGTATACATAAATGTATGCATATACATAGATTTAAATAATATTGCGTGTAAAATGGTTACAATATCATAATATTTTGTAAGGGGATCATCCATCTCTCTCTCCATTCGCTCAACAGACTCTCTGACATTCCTGCCAAGGCTTTGTTGCCATGGTGAAAGCATGTGGTTTCCTGGCGTTGCCATGGGGATTTCCTCCTTGAACATTTCTTCAGCAATCATACGCTTGGCCTTTCATGATTTATTCCTTTTCTCTCTCTCAATCACGTTTCTGTCTTTCTTTCCCTGTGATGGTCTCTCCTGCTGAGGATCCCGGGTGATAGTTGGTGTAAAGGCCAGTTGATGAGTCTGGATTCCCTTGTAGGTGAAGGTTTTCTCAGGGTGACCTTGAGCGAGCATGACCTCATTGGCTTTCAGTCTCCTGTCACATATGGAGACAGATTTGCACAAATGAGAGTACACCTTGAGCAAAAATGATCATCTAACGGGCATATTATAGCACCCACTCTCTCTCTACCCCCACACTCAGATTATATGAGTTTCTGGTGCTTGCATTTATCAGCAGGTTCCTGAGGTAAACATGCTGTTGTGCTAACGAGCCTCATTATGGCAGCGGTCTTATTAAATGGCCTCTGGGTTAAACAACATGAGATATGCCGTGATGTTTAATCTCTTTGCCGCTATTTCCTTTTAACTCTAACATATATTACAAAATATCCTGTGGCCTTCACCTCACAACTGATTTTGGTGAATACCGGTAATTTGACACCCTTAAATGATGAGAATAAGACTAATGTGTAATGTGTAATATGACTTTTTAATTTTATTTAAAATTAATTCATATTTATTAGCCACAAATAATCAGCATTAGGTTTTTTTTCCTAGATGTTTTATGTGGTTGTACAAATTAAAAAAAAAAGCGCAATTGTACATTGTGCTGTGATTATTCATTTTATTTAATTTATGCATTTGGTAGATGATTTTTCTGCATTTAAGGTCTAGTTCTAAATAATAATCTGTCATTTTCTTGATTTTTATCAATTTATGAGAATTTCAAAACCCTTCCCTGGGAAAAAGTCATTTTCTTATTGATTATTTTGCCCCCATCTAGTTATATCTAAAAATAAGAAATAGTTTTTACAGTGGTTACTGAAAATCCTGCTCCAGGGTCACATGCCTTATTCATTGTAGAATTAATAATACACATAAAATAATATATGACAAGTTATTACATTGTTTGACAGCTGTGGAAAGCCCACATTTAGGATAATGAGCTAAAACTTTGGGCAATAGAATTGTTTATTTCTAATAGTCATTGATTTAAAAAATGCACAGTTCAAAAGTTGAGCATAAAACACTAAATAAATCTTACCCAAACGTAGTAAAGTATATTTATTCTTATTAATTATAAATTTCAGAACACACATTGGCATTTGGTTATATCTGAAAATAAGAACATGTTTTTACGTTGAAGTTACTGAATATCCTGCTTCAGGGTCGTTGAAACATATAAGGTAATTTGAGTGAGATAAGTGTTAATTAAATAATTTTCTTAATGCCTGCAAATTAAATTGATACAATCTGAAAGACACTAGCAAGCAGACTCTGCTCTGGTCATTTCCAGCCTTGCAGCTCTTTCCTTTAGCATGTATGTTTGTGTGTGTGATTTGTAAAGGCACATCACAGCAGGTGTTCTTACATAATATTACTGTGAAGTGGACAAAAATAAACCTGCGTACCTCCCCCCAAACCTTCTTCTCAAATTTCTATTGCGGAAACGCTGTCATCCCCAGATCTAATCCATTAGTCTCTAAATCAGTGTTGTTTATCTGTTTTTGGCTCAACTGGATTCTTCTCACCAGACAGTTTCTGTCACAAGACAGTTCTAAATGTGTTGACAAATACCTTTGTTCATTGAACAGTCTTTCTAGTTGGTGTATATTTGTGTATCGAGTATGTTGTTTATGGTTTGGAGTATATGTGAAGTCCTTTCAACACCATTATCTACACATTACTTTCTCTCCTCCTCTCTTTCTGTCTCGGTTTGTCTATTTGACCGCTAATAAAGGTCACTTCCTCTTCACTAATCCCACAGTATGCAGTGTATGTGGGCTCAGGTTTTGTTTTCTTGTATGAGTGTTTCCCTGCTGTGTGTACATGTGTAAATATGCATTTGGAAACAGTGACTGTGAGAGTCAACAGTGAGGACATGAATTTAAATTTAAAAAGGCAGACAAATTTTTATGTAAAATGTATGTCATTTTCATTTATGTCTTAGAATGACTTTCTACGTCTATGAGTCTATACTGTATTATTTATTAAATGGATTGTTCTGGTAGTGTATGCTGATTGGTCAATATAGTGTTCATAGTAAAACAGACATTTTTAATTAGATGTTCTGATTTAAAATTTTGATAAGATGTTGGTGAGATGACTTCATTGTAAAATGACTATAAATACACAGTGTATAATATGACATTGTAACTTTGGTAAGCATAATGATCTAACATATTTGGCAGAAGAATTGTTTATTCCAATACTTATTTTTAGAAAAATACACTGTTCAAAATTGGTGGTCATTAAGATTGATTGATTTATTTGTAAATAAATAGATACTTATATCAATGCAAGAATGCACTCAATTGATCAAAGTGGCAGTAAAGACAGTTAGAGTGTTGCAAATTATAATACCCTTAAATAAATTGAATCATAAATTAAAATTAAATAAAACATTTTTTAACTTATTTTTACTACTCTGTGCCTCTCATATGTTAATGATTATTTACAATTAACTAAGCATGCACTATCGGCTGAGAGATGCTGGCCCCTGTTTTTCTCTATTTCAAGACTACTGTTTTGCATTCCTTTCCTCCTGCTTCACATTTGTCTGTAAATGTCGGCCTTAACCCCGCTCTCTCTGACCTGACCAAACACATTTGGCTAGCACACATTAATCAGACTTGCTTTAGCTGACTCTTTCTCTCTCTCCATCTCTCTCGCTCTCTGACAGAACAGACCAATGGATTTCGTTCTGTGCTCTGCTGTGGTCAGCTGCTCTGTTTTATCTACCTGGCCTTTGTCATGCACATTTACACAGACCTTTATTAGGTTTTTTGGAGCTGTGAGAGAGTTGTGTTGCATTAGCTTTGGGTCAGCAGGTTGGAAAGGCTTTGTTAGGGTTCTCATACTGACTTCCCACTCTTTCCCTTAAAGTGCCGCTCTGAAAACTTCCCTGCCCACAGAGAGTTGGCAAGCTTTATCATTTCTGCTCTGATTTTTGCAACTATTTTAGTCGGTCACTGCCACAGGAAACATTATTATTTGCAACTTAACAAAATGGGCATTAAAAATAATGGGCTGCTCATCCCTAGTCACATTTTAAAGTCAATATAGAGTCAGTCTCATAAAATGAATGTGATGTTGTGTTGAAAGGCATCAACACACTCTCATGGCAATTTGTAACCGTTTTCATTTTGGCCAGTTGGTGTTATTTTTGCATTTTCTTACAGTCTAGGTTTAGGAGTGAACTAATTTGCAAGGCCTGTCTGAATCGCATCCGCACTGCCCAGACCGATCAGTGTAGCATCAAAGTACTGCGAGAGTGACTGGAGAACAGGTGACTTTTTATCCTTCTGAATTGCTCTCGTGGTACTTGTTGTCATACACCGGTCTTGAACGATGCATGTTTAAAGATGCTTGCAAAGATGGCCATTTTGACATATAAGTATGTGTATTTAACTGTTCAAGGCAGTGGCAAAAATAAGTCCAATACACCCGCACTCTATGAGCACCATCTTCATGTGCTCAGTGCATGCATATAGCAAAATTAATTCTTTTTCACTGTTGATTGTGTTTCAACAGCTTAAAATCATTTGTTTTTAAACCGCAATTCTTATCAATTTAGTAACCACATACCTGTAGCTCAGAAACGTCACATGAGCATGTAACCGCGATAGAGACAATAGTGAATAGACTGTGGTGAATGGGATCAAAGTTGAAATTGTTGCAATTTTAATTTTATGTTGCATTGATTTCAGTGCCTTGGGAAATGTTATTGTGAGTCATTAGAAAGGGTCTTAATAGCTACCATGGTAGTGAACTTTGTATATCATGGCATTTACACCAGTGTAATTCTTTTATTATTTATATACAGTTATAATATTTATTGATATTTTGAGTTAGCATTTTTACCATAGCTGCAACACCATGATCATTCTATTAGTGCTTTCATGGGGTCCTGAGGTTTCATTTTATATAAAATTCCACAAAGACCTTTTATTTCTCAGCAAAGCATCATATTACAGATCAGCATGTACATAGTCTGTTTGAACAAAAATAGTGATCACAGTTCTGGCTAAACCTGGTGACAGCGTGAGCAGCAGCTCTGGTGTGAGGCAACCAGGGGAACTAAAAAGAGCTTTTCACCACTGTCTATTAGGGATGTCTGTTGCCACGGTTACCCATGACATCTCTTTTCCTGGAAATGCAAGAGCACAGTCACTGGTTTCTTTCTTTCTTCACTCTCTTTCTTGCAGCATCAGATCTTCCACAGGAGGTAAGAGCCATCTCTTGTTCACCCTGACACCCTCTCTCTCTCTCTGTCTTTCTCACTGGCTGATGGTGCTAAGGGAGAATCACACATTATTCACAGGTTCCCAAAAGCGTACAAGTGGGCTGGCAAGAGAGTGTAACCATGGTGATGGGGTAATGGAGTGATCACGGTAGCAGCATGGCTTGACAGATGGATGGAAGAATTAAGAAGACTTGTGATTATGTCTCTCTCTTTCTCTCTCTGTCTGTAACTGGCCAATCCATGTCTCTCACTTAATCAGAGACTGCTATATTTTTAAACAAAATTAGCAGCACAAAAGGAAATGACATCATCAGCACTGCTTAGTATACCCTCAAGACACTGCAAGAACACCAATGTCACTGTAATTTTGAACCCACGGTTATAGTCATTATAGCCCCACTTTAACGGCTGATCGTACTTATGATATTTAATATAGTGGTATTCAACTTGCAGCTGTTATCACATAATAAAGATCTATAATGTTAGGTGGTTAAATATTATATATTTGCTTGAAAGATAAACAGAGAAATAGCAAGATTTGTGAACATAAGACTTTAAGAGAGTTCAAATGTGTGTGTATTTCAGAGCACTTGACAGACAGGGCACTTGATCACTGAGGCAGAGCCAGACGGTCACTTTGGAAAATAAGCTCTGGATACTCCCAGAGAAGGAGTGAAAGAAGCTGAATCAAATATAGACATTCACCAGAAAAGAAGTGGGCAGCGCACAAAGACCCTGAGCTCTGGTGCTTATTAGTGTAATGCAAATCTTGGACTCCCCATGGGAATCGTGAGGCAAGGCATTAATAAATATTTCTTTATGATGGACATTATGATGATTTAGGACAAATGAACACACATTTATCCTTTTTTTTCTGCTAAAATATTTTTCTTTCATGTTTCGTTACACTTTAGTACAGAGACCAATTCTCACTATTAACAAGTTGCTTAGTTTCATGCCTATTATTAACATATTGGCTATTTACACATGTTCTGTATGATCATATTCTGCATCCCTAATCCTATACCCAATCCACAAACATAACTACATTACTTACTACTGTAACCATTCATAGGCAGCAAATTACTAGTTTATTCAAGCAAATGTTGTAGGTAAAGGTTTGTTTATGGCGACTGGAAAATACAGTTTGACCAATTATTACAAATATTTTCATTGTATTTATTTTAAATTATGTATTTTAAATTATGTATTTTTTATTGAATATAATGGTCTTTAAGTGGTCTTTAAAGAAGAAATTATTTTTTCATATATTTGAAAGTAGTCAATTATGCTCACCAAGGCTGCATTTATTAATCAAAAATACATTGAACTGTAATAATGTGAAATATTAGTATTTAAAATTACAGTTTTCTGTTTAAAAATATTTTAAAATGTAATTTTTTTTTGATGGCAAAGCACAATTTTCAGAATCCATTATTCTAAAATATTATTTTTTTGTGCTCAAGAAAAAATGTAACATTACTATCACATTTGAAATGTATGTAATGTGCACTCTCAAAAATAAAGGTTCTTTACTGGCACTGATAGTTCCTTGCAACCTTTCCATTCCACAAAATGTTTTTTAAAGTGACAAAGGTTCTTCACATTGTGGAATTTGTAAAAAATTTTTTTTAAATGTTCACTGAAAGGTTGAAAAAAATGATTCTTCTGTGGCATCACTGCAAAACCCTATACTTTTTGAACCTTTACTTTCAAGTGTGTGCTACATTTGTGGAAACCACAATACATTTTTTGTTAAACTTTATGTAATTTAATGTGTCCTTGTTGAATAAATGTAATAATTGTAATTTATTATAATAATAATAATAATAATAATAATAATAATAATAATAATAATAATAATGTTTTCATCTAGAAAGAAGTGACTGACTGACTGGCATAGAAATTCTGTGTAAACACGTGGTATATTTGCTCTTTGATGAAGCTTCCATGCAGTGTAAACTGTACCATAATATAACTAACCATAATGTAACTGACTAATAGTGCCATGAGATGGCCCTGAGACAGGGTCATTATTCCCCTTAACCTTTGATCAAGAGGATCATTCTAGACCATGAGGCAGAGAGATGTTTCTGTAGACTGAGAAACTCAGAAGCATTTAGATGTAGTCTAGTGTTCTGAAGAGCTACAGTAGTGTGTAGTTGTCAAGCACTATTAGACTGGGCTTCTTTGTGTTGTGCTGCTAAAAGCAGCTAAGCTGATTTAGAGCTGATGTTTTACTTTGACCTCCATTGTTAAAGAATGGACCAAGACACTCTGTCCCGATTTGCCATGGCACCAATTATTTTTTTCTGTTTGAGCAAGATAATGTCACAAAGTTCATTTTAAATAAAGTTATTTCCAACTGTAATGAAATGTAATGGGACCTTTTCAGGACGAATTAACTTTTTATGCCTTTGTGCAACTGAAAATGTTCGAAAATAAAATTACAGTATCTAGAGTCAAATTCAGTCCCAGTTTTGGATATATTAGTGATGTTTGTACTAACTCTTAAGGCCATGAACAACAGAACAGAGTGTCACTTATTTCTCTGATTAGTCACGTTGTCACGGCAACTGTCGATTGGGATGCCCAGGTGGCCGCACTGAGTGGGATGAAATTCATGAAGCATTTACATACTGCAAAGCTTCCTAATGTTGGTGGGAAAAGATGTGAACAAAGATGTGTCTAAATGAAGGTTTTATTTAACAGAGCTCAGCCAACCACAGCACAAGCTATGCAAAAGCACACACTAAGAGTGCATAACAGGCTTGGCTGTGTCAACACAGGAGTGTAGTACTTTTTAAACACTACATATTAATCCAGCTTGAGACTCTTTTGTGTGACTTTGATGAGATCCACATGGGTAGATATGATTATTTTAACACACTGGTCACAGAACTATATTTATTGCTTCCACTCACTCCTGTTCCTTCTATTTGTTCCGTCTCATTTTATTCTCACCTCTCGTTCTTTTTTTTTTTTGATCGCAGATGTTCATATTTGGTCCAACAGCACTGGGAATTTTCTCTGTCAGTAGTATCACTTTCCTGAGTGAATCTCTGTATTACCTCATTATGCCAGTAGGTGGCGACATCTGACATCTTAGTGAGTGAGTAATAAATTAATTCATTCAACTGGTTCGATCAACAAAACTGATTCATTCTGGATTTTTTTTATGGAGTGTCAGAAAGCTCTCAAGATCTCATCGTTTTAATCATTCCCTCAACTGTTTTGTCCAAAAATATTAATTAATTAATTAATAAGTATTGTTTTTATGAGTGAGTCATTTAAACTTTATTTATTCTACAGATTTTTTTATTCATTTATAATAAACTCATAATTTACCCAGCTCAGTCATTGAATCATGTACTCAACTTATTCATTCAGAAACACTGATTCATTCAGTAACAACACACCGCTGCTGCTTTGCTGGAAGCAACTATTGTACTATTTTCGTTGACTCTGCAAAAATACACAAAATAATGTTGTGTCTTAAATGTAAGTTGGACATCTTATCTTCTATATTAACTATTAACTTATTGTACTGTGTAAAATCAATAGCACACATACAATCATGTTGCATATCTGCATATCAGCGTGGCTGTTATTAGACCAAATTGCTCATGATATTAATTATTTTATAGAGTGTTTTGTAAAATCATTATGTTAAATCATTAATTACAGGAAACGTTTGATAGATTGTCATCTGGCTGGTCTAAAGTTCCTGAATTTTAATACTGTGATGGACTGGTAGAATGTTCCACTGCACGTTTCAACAAAAGCAAAAAATCAACTCACGTGATCATTAATTATACATTCAAGTTCCTGTTTGGGAGCTACACTCTGTAATTTGTGGCAGGTCCTGCAGAGGCACCTGAAGAGCAAATATTTCTGTACACGGCAGTGTTCATATATTGTCACATAACCCATGTTTTGTCAAAAATGTATTGCATGTTAGGGGAATGCATGACACTTTGACGCTGGTCACTGTGATTCTGCACGTTCAGTCTTTATGTCCTAAAACAACATTACTGTCAAACAAACCCTAATGATTTATAGCCATAACCCCCAGAGTGTAAACTAAACCTGACCCTTTCAATGTCCCTAAAATCTGATGTTTTTCATGTTCAGTTTCTCAATGTCATGTGTGGCTTAGTTGGGATTGTGAAAACATACCGAGATGATATTGTATTCTATCTTTGTTTATATTTTATGGTTACAATCCACAGATGGGATGTCTGGGTTTGAAGTCCATGAAACAACTGGGAAGCATTGTAGACTGCAGATCAGTGCTTATACACTTGTGTCGCCATGGAATGAAAGTCTCTGAAGCCGTTTCAAGCTCCTCTACAGCTCGTCACACTGTAGGACAGGTCAGTTTTAAAGAATGCTTATTATTTATGATGCTAACCACCAGAGGGCGGAACAAAGAGGCACCAAATTTGTGGGCGCTGAGTTTGTGAGTGTGCCCGAGAGCAGAATTGATCACTGCCAGCTAGAGGTAGTCCCTCACGTCCCAGCAATAAACTGTGTGCATCACACACACAGATACAAAGACACGCAGACACACATACATGCATTATGAATTATTCATAAGAGAGGTGCAAAATCACTGACTAACGCTCAGAGTCTTATAGAAAGACAGAGCTTGTTTTATTTGGATGGTGGCGATCATTGTGTGAAACTGGAGGTGGAGCGTCTGTGTGTGTGTGTGAGTGAGTGTGTGTTGTCAGTGATGTACTGTATAGTGCTAGAAGCTTTTGCTTGGCCAAGCCCAGCAGTCTGTGACCAGATTACTGTCTCTCTCCTCATCCCCCTCCATTCCTCCCTCTTTTTTTTTCACACTCGCTTACTCTCTCCTTCAATTTCCCTCCTCCCGCTCTCTCTCTCTTCTCTTTCCATGTATTCATCTCTCTGTGTTGATGATTCTGTTATACAAATGGAGAGGAACAGAAAGAGAGCTGGCTGTGGGGCCGCCATGTCTTTGTGCTCTCATATTGTATGCTGAAGAGCTTTATATCACACACCTCTTGAGAAAGACACACGCCATCTGACGGATTGCATGTTTATCTAACAATTAAAACAGGGATGTAACCAGAATCCACTAAATATTCAGGTTCTCAGAGGGATAGTTCCTTCAATAATTCAAATTATGATGTTCCATATAATAAACTCATGCTATTCCAACAATGTGAAAGCTTCTGTTTTCTGTAAAAAAAAAAAAAAAAGAAGATATTCTGCAGTATGCACTCTGCTTTTTTCATTACAATGTAAGTGAATGGTCTACAGGGACTGTCTATAAAGATAATAGTAATTGACTTTATTAAACATGCTAGAGACTGAAACCTGTGTGAGTATAGTATATGTTTTATTTGAAAATTAATAATTGATGAAAATACCAGGATATGTGTTACCAATATAAATGCACATCTAAAAGTGAATGTGATTTCAAGTTTTGGACCAAATTTTTGCACATACTCTACCTTTCAAAAATGTGCTGCTAGATTATTATTTTCTTTTCATTAATACCCTTAATTTATCATAATTTCAGCAATGTTTTTTTATTTTATTCTTATGATTAGAAATATTTATTGAACACCAAATCAGCATATTAATGATCTGAATAGTCATGTAAAATGTTTATTTTAACATATGGTAATTAAAAATATTCAAATAGAAATAAGTTATAGCAACCCAGAACATTTAAAGGGTTAGTTTACCCAAAAATGAAAATTATTTCATTAATAACCCTCATGTTGTTCCAAACCCATATGACCTCCGTTCATCTTCGGGACACAGTTTAAGATATTTTAGATTTAGTCCGAGAGCTTTCAGTCCCTCCATTGAAGCTGTGTGTACGGTATACTGTCCATGTTCAGAAAGTAAGAAAAACATCATCAAAGTAGTCCATGTGACATCAGAGGGTCAGTTAGAATTTATTGAAGCATCGAAAATACATTTTGGTCCAAAAATAGCAAAAACTATGACTTTATTCAGCATTGTCTTCTCTTCCGTGTCTGTTGTGAGAGAGTTCAAAACAAAGCAGTTTGTGATATCTGGTTCGCGAATGAATCACTCGATGTAACTGGATGTTCATGAACCAGTTCACCAAATCGAACTGAATCGAACTGAATGGTTCGCGTCTCCAATAAGCATTAATCCACAAAAGACTTAAGATGTTAAGTTTTTAATTTGGCTGACACTCACTCTGAGTTCAAACAAACCAATGTCCCAGAGTAATTCATTTATTCAAACAGTACACTGACTGAACTGCTGTGAAGAGAGAACTGAATATGAACACCGAGCCGATCCAGATAACAAACAAAAGATTGACTCGTTCTCGAGTCGAGCGCAAAAGAACCGGTGAAACGTTTTCTTCAACTGGTTTATTGAATCGAACTGTCCAAAAGAACCAGTTCGCGGAAAAGAACCGAATTTCCTATCAATACTGGCGACCCAAAAACCGATGCAACTGGTTCTTGACTCGAGAATGAGTCAATCTTTTGTTTGTTATCTGGCTCGGCTCGGTGTTCATCTTCAGTTCTCTCTTCACAGGAGTTCAGTCAGTGTACTGTTTGAGTACATGAATTACTTCGGGATATTGGTTTGTTTTAACTCAGAGGGAGTGTCAGCCATGTTAAAAATGTTAACAACTTAAGTCATTTGTGGATTAATGCGTATTGGAGATGCGAACCATTTCAAATGATTCAGTTCGATTTGGTGAACTGGTTCAAGAAGATCCAGTTATATCGAGTGATTTGTTCGCGAACCGGATATCACAAACTGCAGTGAACGCGCTCACAACAGACACGGAAGAGAAGACAATGCTAAATAAAGACAGTTTAGACAATAAAGACAGTAGTTTTTGCTATTTTTGTACCAAAATGTATTTTCGATGCTTCAAAATATTCTAACTGACCCTCTGATGTCACATGGACTACTTTGATGATGTTTTCTTATCTTTCTGGACATGGACAGTATACTGTACATACATTTTCAATGGAGGGACAGAAAGCTCTCGGACTAAATCTAAAATATCTTAAACTGTGTCCCGAAGATGAACGGAGGTCTTACGGGTTTGGAACGACATGAGGGTGAGTCATTAATGATCATCATTTTAATATTTGGGTGAATGAATCCTTTAACTATAGCCTGTATTTACAATAAAATAAAAAGATAATTCTATTAATAAATTGAAAGGTAAAAATAAAACAGTTTATGTTTCACTACACAAATGTTTCCAATATCTCTCTCTCTCTGTTCCCTGTCTCTCTCCCTGTTAGTAAGCTGATCTCTTGGCACCGTGCTGGAGGAGTCTTCCTTTTCTGGAAGGACCTGATGCATGCCGGTCGAGCCCTGCACATACACACACATTTACACACCCTCACACACACACGTACACACACCGCACAGAGGTGTCACATTTAATATTTCACTCTTTGCACATTTGCAAGCGCACACACATTCTCAGAGAGCATATGAGCAGAATACTGGCAGCAATCTGAATATATCTCTGTTTACTGTGTGAGAATAAGAGTCAATTCTTTGTCATTTTACAGCTATTGTTCTTTCTTTCTTGTCATTTAATTGTTCCTCTACACCTCCTCGTTTTGTTTCACTCTTGTTTAATGTGTTCTCTCCACCATTTCTCTCTCTCTCTCTTTATGGATATTAGGATCGTCTGTGTGGGTGTGCTCAACAGATCAAAGCAGGTAGGCTATTCAACAGGATTACACTGCTCTGCTTTTCTCCTTTCTCTGTTTTAAACTAATCTGTCCATCAACATTTCATTTCTCAATCCCTGTCTCTCTGTGTCCCCTCCTTCTCTCTCTCTCTCTCTCTCTCTCTCTCTCTCTCTCTCTCTCTCTTGCTCCACTATCTCTCCACACCCTTTCTGGGGAACACCAGACAGAAGAAGGCGAGTCTTCTGGAACACAGAGGGAGAGAGTTCACACAAGGGAGCGTGTGCGTGTCTCTCAGCATCTCTCCCATCAACAAACACCATCAACGGAGATTTAATGGACTTCTCTGCCTGGTCCACGTTGATCCGAGTGGATGTTGGAATAAGGAGGAACGCTCAGGGAGTCTGATTGGATCAGCTTTCCCAAAATGAGTGAAGAAGCCAAAGAAAAAAGTAACTCCAAACCAGCGCACCGTAAAAAGAAAGGCAAGAAGGTAAGGTTGAATTGCATTATGTCGTGATGGATTAATGAAAATGCTTTAAAGCCACTGAGAGCCAGAATAGCCAATAAGGGAGGTGTATTCCAGGCTTTTGATCGGAAAATGTGGGTTTAGATTTTTTTTTATTGATCTGAAGGATGCTATCCCAATGCATTGACTCTGATGTCATTTGTGTTGGCTGTCAATCACAGCATATTTCTAATTTAAATCCTTTAATAAAAGATATATTTTATTTTTATTTAAATGTTTTTCTAAACTTAGTTTTTTTTTACTATGTTGCTTGTTATACCAAGGCATAATATTGAAAACAAATTTGTGTGCGTGTTTAACCGTGAGGCATATTTTGCTTGACGATTTCTTGGTATGTCAGAAGATGGTTTTTAGTGGGTGTGGTTTAAGTCAATAGCTCAATGTGACATTTCTGACAGTTAACAGTTTGAACACATTTTTTGGGAATTCATTTCAATAACTTTCTGGAGGCGTGTGTGAATGAGATGAAAAGAGGACGTGTAAACGGTCATGCATCAGGACAGCTTGTCTGAAGCGGTGTATGTGCTGAGCTGTATGCCGTGTGTTTGTTTATATGAGATGTTACCAGACTTTTAGAACACTTTTGTTGCGTGTCTGACCTTGTGCTCTATGCAGAAGTGTATGTTTAGGATTTTTGCGCGTGTATGTGTGAAAGCATAAGTTTGTGCGTGCTTGTTTGTGCATATGTGCTGTTGTGTTTCTGAATGTGCATGTTGTGGAATGCTGATTGATTGATAGATCCTGTCATGCAGGTATTTGGGAATTAGCAGAAAAACAAAAACATCTCTTTTTTCAAGAGTTATGAATGCCACATACACACAGAATTGCAATATTGAAATGGGACAAACATTTTAATATCATTTACAAATCTGATTTTCAGCAGTGCGTGACTGTTGGTATCAAACGTGTGTGAAGTCTGATGTTTGACACAAATACTATAAAGCAGTTGCTCTCCTTTGACTTTGAGGCTGATGGAATCTTTGAGCCCTCAAGGGACAAACTCCCCCCTCAAACACACACCTAAACAATTAAAGGATTTTCACCTATTGCCAGTGGCCCCTTCATTTTTGGCTGTGTTTCTGTGTGTGTGTGTGTGTGTGTGTGTGTGTACTTGTTCTTTATGAGTCATGCCATGTAGAGATTACTAACATTCATATCTTTTAAAAACATACAGATCAACTGAAACACTCTCTTTTTCTCTCTCTCTCTCTCTCACACACACACACACACACACACACATACATAGTAATGTTCTTGATACATAAATAAATGTTGAACTATATGTAGCCTTTGTAGTTGCAATGTAGTTAGGGCCAAGACCAAAATTAGAATGTAATGTGTTATTTTACTTTATTTTAGATTTTAATTTGATTATTTTTACCTTACTGGTAATAGATTTTTACGATTAACACGTTGTATGGGTTCCAAGGATATTTCATTACCCCTCAGGCAGGCATCATTTACCTCAGCCATTAGTAAAAGGTTTTGGCAAGGAAGGCATTTTGTCAGCATTTTAATGGTTTGCGCCTGTGCATGCATGTGTATTGGCTTGCTTTGTTACTACACTGTGAGATAACCACGTGTTAATGATTGTAGTCATGGAAACAAGAGAAAGAAGGAGAGATTTAGACATGACAGACCAACACAAAGAAGTACAAAAGCTGTCATCAGAATTGTATCTTTAAATAACATATGCTGACGTCATATGAAACATTTTGTATTTGAAAATTCTCAGATACATTTTTTTTCCTTCATTGGCCCAATCAACAGACAGTATCACACGTGTAACAGCTCTCATGTCACTTGTCGCTATGGTGCTATCCAAGATCACATTGAGTGTCTAAAAGGGAGTGAGAGAGATGTTTTTTCTGCTGTCAAATCAAAATAATCCTCAAATACTTAAAGTCATATAAAAATGTATTTTCAAAAGCATTTTTATCTCCTCCATTTGTGTGATTTCACTATGTATTACTTCTACTAATTTCCTTAATGGACGTTTCCTGAGTTCCCCATTTGCTCTGACTCCATCTCTTTTCTCAGATGCTGTGTTTGCACTGACTAAACCCAGACAGCAATATAGTGTTGGCCCAGATCCGGCCCACATCTGGCCCGCATAATATCCATTCGGGCCGGATCTGGGGTGACACTGCTTGCTGTCTGGGTAGATGTGAATGTGTGTGTGTGTGTGATGCTGACATGGGGCGTGGTGCTCCATTATAGCCCCTCTGCCACCATCATGTCCATCGGGCTGACACACACAGGCACACACTTACAACACTCATGAGCATTGAAATAACAGCAAGTAAAAGGGACCAGAGAGATCAGACCTGTCAGTGGAGAGATAGAAAGTTTGTTTGAAGGGGGGAAGCAAGGAAGAATTGATAGTTGGTATGTTGAAAGGAAGAAAGATAAGTATTGTTGGTAGGGAAGAATGGAAAGAAAGAACAAAGGATTGTTGGTATGCTGGGTAGAAAGAAAAAGTAAAAGAAGGAAGATTGGATATTGGATGGAAAGAAGGAAATAAAACATTCAGGAAGAATGGAAGGACAGTAAAATCGTTGTGATGGAAGGAAGGAAGGAAGGAAGGAAAGAAGGAAGGAAGGAAAAAGAAAACTTGTTGGTATACTGGAAGGTAGTAGGGAAGGGAAGGAAGTTTGTTAGTACAGAAGGAAGAAATGCAGGAAACAAGAATGGATTGTAGTTACGCTGGAATAAAGAAAGAAAGGGAGGAAATGAAAGATTGGTACTGGAAGGTAGAAAAACATTCAAGAAGGAAGGAAAGAAAGATTGTTAGTATCAAAGGAAAAAAGAAAAAAAATTGGACTGTTGGTATGCTGAAAGGAGGAAAGAAAAGAGAGACTAGTATTGGAAGGAAGGAAAAACTGAAAGGAAAATAAGAAAGATAGAGATTGTTAGTATGTAAGGAAGAAACAAAAAATCATTGTTGGTATGCTGAAAGGAAGGAAGAAGGAAAATGAAAGATTGGTACTGGAAGAAAGAAAAAAGAAAGATTGCTGGAATACTGAATGGAGGGAAGTTAGAAAGGAAGGAAGAAAAAATGTTCAGAAATGAAAGAAGATACAACATTTATAGAAACAAGGAAAAAAAGATGATTGGTATGCAAGTGGGAAGAAATCAAGGTAGGAAGGAAGAAAAAAACATTCTAGAAGGAAGAAAAGTATAGAAGGAAAGATGAGTCCAGTGTGAGAGCAGAATGAGAGAGAAATAACAAGGATATGTTTCTGAAAGAGCGGGATCAAGAGAACATGCTGCTTTTCTTTTGATGAAGGTAGATGAACCCAAAAGATCTCGACTTAAAGTGCTGGCAGAAGGCATGGGAACATAAACCTGTGAGAGCAGGAGATGATGTAAACAAAACGAGCGAGGGAGGGTTAGTCTAAATGGAGAGACAGTGTATTTAAAGGGCTGAGGGCACTATATCATAACAGAGCTAGAGAAACCGTTGCCATGGAGCTTTTGGCAGAGGGGCAATCCATCAGTCTGCTCAACTGCACATGCGCAGACACATATGTTCACATGTGAACATGAACACAGTGATTTGTGCACAGAACTCCTAACTGGGAAAACAAAACATCATTAACAAAAAATATTAAGTTGTTCCATTGTCTGTTTTATGTATCAGTTTAAATATTTAGTATATTATGCTAGATATATACTCAAAAAGGAAGAAATATATATATTTTTTTTCTTTATGGCCCTTAAAAGGATACTACACAAAAATTATTTGCTCACCCTCATGTTGCTCCAAACATGTATGATTTCCTGTGGAAAAACACTGAAGCACATTGAGTTTCAGTGTATGGACAAAAGCAGTTTGGAGCAGCAGGAAGGTAAGAAAATTATGAATAATATTTAGGTGAACCATCGCTTTAGGCTTCTGAACCTTATGATATTTTAGGATTTGCAATGAAAGAATACATATTTAAAGCTAAAGGTACCAATAATACATTTCTAGAAGTGTGCAGGTGTTTCCCGGCCAGGCCGGGAGAACATGTAGGTAAGAAAGGAAAATGTGACTGATACTCGAGCAAAACTTTCTGTTGCTCTCTCTGTAATCTTAATCCCACTTCTGAGCAAACAGACAGATTTTCCCAGCCTCTCCGGTGTCTGCAGGAGAATCCAACACACAACCAGTTCCAAACGCCAGTCTGGGGAAATATTTAGCACATGGAAGGGCACTCCGAGGTAGATCTGAGAGGAGCGAAACTGTACACCTGTCAGGGAGAGAGACAGAAGGAGAGCAGACCCCATGCTGACTAGAGTACCATATGCAAGACAGGTCTTACACTAGAGATATAATGCACGTATCTATAGTCTTTCAGGATACATCTTAACCTGACAGCAATTAATATTAATCACCATGATTGATTATAAATCCATATGAATAACCTTTGTTATAAGTCCCGTGGTGTTAAAAGTGTTTACAGATTGATTGACAGGAGATCTAGATGTCCTAGATTGTCGTAGTGATGTTTGAGTATGCATGCAAGTGTAAATCCATGTGTTATGTGTGTGTATAAGTAACAGATAGAACTCTATCAGGAAAGAATCTGCAGCATTAGTGAGCTGTAACAGTCTGAAGTGCTGATGAGGCAGTCTGGGTACTAGTGTGGCTGGCCACTTGGCTCTGCAGCGATGAAGCTCTTTGGCCCATATCACACATTCTGGACCTCCGATCCTCCAATTGCACTGTCTGCCCCTTCTCTTCTGAGAACATATTTAAATAAATTTATAAATATCACTCCGATGAGTCTCTCTAGACTCTATACTGGGATGTATCCATGCATGCATGCATGCAGCCAGCACATGTATGCATACATCCTCTCTCTCTCTCTCTCTCTCTCTCACACGCTCTCTATGGACTAAAAATTATATTAATAATACATTTATTAAGCAATTACATGTATTCAGTGACAACAGTAACAAAATGCCATCTTTAAAGGATTTCTATGTATATGTATAAAAATGTTATTCCATTGTTTTCAGTTTTATATTTTTGATTTTTAATATTCAAGATTTTCACATGTTCCCTTTTAAGTATACATCTTCCCTTTTGAAGGTATGCCTTCATTTTCATTTCCATTTATTCATGCTCTACTGTAATACATTTGACTGTGCACTACATTTACAACAGAAGCCGTCCCTTTCAGAGTAAACTGGGGTTAAATGCCTTGCCCAAGGGCTCATGGGTAATAGGTAAGCCCTCATGGGTGTTTAAACGAACAACCCTTGGGTAACTAGAATGAATCAATGAACACACAAGCAAGTTACCATCACGCAACATAGTATGTAACATGAAACACTCACAATAGAAGGCTTTGAGTACATAACAGATCATTATACAGTAGGTGTGTAGGTCGTCATGCAACAGTGCATCAACACAATGGTTTACATACTTTTAATTCCATGCGGTTGCAATAACAGTAGTTAAACACTTGAGCATAAGAGAGGAAGAACAATTTTACCTGGTTTTCCATTACACGCCCTGTTTACTGAAGCTAGCACTAATAATTACAGGAGAAGTTGTTTGTGCCTTTATAATAAGTTGGTTTGATGTGCATTTACTCCACCAGTGCGATGACTCATATCTCACCTCAAATCAACAACGTCTCATTCACTAATTGTGCATATGCATGTATTTTTGCATGTAACCTCTAGCATTTTTAATCAGGAATCGTAATTTATTAATTATTTGTACTAAAACGTTTTCTAAAGTTAGAGCAAACTACCACATATGTAAACATCAGATATTCTCAGTGGCATTATGGAATGTGTTAAACTGGAAAGTTTCTTATACAGTTATTCTTATTTGAGAATGAATGAGGCAAAATGTGTGTTTGTGATTGTGGGTGTGTAGTGTGATATACTTCATTTATATCCACTTTGATGGTGTGAAGGTGTAAATGAAACACCATTGGAGAGTACAGATACTCATAACAGCTACATTGTGTGTATAAGTAGTGTGGCAGAGGCTCCCAGCCGAGACAGTTGAAAACTCTGAGCATTTAGTAGTGAAAGTTGTGACAGTTAATGTTTTAACTGCATTTTTGTGACTTTTATGCACGGTTATTGTAGTAGTATGATATCTTAAAAATATATAATCTGAACAATAAACTCTATTCAAAAATATAGTTTTTGACTATAATTAGTAATTTGTCTGTAACAGTCTTCATAATTAGATATGAAATGAACAAAATGTAGAAGCAGAACATAATGAATTCAAAATGTGATGGAGGCGAAATGTCCTGTGACAGTAAAGGGTCTAATGAGATTAATAAGAGAACCGGAGCAGAAATAAGACAAAATGATGTTGTTTGAAGATGTAGATGTGATTGAAAGGTTTCTGCTGAGCGTGTGTTTAGAGGGCTCTATTTCAGAAACATCACCAGAGAGATCTGCCTACATTTGCCTGTTCCTCCCTCTCGCTGTTTCTCTCCCTCCATCTGTTGGCCATACTCCAGCGCTCAGAAGCGCAGCTCAGAAATGCCCCGGAGACCAGCGATCACTTTTACAAAGAGAGCCGGAAGTTCAAGAAAAAGAAATGGCAATGCTAATGGTGTATTATGTTGGACTAAATGAGGAACTCCCACATGACTGAAGAGAGTTATATAAACACGGCTTGTGGATGGCATTGTGTGTATTTGCACACACAAATGTGCACATATTTCCTTTTGCTCTCTTAATGTAGAGTTCGGTATTAGTGTATGGTTGTGCATACTGAACTGGAGTTAGAAATACAGTAATGTCAACTTAAGATCTGTAGTGCAAGTTTGTTGGTGTTTTTGTGAACTTGTTTTGTGAATGTTTAACATGTTTGAAATGTTGGTGTTTGTTACTTACAAGTAAACACTTTCTTTATTCTTTCGGAATCAGGTAGAATATGTAGTGACTGAATTCTGCATCTTTAATGGGATTTTGTTCATGCAGTGGTGGCAAAAGCTTATTATTGGGATAGTCTGCTTGTAGCAACTTAGGGTTAAGTGACTCACTCAAGGGCAAACTGGTGATGGCTGATGCGGATTGAACCAACAATCTTACAGTTACTTAGCCTCTACACCACACTATGCGTTTTCTTGAAGTACACACAATATATTGGTACCCCTTTGGTTATGTGCAAATTTTAGTGGTCTTCTGATTCACTAGCTTTGGTCAATATTGGATCTATTGCACATTTACCTTTTTATTTAGATTTGATCTAATATCATCAAACACTCACTTACAGTTATTCTTTAAAAACACAAATAATAAAAAAATGCAGTTAAATTGGATCTTTATGAAATCAAATTATATACTTTATGTTATAATGTCGTGATGCCTAAATAAACTTGTAGGACTTGTAAATTTATTTTTCATTTGAAAATATCTTTGAATGTAAATCAAATTTTTTAGAGGGAAAGCAAATAACAAACTGCAAAAATAATTATTGATAATAATTAAAAATAATAACTCATTGTTTTCAAATACTTACAGTCCCACCCCTATTTAGGAAAAAAAAAGAAACCGTTTCTCTGATGAAGTATAGAAAATTAAGATCAAAACCTTTGTGTCTCTCTTTTTTTACTTCTGTCTTTTGCAGACATATTGACATCCTTTCCTATATGACTATCTGTATAATCCATCAGTCACACATACATTGCAAGATCTCCTTAACACACACACAAATAAGATATTGATTTTCGGTTAATAATATGGTGAAAACATCAGAGTATGTCCTCCCATGTTCACTTTATGAGCTGAACGGAAGTCAGGTTAGGTTTGGCCTTGAGCTTTGATACTTGAGATCAGTGATTATAGGCTAAATGAATGCACAGAGAGAAGGATTGGTTATTAATCTGCAATTAATCATCAAAGGCTTATGTCAGAATCACCAAATGAAGCACAGCTTTTCATAAGGGATTATCAGGCCTGAGTGAGAGTGTATGGATGGAGCAGAGAGCTTGGAGCAGAAATGAGAACCGTTGAAGAATTTCTCTGATGGGAAGTAGCAGTAGATTAGCTCTGATGGGTGAGCATGTGTCTGCGTGTATCAGCACTTAATGTGGTTAATAACCAGCCTTTGCCGTCTGGTAATACTGTGGTTCAGACCTGGATGATCTGTCCTTTCTGGGGATGTCACTAAAAACAGTGTTCATAAATCTTCCATAACGGATGTATTTTAGAGTAAAACAGGATTAATATCTATCTATCTATCTATCTATCTATCTATCTATCTATCTATCTATCTATCTATCTATCTATCTATCTATCTATCTATCTATCTATCTATCTATCTATCTATATATATATATATATATATATATATATATATATATATATATATATATATATATATATATATATA
Source organism: Carassius gibelio (assembly GCF_023724105.1). NCBI lineage: Eukaryota > Metazoa > Chordata > Actinopteri > Cypriniformes > Cyprinidae > Carassius > Carassius gibelio. The sequence goes on from NC_068412.1 coordinate 20,033,099, forward strand.
TATATATAGGATGGACTTGATTTTATCTAGAATTTATTGTATTGTGGAAAGTATAGGGGATATGATCAGCATCTGTGAAAAGATGCAGTTTATTTGTTTTTTTTTTAATTTCATATTTCTGTATTCCTATTTTATGACGTTAAAATGTTTCTAAGCATAATTCAGCTATATATATATATATATATATATATATATATATATATATAGATAGATATATCTATATATCTATATATAGATATATCTATCTATATATATATATATATATATATATATAGATGAATAATGCTTAGCTTATATAGCTGATAGATAGATAGATAGATAGATAGATAGATAGATAGATAGATAGATAGATAGATAGATAGATAGATAGATAGATAGATAGATAGATAGATAGATAGATAAGAAGGCTTGGTGATGTGTGCCAAAAAGTCAAGCTATAAATGAGCATGCTTGGCAATAATTAAGATTTTTTATTTTTCATAGACTGTTTACGTAAAAGCAATTAAATCAGTTGAGGCCAGTAAATTGCTTATTCATAATCATCATATTGCATCATGCCCCTCACAGTCTGTCGCTCATGTTGTCACCTCAAACCACAGACTCGCTTTAAAAATGAATGACTTTTGGTACCTTTGTCACTGACAATCACTGTCACTGTGAGCGAGTCATTAATATTCATAGATCAAGCCACTTCAAGGCTCTCGATTCCTTCTTTTCACAGTGCTATCTGACCCTGAGAACAGCCGTCCCAGAAATACACACTCATGCACAAACACAGATGTGCAAACTCACATAGCTCACTCTAGGCTTCAGATTCATCTTCTTGGCAGGTGGAAGGAACGGGATGCTTTGAAGTCAAAAACGACTTGAACATGAAGACTTACAGACACAGGCACTGAAACAAGCAGTCTGTCACACAAGGATAGACGGCAGCACACTGGCAACCATATTACAGGATTAGAAATGTGTGTAAGACGGGAATAAAAGGCCAAGTGTGTGAAGCGGGGACAGTTGTGCCCTGTTTTTAAGTGTGTAGCCTGGGTGTGTGTTTGCGTCTAGATGATCTTGAGATGTCTGGGTAGTAAAATGTTGTTGCTTAAGGTCAAAATAGAGTGCGAAAGGGTATTGATAAGTGCATTGTGATCTATGCTTTAAAGCTGTTAATGAGTGTGTGAAATGTGCTTAGCTTATGGAAGGAGGGTGTGTATGTGTTGTGCTCTTTTCTCAGAGAGAGGGTGTTTTTCATGGTGCTCTATTTGTGTCGCCATTGGTTACTCTCCTGTGTCCGTTGCCTTGACGACCCTGGGCGGAGTTTCAGAATTGAATATCAGCAGTCGCCCCTCTCCTCTGCTCTTTCTCTTCCCTGTCTCTTTCTCTCATATATGAACATAATCACATGCAAATAAAATCCTGAATTTAGTAAAAGGGAATACGGATAAACGGGTTTGTACGCATGCATGTGTTTACATCCTCTCATATCACACACAGGAATGTGTGATACAATATATATATATATATATATATATATATATATATATATACATATACATAAGAGAAACATGCCAGCACAATGTTGCTTGCCACTTGTTTTAGTTGCTAAATTTTGAATTCTGTTAGATATAACTGATATCTAATAAAGCAAACAAATTTAACTAAAATTTATTTTTCCATAAGTTGTCATGAAACAGAAAAATTTCTTCCTATTTATTATTTTCTAATTGCATGATTTTTATTTTATTGTAAAAAAAAAAAAAAATTTATAATTTTTTTTTTATTATTTAGGCTTTATTAATTTATTTTTAACCCTGTAATCTTTATTAAAATGTCATAAATTGGTCTTCCAGTGAAGTGACAGACTTCTCTTTGGTGATGATCTCCAGTGTTCACTCATTTTTTCCACTTAAATGAATAGTTCACGCAAAAAAAATGTTTTTGGTCCCCCATTGACTTTCATAGTAAGGAAAGAAATAATAAAAAAAAAGTCAGTGGTATCAATTGTTTGATTACCAGAATTCTTTAAAATATCTTATTTTATGCTCAATATAAGAAAGAAACTCACAGAGGTTTGCAACGACATGAAGGTAAATGATATCTACATTTTCAAGTTTTGGGTGAACTATCTCTTTAAACCCCATCCCTTTCTTGCATTCATCAGCAGGTTGAAGCTCAAATTCAGATCTACATTTTATTATTTTCAATAATGTGTTTCTATCTGATGTACAACTTAATATGGAGGAAAATATCTGTGCTTCTGTTTAATCTAGAATTTACAATTTGTTCGAGACATTTGGAGTATAACACTATTATTTTTCGACCTGTTATGCGGATGGGTTTGGGACGAACTCAGATGCAGACAGGAAGTACTGAACAAGATTTATTGTACAAAAAGGGGAAAACAAAACCCACGAGGGGGAAAACAAGGACTAGGGTAGACACTGAATAACTCTATAAAACACAATAAACAAGGTAGACAAAGACTCTGAACACTAACTACTAACAAACACTCACGGTAGTACAACGACTTCTTTGAGGGGTTACAAGGACACGATATTTCAGGAGGCTGACAGGTAGGAACACATAAGTAGAACATTCACAGAGTGGAACAGTTTGAGGAAACAATGAACCGACAAAAGACAGAGCACACTAGGAGATCTAAATAGGGGAACTAATCAAGACACGACAGGTGGCACAGATAGGACAATCACGACAAGACTAGGATAACAAGGGGGGCGGGGCAAGGGAACGAGACAACACAAGCACATGGCCCAAAGACAAGGCCATGTGCTTGTACACAAAACACGGGTCTGTCATGATCCTGCCTCTAGACTAGAGAAAAGTCAGGACATGATGGCAGGACCATGACACGACCACAAATACTAAATGTTATTTTACTGGTTTTGTAGATTTAGGAACCAGTACCACTTTCACTTGTGATTTCTTCCATTAGAAAAAGTTGGGAGCAAATGTAATGTGTAAATGGCCATAATAAACTGAATTGCTTTCTCCCTTTTATTCTTTCATTAAAATTAAGTAGGCCTAACTCACAACAAGTACACAAAAAGTATTCTTGTATCTTCGTAACATTACAGTTGAACCACTAATGTCATATGGACTATTTTAACGATGTTCCTACTATCTTTCTGGGCCTTAAATGTGTCAGTTGTATATTGCTATCTCTATAAAGGGTCTGAAAGCTCTAGGATTTCATCAGAAATATCTTAATTTGTGTTCCAAAGATGAGTAAAGTTCTAACAGGTTTGTAACAACATGAGGGAGTGTAATTAATGGCAGAAGTTAAATTTTTTGGTGAATTATCCCTTAATCATTCAACAGTATTACTGAATCTCTATTTTCCTGCCTTGATATTCTTTCTACAGGTAGACCCGCATGTACTTTTGTGTCTCTGCGCTGACTACAGCAAGGGAAATTAATCCTCTGATCTCTTAAACTGATTAGCGATTAGCACGCTAACAGTGTCTGATCTCGCTCTGATTGCTGTTAGCGTGTATGCTAACTCAGGCTCCAGCTGTCAGTGAGTCACTGTCAGTGTGCTTAATTAAGCAAACTAGATTGATCTGTGACACAGCAGAACACAAGATGACAGGATGGTAAGTCTGACTCACAAACTTGTTTAGCTATTCTCATAATTACAGCCTGGAGATATGTGTGTGTGTGTGTGTGTGTGTGTGCATGTAAGTGTGTCCAGTGAAATGTTTTGAGGATGAGTGGCCATTATAATAAAATTAAAATTTCAACTTGGGACCATTAGGAAACATCAAAGTGATGTTCCAAGAAATTAAACCCATTATTAGCTAGACAAGCAAATACGAATGTACTAATTTACAAAGAGATTAAATTACAATTACAAAGAATTTAAAGCTATGAAACAAAGGAACAGTCACACTTTTTTTGTAAATTTGCACTGTAAATTAGTCTGTTTTTAAGTAACTTTTAAGAAATATGAACATTTACGATTTCAGGCATACAGAGTTTTAAAAGTTCATATATATTGGTATATAAATAAATACTTGTATATATCCATTATATAGAAAGATGGATGGATGGATGGATGGATGGATGGATGGATGGATGGATAGATAGATAGATAGACATGAATGGTAAATGGCAAATCAACTACATTTACTGTGGCATTAATTGTGCAAATTCTAAAGCAAATTAATTTTAATTTAAGAATATTTTATAAAAACAATTTAATTTGCATATTACTTTAGCAGAAAAATTTACAGACAGTTTAAGCTTGAGTTCTGAGAGCCTATTTGGAACTTGTGGGACATCAGATCCATTTTGTGGCTTGCCACGGGAAGGAGGACTAACTGGTTTTCATATATTTGTAATCCACCCTCCCTGATCATTTCTGTGTGTGACGTGTCGGAATTCAGAAAATTGGCTGTAAACATTAACTGAGGTGTATCACTGTCATGTAGTCGTCTTTGAAGTGGTGAAGCTGATTGACAGCGCTAAGCTTAGTGTGTGTGTGTGTAATATAATACTGGTTAAGTCCCCAAATGGCATATAGAACATAAGTTACAAGTGACCTTACTCAAAACCTACAGAATTTTTGCATGTGCAATAAACTGGAGCAGAGGTCACATGTCAAACTACTCTTAAAGTTTTTTTGAAGTTTGTTTATAAAGCTTAGTCTGTAAAATAGCACCCATGTAAGTGTGTGGATCAAGGCTGTGAAATTGACAGCTTAGAGAAACTCCTGTGCTAGCACAAGCAAGCAGATGGCATACAGACCCACTGATGGGAACACACATATGGTCACACACAAAGATATGTCACATGCACACACAGAGAAAAACTGCAGAATTGCATTCACAAATTCATTCTTATATTTACTATATACAGTATATATTTAGATTCAACATAGGACTGGAGCTGATTGTCATCAGCAACACAAGTTCTGAATTTTATGTCATTTGAGTACCTCAGGCTTTTGCATTTCCTCCCTTACTTGATCTTTCCACAAACACTAGAGTTCATCATTATGCACTGAAATAACCAGCTCCACCTGAGCATAAAATCATTCCTTTTCCTTTCTTTTTGCTATAACAATTATGGAAAGTTTTCTCTTTCCACTATTGAGATTTTTCATCGGGATGGTCAGGTTGGTAAATGTAAGCACATTCACTTTTACTTGCCCAGCTGAGGTTGTATATACTGAAGTAATAGGTTAAATAAGATTTTAGTAAAATATTAAAAGATAAAAGATTATAGGAATTAATATTCAAATTATTTTAATCTGTTTTTGAACTTTCTCTTCATCAAAGAATCCTGTAAAAAAAATTGGTTATTTTAACATTAGAGACTTATTTCAAAGGCATTTAAAACAATTTTCAACCTCAAACTTTTGAATGGCAGTGTAAATAAGGTTGTTCTAAACTTTGCGGTGTTTACAGACAATCCTGTCACTTTGACCTTAAGCTTAAAAAAAAGTAACATTAGCATTTGAAAGGATTTGAGTGGCATCACTATGGTGACGCAAGTGTTTTGATTTACAGCTGTGACACTGAAAGCCAGCCCTATGCAAGAATTACAAGGTCCACGCACTTCAAGATTGTTCTGTTCCTCTTTATGTTGCGTAAGTGTTTTTCAGGGATCAGATTTATTTATACAGCTAACTTGAGCTAAAAGATGGATGCCATGGGCATGTTGACATTTACACAAGAGAGGATGGATAAACTCAGCCCTCTGCATCTTTATTGTGATCACTTATGGATGTCTCCAAATTTGACAAGAAGGCTCTCACTGTCTTTTATGGCGTAACATATAAATGCTATTTAAAAATTTGAGCATTTTACATTTGAGACCATGAAGGGTGTATTATGATCTAGCTAGCATGTAGAAACAGGGACATTTACCTTGTGTAACTCACTCTGTCCCCTTGTGGTGAAGTACGGTAATACAGTCCAGTTGAAACATCAGTGTGTGTGTTTGTGTGTGTGCGTGCGCGCTCGCGAAGAAAAGGCGGCTAACTAGGTTACAATACAGAGCCAGAGAGTTAATGTCACCTGTCATCTCTCCAGAGAGGAGAGGAAGCAATCGAGTGTGACCTGGATTCATTATAGAGAAAGAAGGATATAAAGAAAAAGAGAAAGAGGGGGACAATATAAAACATCTCACAGGAGACACAGATTTCATGAATTTATGGATCTATATTTGAAGTGGCTGTCAGGTTCACATGAAATTTTATGAACCCAAAAAGGACATAAAGTCAGGATTTCAACAGGGGTTCCCTGACTGTCTGGTAGAGTTTAGCTCCAACCCTAATTAAGTAGCCTACAAATAAAACAGCTAATCATGGTCTTCAGGATTACTAGGAAACTTCCAGGCAGGTGTTTTGGAGCTGGTTGGAGACAGTGGCCCTCCAGGAGTTTGACGTTACACATTAACACCAGTTGACCCTTCACCTTTAACTGGATGGGACCTTAATTATAAGAACGTGTCCTATAGCAGATTTTCAGATGAATGTCTGTGGGCTTTAGACAAATGCTGTGATTGGCTGGTGAGATTCAAAAGCATGAAGCATGCCCACAACATTATATCACATGCTTTTATTGAATGATTTCATACATTGAACATTACATCTGGGTTTTATAATCTGTCTGAAAGGTGGACATCATAGAAATGTGTTTAAATATGCATAGTAATGTTTTATTCTTTAATAGGATGCCAAAAGTGCCATTTAGAGTCATTTTTGTGTGTTATTTTAAATAGGCCTTTATTTTCTTGCTATTAATATAAAAAGAGTCTATTGTACATGTCAATAACGATATATTGCTTTTGACTACCTACAGCAACGCACAATGTTTTGTTTTTTTGTTTTTCCTTTTTTCATTTAGTAGAATAAGAGAATATTTATTTATAGTCTCTTAAAGTCTCTTAAATTTTTTATTTTTTACAAACTAGGTTTCATTTTTACATTGCCTCATGTTCTCTTTCAGACCACTAAAGGGCAGTAGAGCACCACTGTAAATACTAGAATCAGGAACATTTGTGAATATTGCAGTATAAGCAGCAGCTCATGTATGTATAATTTGTGCAGCATGTAGGCAGTAGATGTATATGTTATTGTTCTCAGTGTTGAGGTCTCAATTATAAGCTCATGGTAAACATTTTAAATGATTTCTTTGTGTCTAAATGTGGATTGAAGACAGGATCGCCACTGAAATCCACAGCAGCCGGACAATATTTTATAGGAGAGCAATCTTTTCTCTAGCCCTAGAAAATGGGCAAGGCCATAATGGACACAACTGTTTTGCAAATGCCAACCAGATGATACAATGTCCAGAATAACGTTCCCGGATTTCCCTATCGACAGTGGCCCTAAGCCAGGGTTCAAAATGAACGTTTTGGCAAGCTTGAGAATCCTGAAAAAAAATGCATCACAGTTTCTACAAAAATATTAAGCAGCACAACTGAATTATCATATTAGAATGATTTTTGATAGATCATGTGACACTGAAGACTTTACTGTTGTAATGACTACTCAAAAATCATCTTTCTTTGCCATCACAGAAATAATTAACATTTTAAAATACATTCAAGTAGAAAACAGTTAGACTATTTTAAATTGTAATAATACTTCACATAATATTGGGGTTGTGAACATAAGTGACTTCTTTCAAAAACACTGAAAAATCTTGCTGAACCTAACTTGGATATAGTGTATGTTGTATATATAATCAGAATACACATCTGTGTATGAATGGCCATCAGTGGAGAAAGTTTCTTACCCTTGATTTCAAAACACAACATGCACCTCATTCCTCTTCATAATCTGACAATATGATACTAAAGAAGGTTTCATGGGAGTTTCATTACAGTATGTTTGCACTGTCATTAATCAGCACTTCCACACATATATTAAAAATTGATTTCAATATTTGGTGGAAATTGTTTTTTTAGACAGCTACTCTTTTGTCTGGTCTGATGGGTTTGGTTCGGTTATGTGATCTGACTACTCTCTGGTCAGTTTGAATTGATGGTTGGACTGGTCACTGTTGGTGGAGATGGAGGGTGTGTTTCTGCGTGTGCATGAATGGAGAGGTCACTGGGTGCAACAACTCAGCACAGATGCATCGTGGGTAATTCCCCAAGGTGTGATGTGGTGGAAAATGGTCTCTTTGGTGATACAGGTGAGCTGGGAATGTGCACGCTGTCTTGAGGGAGGAAGGAAACCATGACTACATTAACACAAGCTCTCTCCTAGTGTGCCAATGAATTATGAATCAGCTTTTCAGAAATCATCTGGACTCTGATCTGCTGTGATCAGTACAGCATCTGTACAACCAATCATTTGGTAATTCTCATCATTTTTTTGATGAATGGTTGGGTGGGATTTTGAAGAGTAGGGGTAAAAAAGGTTGCTGGGTTTGTACAGTATGTATGTGTTTTTAAAGTACTGCTTTTGCTTTTATAGAGTGTTCCTAGACAGAGTTAGTATATGTGTTTGGCTGTTTGCCCATTCTGATGGGTTAATGGACCCCTTTGAGCTGTATTTGTGGCAGTAACAGTGGATCCAGAGCACAACAGAGCAAAACAGACCACTCTCTCAGTGAGACAAACAGTTTGTTTGTACACCAAGCGTTTTCATCTGATACTTTTTTCCCAAAATATACTTGGATCCAAATTAGTACAAATCACAAAATTAAGATGATCATCACAAAAATATTATAAATAAAATACTATTTCCCCCCCAATAAATACCACTATTAATTAATAGAAAGTTTTATATAAGATTTATCTAGGTTTTATAAATAAAATCATATAGTAAATCTGTAATATTATTAATGTGCATTGACTTTTAATTTATTTGTGTGCAGGCATCATGTTCTTTTGTGATTTTATTTAAAAATAATAAATGCAACTCCCCAATGTCATTTATTAATAAAAAATTATTTTGTGTTTTATTGAGATATATTATTATTTGTGTGGAGACCATCATAATTTTTTGGTGAAATATCTTTGTAAAACTGCTGTAAATAATAGCCACTTTCCTTTCATAGAAACCAATTGTTTCTATTAAATAGAAAGTAATTTATTCTTGAATCTTAATAAAGATCTAATACAAACCTGATTCCAAAAAAGTTGGGACACTGTACAAATTGTGAATAAAAACAGAATGCAATGATGTGGAAGTTTCAAATTTCAATACTTTATTCAGAATACAACATAGATGACATATCAATTTTTTTAACCGAGAAAATTTATAATTTTAAAGGAAAAATAAGTTGATTTCAAATTTCATGGCATCAACACTTCTCAAAAAAGTTGGGACAAGACCATGCTTACCACTGTGTGGCATGCCCTCTTCTTTTTATAACAGTCTGCAAACGTCTGGGGACTGAGGAGAGAAGTTGCTCAAGTTTAGGAATAGCAATGTTGACCCATTCTTATCTAATACAGGCTTCTAGTTGCTCAACTGTCTTAGGCCTTCTTTGTCGCATCTTCCTCTTTATCATACGCCAAATGTTTTCTATGGGTGAAAGATCTGGACTGCAGGCTGTCCATTTCAGTACGCAGATCCATCTTCTACACAGCCATGATGTTGTAATTGATGCAGTATGTGGTCTGGCATTGTCATGTTGGAAAATGCAAGGTCTTCCCTGAACATCTGGATGGGAGCATATGTTGTTCTAGAATTTGGATATACATTTCAGCATCGATGGTGCCTTTCCAGATGTGTAAGCTGCCCATGCCACACGCACTCATGCAACCCCATACCATCAGAGATGCAGGCTTCTGAAATTAGCACTGATAACAACTGTCCCTTATATGTACATTTAACTTTTACGATCTCTTATTGCTCCCTGTCCCAAATAATAAATAAATAATACAATAATTTACAAGTTTTTTTTCTCCTTTTTTTTTCTTTTTTTTTTTTGCAATTTATATCTTAAATGAAATGGAATGGATTGCTTTTTTGTAAATTTGTTCATTTTCTGTATTTGCCGAGAACCGTTCTGCACTCAGGTGGCTGATATGCAGGAGAAACCAACATGGCTGCCATCACTCCATACTCGATAATGTCACTGACATCAGAGAGGAGCTGAGAGCTGTTGCGTGTGTGAACCACAATCATTTTTCTTTCCTGTTCAGTCATCTCTCATGTTTTCCAATGGGAAACACGTTGGGCTTTATGGCCACATTGATTTTTGGTGTCCTTAAACATGAATTCACCCCAAATCCCCCAAAACATGATCTAAATATAATGATACATTAAAAAGTGTGTTCATATCTAAGTTTGTATGCCTTAAAATATGCATAAATATACCACCTCCTCTATTTAGAGTGGGTCAGCTGGTAACATAATGGGATTGGAGTAGTAACGGTACCCTCCCTCACATCAAATTATGTGTGTGTGTGTGTGTGTGTTTGTGTGAACGAGAGATCGCACATGCATGAGCTAAACTGTGCGACACCCCTCCCCTACAACCACCATCCACACACACATGGTGCTAGTGGGGGGTTACATATATGCGCATATATTCACACTCACACACACACACACTGATGTTGGTTGTCGCGACACGTACACGGTTCAGGTAGGACCGTATGGGGACGGCAGAGGAGAGAACGTGGTTTCCGTAGTAACCACCCCAGCTGCCCTCCTCCACCCCGCTCCCTCTTTCTTTCTCTCCTTCAGTCGTTCACTCGTGCCTGGTGAAGATGGTGTCACCATCTATCTCTCTTCCTTTCTCCCATCCTCTTGCTCTGTATCTTCTTCTCTCTGGATATGGTTCCTTGAGCAGCCAATGACAAAGGCTGGAGGAGAGCAAACGGAGTAGTCGATTCTTTTTTTCTTTTTTCTTTTCTGGACGGAATCCCTCTCTTCCACTCTTTCTGGTGGAATTTTTTGGAATCTTTTAAGGAATTGGAATTCTTGTTGCATATTCTGGACGTTTGTATTCTGAGTGTGTTTGTGTGAGTGTGAGTGTGTGTGTGTGTATGGTTGCTGTGGGGACGTGCCTGATGCTTGATAATGGCTCATGCGGCGTCTCAGATTAAGAAGAATAAAGATGTGGATGTTAACGCACTGGAGGATGAAAAGGAAAGGAAAAGGAAGAGCAGGAAACCCTCAAAGGATCAAAAGAAAAAGGTACATGTGCACACATACATGTCATTAGAGGGAGAGTGATCTTCGTGGGCTTTGTGGGACGGCAACATCTCGTCTGTTACTGCTATTGAGTTCAGTGTGTGTGTGTGTGTGTGTGTGTGTGTGTGGTAAATCTGTGCTGCAGTGCCAAGGTTACACTTTACATTTACCGCTCGGCATCCTTCTCACATTATAACACACTTATGTTCCATAAACAACCAGCCATGGTATGTGTCTGTGTGTCTGTTGTTCTGTATTCAGGTTAAAAATGAGAGCATCCCACTGCAGCATGTTCTGAGAGATTTTACTGTCTTCTGAAACGTGTGCGCGCGCGCGTAGACACTTGTGTATTATACATCTCATACTGATTTATTGATGTTTGTTCTGTACAGAGTGATGGAATGAAGCATGCGGATGTTAGCTGTGCTAACTGTCTACCATTTCACACCATATAGACACACATACACAAAGCCTATATCCACCACACCCAGACAGATCTTCTTCAGCGTTACCTCTGCGGTTCCTGTTTGTTCTTATGTTGCTGCTGTGATATTTTAAACCGGAGTGTGTTATGTGATGTGGTTTAAGACGTGAAGGATCCCTGTGGAAGTGATGGCTGGCTGCCTCCTGCCTCTCATTACATGTGTCTTACCTGTGATCAACACACTGAGCTATTGTCATGTCTGTTGACCTTTACTGTTTATGGCGAGTGTGTGTTTTGTGACCTATTATTTTATCTGTTTCTTTTCTGTCAGTTTTCTTTTATGTTATTTTTTATTTTATTTAGGGTTGTTCTTTAATGTTTATTAATTTATTTGTTCTTTTCTTTCAGTCTTATTATATTAATACTTTGGAAAAACTTTTATGCCAATCAAATGCTTTGAATCCAAAATGATTTTATGGATATGTATGGATTACAGTACAGAATGGTTGAGGAATTTTAACATGTTTTTCTTGAAATAAGAATATAAGAGGACAAAGTGAGATGAATGAAATTATGAGAGAAAACAGAGGACAGGGTATCTTTATACCTCTGAATGACAAACAGAGAGACATCATAAAGATGGAGGTTAATCTGTTCTGCATTCTTGTATGGAGGAGGTAATTGCCTTGGCATTGTGGGACAGAGACACACATGTGCTTTCACACACACACACACACACACACCAGCACATCACATGCATCTAATAGGATAGCAATTAGGAAGTCTCATTTGCCAAAGACAGGGTTTGCTTTATGTAGGGTTCTGAGTTGGTAATTTTGTCTGGGTTTCCCATCAGAGTATCCCAGTACTTCTACTATAAAGCATTCTCTTGTAATACCGTGCCTTTTTGGACATGTATCATGGTTATACCCAAAACTGGAAATCAGTTGTAATAGTTGAAGAACTGACTGTTGAAATTCCCATTGATCAAGCTTTAACTTTAATATTCAGGAATACTTGTCCATTGTGATGTCTATGGTGGATGTAACCCGGTTTTAATACCATGGTAGATAAATGTGGTATAATTTATTTCAGTGGTATATATTAAAATGTTCCACCTTTTTCCTAATACAATAAGATTCAGTGTTTGGGTCCTGTGAATTTTCTTGGTTTAATTTGATCTACAGATCTCATGGTTTTAAAGCTGTGTCACACGATGCAAATTTCTGCATCCCAGGTTACGCTGAGGGTTGCTGTGGGAACAGGGAACCATCTGTTGTTATTTGGGAGTCAGGCCGTCTGAGTGTCACTGTCCTGATCTCAGATCAGTCCCCTGGGTGTTGTTGTGGTTAAATGAAAGGCCTCATCTTTTGGGGCCAATGTAGGTGTCCGTTTCATGAGGAGCTTTAACAACTAATCTGAGTGTTTGTACATTCACTGATTATTCAGGTGTGTTTTGAGTAATTGTATTAAAAATACAATCTGTTACACTTAAGAGACAGAGATAGGAAAATAAAATAATCACTGAATTATGAAGCTGTGTCATTGTGGGCTGGGGCCTTCATTCTCCTCTTTCACAGCTGGTATAAAGTCTAGATATTTTATTACACAAATGCAAAGAAGAGAGTAAAAGAACAGAGAGAGGTACAGCTGATTGCATTGGCAGAGGTCATGTGAAGGTTATCTGGCTTCACGTTTGTGCCCCAGGACAGTGTACAGAGCATAGATGAGTGAAGCTGCTGGATCCTCCAGGACATTTGAATCAACTTACTGACCACTTGTTCATATTCTCAGTTGTCTTTGAGCAGATGAGAAAAATCCAGAGGTCATGGATCCCATTTGGATACTAGGAAAGGTTATTTAACCTCTCAAATGTCACCCTGTCCCGTATACGGGACGCCTACGTTGACTATACTATATTACAATCAAATTTAATCTAATCTTGACAAACTATATATCGTTGGAAAGGTCTAAGACTCCCAAATATATATTATACCAATATTGTTTGTTAAAAATTATGTAGGAAAAGTAATAGATTAATTTATGACAAGAGTGCACCCTCAGAAATCTACATTACAAAAGGAGTTTTGACCTTTGTTTAAAAAAAGACTTAGGTTTGTATCATGCACATTCAAGTCTATCTTCAAAAACGTGAATCACAGTTAACAGGTTAATACCTTAAGAAAATCTAGAAAGTATAATATTATATATATATATATATATTTTTCTATTTTTTTATTTTTTTTTAACTGGTTTTTATGATACCTCAAGCAGACTGGGCTTTCTAATGGTGCATAACTATAATTTTACAGTGTTTGTGTACTGGGCAGTGAGAGGTCAGAGAGTTAAATGCTTTTTTGGGGTTTGTCCCTGGTGAGCACTCATGCACCATCATGGAGCCGCTGCAGCAGAATCCACAGTCGCACATGCACATATGAGATGAATGAGCCTCGCTCCACACCATTAATGAGAGAAGCCGTGTAATACTGTCTCTCTCTATTGCTCACATGCACAAACATGAAGAAGGAATGATGTGGGGGAGGGGAAGGGGGTGATGGAGAGACACATTGAGGGGGAGATGAAGAGGGTGATTTTGTTGGAGAGGTGGAGAAGGGCCCATTATCCATCTATTCAGATGCTTTGTTCTATATGTAATCATCAGTTATAGGATTGATCATCTCAGTCTTGCTTTGTAATCATATTTGTTTGCCTGGAAAAGCAAGTTTGTGTTCTGCATCTGTGGCAGTTGCAAGATTGTTTTCCATTCATTCAAAGCAGAAGCACATCAGTAAGTAACTGCATTTGTGATTGTAATTGAGTAATGAATGATTCCAGGACTTTTGTCTATTATTCAGTGATACATGAGCAGCAGATGTTTAAGGTGTCCATGGTAGGAGAGAACAGGTGTAAACAAGTGTATTTATGGTAATAATTGTCTCTCTCTCTCTCTCTCTCTCTCTCTCTCTGTGTGTGTGTGTGTGTGTGGATCAGGTTTTGCTTACATCCTGGGTACTGAATATCTCCACAAGCATAGTAAAATCTGAAGTCCCAGTGAAGAAAATGGCCTTTATGCAACTATAACACTTTATGAAAATATAATACAATATATTAAATAATACATTTTCATAGAGGGGAAACTAGTTATATTTTTAGCACACTGCATGAACCATGTATGGCTATATATTGAAACATAAAAATACGCATAACAATATTTATACAAAAAGTCTGTCTGTATTAAAACACTTAATGGTTTTATTCACTTTCTTTGTGTAAAGGTGCATTGAGATTTGAAACTTATACCTCTTTAAAGCTGTAAACAAATATCTTTTACATTTTTAGCATTTGGCATTTCTTTGAGTGTGTTTGCGGTATCGGTTGACAGTTGAAGGTTGATACATGCTTGAGGCTCCATCTAGAGCTTCAGTTCCCTGCTGAGAACACTGTGTCTGAGGACTGATCACACACTCACACTACCATACCTCCTCACCTACAGCCATATTTCCACAAGAGACAAATGTAGAGTAAGAATCAGTACACTGTAAGGCAGAAGACCGATCACACACTAAAACACACCCATACCTCCTCAGTTGAAGCTGTATTTCCACAAGAGTTAAGCATAAAATAAGAATGAAAATGAGAATGGCATGGTGTTGATGTTGTATTATTGAATCATACACCCACTCAGGGTCACAGAATCACTGCTACTGTAATAGCAGGCAGTAAACATGCTTCTATTTGCATGTACAGTACATAATGAGTGAGGAGTGTGTGCAATCTTGATTGTGAATGTCTGTGATTGTTTGGTCTTTTGTTATGTCCGATTTGCAAACAAATCATTCTTTTTTTAAGATTCAGACAGCTGAACTGATTCCTAAAGCATGTGCCAGTTTTATTAAAACTGGGTTACATTTTGAAATCATAATTGTAATTTGATTCACACTACAGTTAATACTTTAAGTTACTTATTTTTGACTTTTATTAAGCAAAAACACATTTATCGACGGTGTCCATTAAAACTTTTACATTGTTAAAGAAGATTTTAATTCAATATAAAAGCTGTTCATTTGAACTTTCAATTCATCAAAGAGACCCGAATTATTAGAATTATTTCTAAAATACCATGTGACACTGAAGACTGGAGTAATGGCTGCTGACAATTCAGTTTTGCCATCAAAGGAATAAATTACACTTTAACATAAAAAAATGAATAATCATTAATCACAAACTTTAAATTATAATAATATTACACAATATTGTCAATATTTTTGATCACATTAATGGTAGCCTTTTGAATGTTATTATGATTTTATTTAAACTGTGCTTAAAAAGTATTCAAATAATGTACACACAAGACAAGACTTCAGTCATATCAGTAGTCTAGAATAAGTTATTTTGTTACATGCGTTCTTTCTTTCTTTTAGAAGCTGTTTGCAAGTGTGTGTGTGTGTGTGCGTGTGTGTGTGTGTGCATGAGTCATGTGATCAGAAATGAGGTCGCCCTTCTCACAGTATATTATTGCTTCTACTTAGTCAGCAACACCATGAAAGTCTCCCTGTGTGTGTCTGAATAGTCCATGACTCCACTTGTTTGTAAATGAGTTCACTGCTAACCTTGGGTTCATAAGTTTCTTATGCACACCGAGGCTGCATTTATTGGATCAAAAATACAGTAAAAATGGTAATTTCATGAAATATTACTATTTAAAATGACTTTATTTTAATATATTTTAAAATGTAATTTATTCCTGTTCAGCAGTCATTACTTTAGTCTTCAATGTCACATGATCCTAATATGCACTGTAAAACCGAACAGTGAAATTAATCAAATGAAATTAGTTAATTGCACTCAAATAATAACGAAAGTTCATTGGACTTAATTTAAATAAGTTTTGTTAACTCAAAAATTTGTTGTAGTGAGGTGAACTTAAAATGATTGTGTTTTCTAGTTCCCAGCATGCTTTGCATCAGAAAACAAGGAAAATAAATTTAGAAATTAAGTGTTATTTTGTGTGTTTTTACACAAGATTAACATAGACGGACATAAGTTAATACATAAATGTTGTGTTATATTAGATTTTACAAAGGTTTATGTTATGTTGGATTTGTAGTGTTACCGTTGTGGTGAATAGTAGAGCCTGTGGTTAAACTGAGGATGGACAGCAAAGCCTAATTTTGAGTGTATTTCCCACATTATAGGAGTTGAAAAATAGATAAAATTATGAGTGAATTACTCCCTAATTATAAGTTCAGAAATATAATTATTTAAGATAACTCTGAGATAATTTAAGGCAACTGGAATTAAATTTTTTAAGTTTATGTAAACTTAAAACATTTAAAAACATCATGTTTTTGTGTAATCTGTTACAAAATATTTTTTGAGTTCTGTGAACTTATCAGGGTTTACAGTGTGCTGATCTGATGCTCAAGAAACATTGCTTATCATTGTTGAAAACAGTTGCTGCTATATTCTTTGATAAATACAAAGCTTAAAAGAAAAGAAAAAATCCCACTGACCCAAACCATTAGAGTTTTAGAATTGGCCTTAATCTTTTTATGAGAACTATTAGATTGCTCTATAGTCTTATTATGAACAGTTTATAATTTATGAGTCTTTTTTATCATTCAGGACTGTAGTGAAGCTCTGTTATCAGAAATCTGTTGATCACATAACAACAGAGTGTTTCTATTTCTCTCGCTCTCTCTGTTTGTTTTATTATGCTCGTTCTTTCTGCACTGTAATTCTTTTTAGATCACATTTACTATACTTCTGTCCTGTAAATGCCAGTCAAAGATACTCCATCTGATAATGGTCTGTTACCCAGCAGCTCTCTATTGATCTTGTTCAGAGTGTTGTTGAATCTCTGGTACATTCTCAGCGCAGCAGCCAGACTCTCTGCCCTAATAAAACTCTTTTACTGTAAACTCAACGGAGGTGTGTGTATTTGTGTGTGTAGCTTTGAAAGGCTGCAATATAATATCTGTTTACATTTTTTTGGTGTGCTGGCAGGTGATATTACTTGGAATGACAATGTTGTATAATAGGTTCTGGTTAGATTTGAATTTAAACAGTTTAATTGTTTTTATGAATATAAATAATTATATTATATTATGTTATATTATATGTATAATCTGCATCATTTCTTGCAGTACTTTTGATTCGTCCCTCAGTTCTCTTACACATAAGAAAAACAAGTTGTGTTACAGATCAGCCGATAGCTTAAAGTGGATGAGTGATGCAATATCTGGTTTCGTGGTCTACAAACAGCATGTGTGTACATTTGAGATATTTTGAGGTGTGTATAATGTGTGTGTGTTTGGGGGGTGTTTGAGGGCGCAGGGGGGAGTTATACAGGCAGATGGCCTTTCCCTCCTCTCTCATCTGCTGCAGTCTGAGTGCCAGATAATATCTCACACACTCATTTAAACAGAAGAGCATGTGACAGTCATTCATTGAGCATGTGCACTGATTTGATCCTGTTTTCTGCATTAGAATTAGTTACAAACCAAGCTTATCTTTAAGTACAAGGCATGAGACAGTCTATGAACTGTACCTCTAGGTTTTTAGGGATTTTCGTCATAGTGTTTAGGTAAATCTTGGCACACAAACATATTCTGACTCTCACAATGCTTTTGTACTGGTTTTATCTTTTTTTTTTAGTTCAGTTTTTTACCATTTTTACCCAATCTGCCCCAACCACAAAAAATTTTAGATTTATGTATTTATGTACAGCATGTACTATCGTACAAAAAATACCATCGTTTACATGTTTTATAATAAGTCTCTCATGCTCACCAAGTATGAGAGAAATATCACACAATTAAATTTTTTTTTTCTGTTTTAATTGTATTATGCAGCTAATGCTGCTAATATGCTGATTTATTGCTTAAGAAACCTATCAATATTTTTTGATGAAAAGAAAAAATGTATTTAATATATTATGTTATTTGCATTATCAATTAAATGTTTACTTGCTGAATGGAGAGCATATTAATTTCTTTAAAAAACAACAACAACAACAATCTTTCTGATCCCAAAACTGCAAAGATTATTAAACAATGAAAAAAAAAAAACTTAAAAGAATCAGTGAGCAGCCACCTACAGCTAAATCATCCAGCACCTAATCATTTCTTATGTTTGTTTGTATATGCAGTACTCCCTGAGGAACGGCTCTTATTTAAAATCAATATTACAGTAAGCATTAAATCATGAATCATTGTACAGAAACATTGTACAGCATTCATAAATCTATTGAATGCTGTACAATGTTTCTGGACTTTTTTTTCAGAACCTTTGGACGGTTGTGGTATTCTCTCTCAGCAGACTTGATTCATACAGGACAGTGATTAACTTGCACATGATACAGAAATGTTACTCTTTCACTCAATCCTTCTCATTTACCTCCTGGATCTCCTACCGTCTCACTAATTCACAAATGATTAAACACACCCTTATTACAGTATGGCCATGTTCTTGTCATTATTTAGTTCCTGTATTACCTAAATTAATGCAGATTTACAGCACTTATACAGTATTTGATACTTTAAGATACTTGTAAGCCTGAAGAGCTCTTTTACCTCCTTTCACTTGTAAATTCTGAGTGAAATTATAATCCGGTAATCTAGATAATCTGAGTCCCACAGCTGGATGAAGATTGTGTTGAAAATGCCAATCTTTATGTATTTTTAAGGAATCATCTGTATACTATACCATTAAACCAATTATGTTGAATTAATATAAATAATTATAATTAGTGTGTTATTAATTATATGGCAGTTGCATGTTCCTAGTCATGTTTTTGTTATGAATATCCATTGAGTTAGGAAAATATAGGCTATTGTAGACAATCTCCTAAACAAAAATCTTACAACATGTAAGATTTAAATATGTGCATGTGTACCGTCTGCACCTGGGTGATGAGGCCACACACACATTTCAGAAAATTTGTAAAAAAACTGTCAGATATGGTTTTATAGAGAATGGTGTGGGTCTGTAATGATAAATGCCTTGTAGAAGCATGATTTTGGGTCACACGCTGCTGTTCGGCCCCCAGAGACCACCAGACAGACACACACTCGCAAGTTCATGCATGCCAGCACACATTAACTGCTGCCCCTCAGAGAGAACATGAGAGAGTTTAAAGTGCTTCCAGCTGCCTGAACTCACATCAACTATTCACAACATCTTTTTTGAACTTTGATCGACTTATTAATTGACTGATCTGTTGATTGGCTGATTGTAGACTTGGTAAATCATTTAATTAATACTACTAATATTACTACTTCTAATGATAATAATAATTATTATTATTAGTTTAATTTATTATTATTTAATTCTTAATTATTATTTTCATTTCATTAATAATAATAATAACAATTCTTATCAATAATAATTATTATTATATAGTTATTATTGTTGTTATTATTTAAGATATTTTCCATAATTGATATTATTGATAGTAGTAATATGTATGTAATTTATGTTTGTGTGTGTGTGTGTATATATATATTAATTACATTACATTATATTTATACATATGCATTATAAACCGAAAGATTCATATTGTCAAAAACATAATTTTTTGTACAATTAATGTAGGCCTGTTACATTCTTATTTTTATTAGGCCTATTAATTTTATTATGATTATGAAGTAATTTGCCCCGCAGTAATTACCAAACAACGTGCTGCGAGGATAACAAAAGATTAGGCCATTTACTCCACAATTAATTTTTATTTTTAAAAAGGTATTTTAAAACAGATCTATTATAGCCTACAATGAATTATAGGCCTACAATTAAAATTATTAACACTGCAGTCATCAATAAAAATCAATGAAATAAAAAGCTTTTTATTTCATATTTCACATGAAATATGTTTCTTCAAAAAAAAAATTCACTTTGACATTTTGGAAATATTAAGGGAAAAAACTAAAACAGTTAGCTATATACTGTTATAGGCATATTTTGAAGTAGAGTTATTGCTCATAATATGACCAGTACCAAATATTAGGAAAGTAAATAGGGTCAGTTTTGACTTCATGTTTACTTTAGCATTTGATCATATCATATGTAACAAAAAAGAAGAGTACAGTATATGGATGTTTTTGTTGATCTGTTTCTATTAGGTCAACAGTAATATTGAATCTCTCCACTAGGGCCCAGTGTGAGTCTGAATATCAGGCATATTCTGATGATGTCATGATTTTGGAGGTTTCTTTGCAGTCACTCTGTGTGTGCAGCGCGGTTCATCTGATTTCCTCTTGTGTCTGTCAAAGACCTTACATGTTAGAAGACTGTGCCGACAGGCATTAAATTTCACATTTTTAGCAAACACAGTGAGCGTACACAACCACAACATCAATGCAAACAATGCAATCTTGAATACTGTATTTTGCTGCATCCAGAATTTGTGTTGGTATTTCGTCATGTAGGACCGGAGCTCATTTGTCCTTTTAGAATGTAAAACTTCCCTATTTCTGAAATCCTGGAAATCCTTCAGTACCCATGGGTTTAACGTAGGTGTAGCCCTTGTGAACACCCCTGTGTGTCTGACTCAATTTGAGAGAGAGAGAGAATGATGGCTCTCATACACTCTCCGTGATTGGCTGATGAGGTGGAGGTCATTGAAGGAAAACATCACCACGGTTACTGAACATCTTGAGCTCCTTCAGATCACATTCTCTCTCCCCTCCTCCTCTGTTGCCAAAGCAACACCACCATCCCAGAATGAGGAGACTTGTGATGCACCCCAAAGCATCATGGGATTCCTCTCTGTATAATCAAAGTGAGTGTGTGAATGCCTGTATGTTCAAGAGCATCTCTATATTTCTGCATCTATGTTTTAGAGAGCTTACCATGATATAGGATCGATAGCATACATAAATAATTTAGGAAAAATGTTTTGCAGATGTGATGTGTATTAGTGTCTAAATATGTTTGAATACGGGTTTAAAAAAGAAGCTCTTTGTTGAATCATACAAAGGTTGTCCAGATCATTTCACACACACACACACACACACACACACACACACACACACACACACACACACACACACACACACACACACACACACACATACTTATTTTTACTATAAAGATTTTTAAGCAAAAACTTTTTATTGTATATTATATTTTGAATGACACTATCATCGGATGGTACATTTTTAGGTTTTTGAAAGAAGTCTGTTGTTATTAACCTCTGCATTTATTTGATTAAATTAAAATTAATATTTTGAAATATTCATAAAATGTAAGTGTAATTTATTATAATTGTATATTATATTATCATATAATATTATATATTTTTATTACTCCAGTCTTTAACCTGTTAACTGTGATTCACGTTTTTGAAGATAGACTTGAATGTGCATGATACAAACCTAAATTTTTTTAATTCATGTCTGAAAACATTTTGTAACATGATTTTGATGTACCATTTACATGGTAATGCAATGTCTGATTTTAAAATGGGTTTTGAAGGATGAATTTTGAGATTTTATGTTTTCAAGTGATATATAACTTCTGATGATTTCTAAAATGTGATAGAGAAAAAGGCAACGAGGAAGTCTTTTTTTTAAACTAAGGTCAAAGCTCCTTTTGTAATGTAGATTTCTGAGGGTGCACTCTTGTCATAAATTCATCTATTACTTTTCCTACATAATTTCTAACCAAACATATTGGTAAAATATATATTTGGGAGTCTTAGACCTTTCCAACGATATATAGTTTGTCAAGATTAGATTAGATTTGATTGTAATATAGTATAGTCAACGTAAGCGTCCCGAATACGGGACGGGGTGACATTTAACAGGTTAATGTCACATGATCCTTCAGAAATTATTCTAATATGGTTATTTCGTGTTCAAGAAACTGTGTCTCATTATTATCAATAACTCACTTTTAATCAATTTTATGCATCCATGCTAAATAAAAGCAAAGTACGGTAGTATGTATTCCAATTAAAGAAATATTACTTTAATAATTTAATTATTAAAACTATTATTGTAATTTTAATTTCATTTTACTATTATTGTACTGTATATTAATTTTAAATGTTCTTTTTAAGTAATTTTCTTTGTGCATTTTTTTTATTATCATTAGAATTTTTTTTATGACATTGACCTTTATTAGAAATAAAAAGTTAGCATCTTTAAAATATATTTCTATATATTACTATAAGTCTCTTAATGCGAGCTTTAAAATGTATACTTCTAAACTCGCTGTTGAGAAGCAAAAGTTGAATAATTTTATAAATCTTTTATTGTAAAATCAAATTGTTAGTGGCAGTTAGCTCTCCATATGTTCACACAGTATGTGTCTGTCTGACACACAGCTCTAGGCCACTCCCCCTTTCCATAAACACATGGACGCAATACTGACGATACACAACGGAAAAGAAACAAACCCCCAACGATCAGAACAGTATATTCAAACAGACACAAAGATACACAGAGCAAGCACAGTATGTAAACAACACCGCCTGTCGCTGTATAACGGGTGACACACTTCATCCCTTTGTCAGAGCTACAGCTGGGGTGTGTTTTTAAGTGGTGCGGTGGCCCTAATACTGGGGGAAATGCCCCTAATCCTTTTTTGAGCTGCACCATGAACCCTGCATTCAACCTAATAAACCAACCCCCAGCAGTGCTAAACACACACACACACACACACTCTCTCTTTTTGTCCAAAAAGGGAGCAGATAAGCACTCAGACAATACAAACGCACACACACACACACACACACACACACAAGTTTGGAGGGAGGAGGAGACTGCAGAACAGAGGGAAAGGGAGTCCTATTAGCAAATGCATTGGATTCAGCTGCTATATTTGGACCCCCTTAACACCTCATATCACTATTCAAAAGGCCCCCACCCTCTGTGTTCAGTGTGTATGACAGAAAGAGAGAAAAGCTCATAAAAGCATGGCAGCGATGTAAATTATGCACTTTTTTCTCTGTTAAATGAAGATTGGAGCTGGTTCCCATTGAATAACAGAAAAGGTAGGGAGAATAGTCTGAGGAAAGAAAGAGATTGTTTTGGCGGAAGTTATAAAATGGCTGTGAACAGAGAAAGAAAACTGAAAAGCTGATGTAGTCTGACACAGATGGAGAAGTCAGGTTGTAAAAGGAGATAGACAAAAAGAATAGGTTGGATTCAAAGTGACTTTATGCTTACTGTAGTACCGGAGATAATCATATCCTTGTATCCGTACTCGCGCACACGTCAGGTGGAAGTGTGTCTTTGAGCATCCTGCTGCCTGGGCAGTTTTTCCACACGTCACATGACTGAATGGCACCTTGCTGGCCGCAGAGCTAGAGAAGTAAGTGATCGGGTTTCTGTGGGACTGCAGGAAAAATGGCGGTGGAAGAGGCTGCTGACTATTTTTCACCCGTAAGTACTTTACAAACATGACTGGGAATGGTTGGGAATGACTGGGAATGGTCTATGTTGTTTTAAATAGGCATTTTTGGAATGGTTGGGAAATTAAGGTTGTCGATTGAGGATGCTTGGGATCATGAGATTGTGAAATGCTCTTGCTGCTCATCTGCTTCAACCGAGATTTTGTCCTTCAAACCTTTTATTAACATATTTCTTGAATACACTGCTGGGTAACTTTAAACTCCTCTGCGGGCTAAATGGCACAAAGTCTGATCTGTTGCCTGTTGGTCTCTCTGGGCTCAGATTTCTAGATTTTGTTTGCAGAATCCTGCAGAGATAAAGATCCTCACAGATATCAGAGAACAACTGTTTATTTGAAGTGCGGCTCTATTGTCAAGGTTGAATCACATGCAAAATTAGATCTGCTTCATGTGCGCTGGTGTAATTACCACCATTTTGACATTCATGCTGGTCAGGCACTCCAACTCTACCTTTGCTCTAGTGCTTTTTTACTGACCTTGGTGTGTGTGTGTGTGTGTGTGTGTGTGTGAACACAAGCGCAGAGTGTCCTGGTGCTTAAAAGCTCTTTACCATGTTCACTACTAGACCACTTTATCTAATTTACCTAACAACGCTATATATATTCATAAGTGTGTGAATCTAACTCTTGAAGTTATTGTGACTACGGGGCTTCTATTTTATTGTGATGCTGAAACTGGAGAAACTTAGTCTTGGATTTGTGTTTATGGAGTGTTTATCTTTAATAATGGTTTAACTTACAGTAACTGCAATAATGGCTAGTTTTCAAATTTAAAGGTAAAGTGATCGATTATGGTAAATAATTTGACTTATTTTAATTTTAGAACAAAGGATATTAATCAGTTCCCAGTAGGTCTTAGGAATGTTATGTTGTAAAAATGGGTGAAGTAAGAATTAAAACAGACATGCTGAAAAGAAGGTATTTTAAAAATAGACAACCAAGCAGCTTCTTTTGTCGAAATTAATGACAGTCTGAACTGGCCAACTCCTATGCAAAAATAAACCACAAATGGTTCATTCTGACTGTAAATTGCTAAATGTTGTCTCTTCTGTTATTTTTAGGACTGTATCTGCATATAGAGGACAGGAATGTGCGTCTGTGTGTGTGTGTGTGTGTGTGTGTGTGTGTAGTCGCCTTGTCTGCAGCCACACTGACGGGTAGCTTTGTTTTTTTGCCGATCATGCAGTATTTGAGCTCACTGCTTATCTAGGACCTGAAGCGACACTGAGACAGAGAGGCAGAGACTAGAGTATTATTGGGTCAGCCGTTTAACTGCTCTAATTCTTTTATGAACAACAGCTGTACAGGCATTAACATTTTGTTTTCAGATGCAGTGTCACATCATTTTTATCAACTATGACCTTTTCTCTTCCCTTTCCTGATGTCTTTCTTTAAGTCCAGTATCTCTGATGTTTTAATAACAGCTGTACCCTAGAGAATGTCTTATGTAACTCCACTGGGTGTGTGTTTGTGTGTCCATAACTGTGTGTGTGGTTTAGCACAAAGTGTTTCCACTCTACTGTGCGTACTGTACATGCATAGTGCTCACAGAATTTCCCACACTGAAATATTGATGCGTACTATTTTAAAATAGTAAATTCTCCATGCTGAATTATACAGTGTGAGCGTTTATAAAGATTCAGAGCTGGACACTTGACACACAGGTTGTTAGCACTAGGGTTTTTCACACAACGAAAGATGAAGAAACTGTAGGGGGAAAAAAGGGCTGGTTAACTTTGGAAAGTGCATAGCATGATACAAACAATCGTTCTAAATACCTTAGTAATGTCCTGGCATTGTAGCAAAACCTGTGTTTAGCAAGTGCTCCACTGTGCATGTCATATATATATATATATATATATATATATATATATATAAACCTGTACATGTAAACAATAAAGGTTAACATTAATGGAAAGTAACCCTTAGCACCAGGTTTTCAAGGTGCAACTAAAACTACACAATGGCAATTCATGACCTGTGTGTGTGTGTGTGTGTGTCAATAATGACACTTCTTAGAGTTTGCACTCAGTCATACATTTGCCTAGTTTCTCACA
This sequence comes from Carassius gibelio, assembly GCF_023724105.1. Taxonomy (NCBI): domain Eukaryota; kingdom Metazoa; phylum Chordata; class Actinopteri; order Cypriniformes; family Cyprinidae; genus Carassius; species Carassius gibelio. The sequence goes on from NC_068412.1 coordinate 20,059,119, forward strand.
ACCTCCCACAGACACCACTATTATATCTTAGTGAGAAAAAGGTTTATCTTCTGTTGTTTCTGAAGCATGTAAGGTTTTTGTGTAATACTAAAGAGATACAGATGATAGTTGAAGATGATCTCTTCAGATGAAGCTAAACATTTGAAATCACAGAGTTTGAGTGAAGATTGTTGTGAACAGTGTTCAGGTATGGAGTTTTTTGGTGTTCTCTGGTACTTTTTTGTAGGTTTTAAGTGAATGTTTAGATGTTGTGGTGTGTGTGCATTGTGTCAGTGCTTTAAGATAATATTGGTCTAGTAGGTTTAGCATTAGTACAGTGTTTTTAGGTCAGTAAGTAATTATTTTATAGGGTGCATTAAATGATAAAAAAAATGACTGTAATGTTACCAATTAATCCTGTAAAAATATATAATGATTTTCACATAAATATTAAGTAGCACAGCAGTTTTCATCAGTGATAATAGTAAGAAATTTTTCTTGAGCATTAAATCAGCATGTTAGATTGATTTCTGAAGTATAATTTAATACTGTCTGAAAAATTTTAATTCAGCTTTTGGATAAATTACATTTTAAAATATATGTAAATAGAATTTTTTTTAAATTGTAATAACATTTCACAATATGCTTTTTTTTTACTGTATTTTTGATCAAATATAAATCGTCATAAGAGACTGAGCAGACTTTTTATCTAGAGCTTTCATTATACTTATCGTACAGACACTTAAGACTCTTAATGAGGGGTTAAGAGTCTTGCTCAAGGGCACTATGATAACAGGACAGGAGGTCATTCCTATTCACTGGCAACCCATGCTTTGGATAAACCTACAACATTTATGTTCGAAATCCAGATTTTATCCATTAGGACACAAACACTCACTTTATTTAATTCAGATTTTCTTTGTGATTGTATATATTTGTGTGGATGTGGGTGGGTGTTATGTTCCCAGCTAGAATCCTCCAGGGAAGGAGTTATGGGTGACAAGCTGGAAAAACTCATTAACTCACAGATAAGAGAGGAAAATCACAAAAAGACCAGCACACACACACAATATCCTTTCTCTCTCAGTCTTTTTATTGTGTGTGTGCGGGGCAGAATTGTTTACTGTAAGCATTAGCCTCAAAAGCAAAGGCTTCTTTTGCCGTTTAATCCATCATTTTATACAGCACAGACTGTATGTAATTGATTATACAAGCACACACTCACACACACACACACACACAAAGGTTTTCCCAGTGGAAGAGGTTGAGTAAATGACTAGCTAATGAGCTTAGAGTTCGTTATCAGCCATGAATCTCATTCTAGCAGACACACACACCACCACAAAAACACACATTTGTCCTTTTCTGTGCTCTGGTCGCTAGATGAATATGCATATAATTTATCTCAGTAATACACCAACATAGCCTCTTCTTGTCAAACTCAGTTGAGTTACTTTTGGAAAGTGAGCCTTTCTTTCCAGATCTTCTTGCCAGCACACACACATTGATGGTAGATATGGGGATGAGTTTGTCCTGGGTTTAGTGAGAACTAAATATAGCCTCTCATTTAGAGGAATTCCCCATGTGAGCGTGTGTCTCAGAGATAACCCGCTCCTATTCTTTATAAAATTGTGTGTGTTTATGTGTGAGTGAGGGAAACTGTATTGAAACTTTGCTGTGTGTCCTCTTATGTCGAGTGCAGTGTCCCTGAATCAAACTGAGGCTAACAAAAGAAGACACATGAATGAGGCACACACACATACACTCCTCGAGTTTTCTCCCAAATGCTGCTCTCTTTCTCATATACGCGTTAGAAGAGAAAACTCAGTCTGAGGGAGAGAACGAAAGATCATGAGGGAAAGTGGGCGGAAACCTGTGTCAGAATAATAGCCGTTATTTAGTGCTCTGTTCCGTATCCATTAAAGAGAGAAGGGCTGTGATATCTGCTGAGAGATGGACTGCCAATTTTTTTTAGGTGTTTTGTAGGTTTTTGTTGTGACTTTGGTCCTCTGTCATGCTGCGATCGTAGTATTTTCCTGTAGGACGTCGACTGGTAGTGTGTCTGTGTTTGTGGAGGCAAATGGCACTGAGTAAAGATGGAGTTGGTATGATTTTTTTTACATTTCTTTGTCTTTCATTGATTTAATGAGCTGAAAGCTGGAAATATATTTGGTTTGTTTATTCTTGATCAGGATTTGACCTCAGTTGCCCTGGATTTGACCTTTGACCTTGTCAGTGGAATAATCGTCTTCTGCATTTCCTCTCATTACTTGCAGTCGGACAGCAATGCCAGTTACCTGCGGGCAGCGAGGGCAGGGAACCTTGAGAAGGTCCTCGACTACCTGAAGACTGGTGTCGACATCAACATCTGTAATCAGGTATGAATCATTTCTGTTGTGTGACAGGATATGACAATATCATCATTACTGAGAATGATGGAAGTAAACACTGAAAACATTTCCTGTGTGACAAAATGTCATTTTCATCTGTAGCTGTACTGTGTCGCTTTTCTGTAGATTTTTACTTTCAGAATACACAGATTATCTTCTATATATCTATGATAGGTATGATGTCATAATACTGTTAAAAAGTTTGGGGTCATGAAGATTCCTTTTTGGAAAGAAATTAGATATTTTATTCAGCAAGAATGCATTAAATTGATCAAAAGTGACAGTAAAGAGATTTAGCAAAATATTTGTTTTAAATAAATGCTGTTTTTTAACATTATATTCAAATAACTTTCCATTCAAATTATCCTGAGGGTAAAACGTTAAGCAGCACAAGTGTTTTTAACAAAATATAATTGTGCTGTCAAATGATTAATCACGATTAATTGCATCCAAAAAAAAAGTTTTTGTGGTCATGATTTACATGATATACTCACTATATACATTTTTGTTTTTGATTTAATTTTAATATTATTTTAAAAGAATTGTTTAAAGGGGTCATATGATGCTATTTTAAAGATATTTATTTTGAGTATTTGGTGTAACAGAATATGTTGACATGCTTTAATGTTCAAAAGCACATTCTTTTTCAAATACTGTACATTATTGTAGGTCCTCTATGCCCTGCCTCTCTCAAACACACTGTTTTCTACAAAGTCCCTCCTTCTGACAAGCACAGTCTGCTCTGATTGGCCAGCTGACCCAGTGCATTGTGATTGGTCGAACATCGCAAGCACTCCTCAGAAATGTAACGCCCCTTTCCATAATTATGAGCTTCATCTTTCAAAATAAATGTAAAGACAGTTAATAATGTCCTTAGTTTTACCATCAGTCCAAGCCCGAAAGAGGAACAGAGTTGCGTGACAGACACAGTGATGAAGCTCGTATGTGTTTGCAGAACACAAGCCATGGTTAAGACAGCTGACTCCACTGTGTGACCCCCTCTCTCTCTCTCTCACACACACACACACACATACGCAACATGCAAACTCAGCCAATTAAAGTGCTTTTGCTTTCGCCTGGATACACTCAACATCTCCCTGATATGGCTGCTTCAACACTAACTGTGGTTACTAATACCACGGCTTCTTTCTTTGCGTCAACATTTGGCATTATGCAAATATTTCCACATAGTGACGTTTTAGGTGCACGTGGCAAAATCGTAACTTTGATAAAGAATATCTCTTATTTATTCTTTGCAACTTTACAGATCTTATTTACACACCAAGAGCTAACACTCCAAATAGAAAGGATAACATTAAACTGCATCATATGACCCCATTCATATTCATTTTTCAAATATTTAAAAAAAATGTCTTATTTATCACAGTTATCTGCGACAGCGAGTACATATGATATTTGTGTATATATTTTTTGTTCACTAGCAGAACCTGCATTTTGTGTTTCAGAATGGGTTGAATGCATTGCACCTGGCATCCAAAGAGGGGCATGTAGACGTGGTGGCCGAGCTGCTTAAATTGGGCGCCAACGTAGATGCAGCAACCAAGGTCAGTTTGACACACACATGGAGCCTCCAGCTGGAGGAGATGTTTGTATCCGTTTCTGATATCACATGGTGTTCTCTGCTCCTGTGAACATGTTCACACTGGGTATAAAAAGCCTCTAGTGCTGCATTCACTCTGCAGGAATAAAGTGTGTGTGTGGAGGTAAATTACAGGCCAGCGGAAACAACACTACTCTGGCAGAGGGGACGGAATGGTGGCTGGGGGGATGCCAGTGGGACAAAAGCGCCTGTTAGATGGGGTGATACAAACAGGTGGTGGAGAGATTAATCGAGAGATGCCACTCATTCTCTCTCTCTGTTGTTTCTCCATCTACTCTAATCCAGAAAGGAAACACGGCACTGCACATCGCCTCACTGGCGGGACAGGAGGAAGTGGTGAGAGAGCTAGTGACTAATGGGGCCAACGTCAATGCACAGAGCCAGGTACACATTTCAGACTCCACAAACTTTTATATACCCACAAACACATAATCAATGAGTTGGATCATCCAGCTTTTTTGCAAGGCAGCTCACGTACACTCTTAATCTGTTTCTATTTTAGATGACCAGCCAATGAACACCCGAATATATACACATACACACACATAGACACTGCTTTAAACTTGAGCTCAGAGTTGTGAAGGGCACCTACATTACTGGAGTGCCAGTAATAAAAGTATTTCCTGCACTGAGCTCAACACAGTACATGCAGATGTAAACACTGGTAAAAAGAGACATATTCTATTCTTTTGCTGCATTTAATTGTATCTTTTTTTTGTGGCAGTTCAGATTCTTTTGTCCCAAATAAGTCATAATTGGGTTTTTCATTAGCAGTGATATGTTAATGTGATCTTGGTTGAATAATGTCAATATCATGATCACGTCTGATTTAGTTTCAGTAAATGGAATTAGAGGTATTTTTGTGTGGGAGTTTGTCTACATTTTGTGTGTGTGTGTGTGTGTGTGTGTGTGTGCCAAAGGAGCAAGGAAGATACAGTTTGCCATCACAGAACTAATGGCATGTGAATCAGACATTTACACATAAAATGAAGGAAACAAGATATTGAACTCAAAGATAAAGTGCTAAGAAACAAACATGATGATGAAGGGAGGCTGTGTCTACGTCTCTGCTTTATGCTCCATCATCACAAAGTATTGCCCTCTGCTGCCTGCACTGTCAGCATCTCTGTGTTGCGATGGGAACTGGGTCTGGGTCTATTTCTGGGATTTCAGAAATATTAAGACTGACAGATCTGCCATGGCAACCTGGCTGTCTGGTTACTACAGCAAGGATTCGTGCTTCATGCTTATGAAGTTTTTCAAATGAAGCTTTTCACTTCTGATTGATTTGTCTTTGCTGGGAGGAGGGGATGGGTTGCTCAGCAGAATGGAGCTGTGTCAAGGTAATAGAGCAAACGAGACACCGATTGTGTCAAAGCAGCTTTACAGTATCAAAATAGGAAAATAGTGTGTCTATGCAAAAGAACAATAGTAAACACTCAGTTTTCAGTTAAAGGCAGTTCATCATTCAGTGATGTCATCGTCCAGCTCAGTTCAGTTTAAATACCATCTGTACAATCAAGTCGACGATATAGCTGGAAATTAAGTGTCCCCAACTAAGCAAACCAGAGGTGACAGCGGCAAGGAACCAAAACTCCATCGGTGACAGAATGGAGAAAAAAACCTTGGGAGAAACCAGGCTCAGTCGGAGGCCAGTTCTCCTCTGGTCAGATGAACCAGCAGGTTGATCCATGCTGCAGCATGTAATGTAACATTAATGTAATGCTTGTTTCAGAATGGCTTTACCCCACTCTACATGGCTGCACAGGAAAACCATCTGGATGTGGTGCGCTTCCTCCTGGAGAACAATTCCAGCCAAAGCATTGCCACAGAGGTTTGTGTGTGTGTGTGTGTGTGTGTGTGTGTGTGTATCTGTCTGTGTGAGTCTTTTATTGATTATTAAGGTGAGCCAGAGTGACCTTCAGCAGTTCACAGCTAAGTGCTTCCTACTCCTCACATTCTTTTTTTCACACTATATATATATATATATATATATATATATACTGTATATATGTGTTAATTTGAACAAAAATGCAGTTATACTGTGAATTTTAAAACCTTATTTATTCTTGTGAAGACAAAGCTGAATTTCAGTGTTGCAAAATCTTTAAGAAATTAATCTAATATGATGAGTTGGAGCTCATTTCTTATTATTGTCACCGTGGAATACAGTTGCCCTGCTAAAAATTTTTGTGGTAGCCATGATACTTTTTTTAAAAAAATAAAGGGTATATAAAGGCATATCTGCTAAATAAAAGTATTCTTTAAAAAAAAGTCTTACAGACCCCAAACCTTTCGTTCACATTAGTGTTTACAAATGGAATGTTATATATTGTAAAACAAAATACAGTAATAAATGTACAATTATATATATGAATTAATAATTAAGCCTGTTTGTCTTCCTCTCTGTAGGATGGTTTTACGCCGTTAGCAGTAGCCCTGCAGCAGGGTCATGATCAGGTGGTTTCTCTGTTATTAGAGAATGACACAAAAGGTAAAGTCCGTCTGCCTGCACTCCACATCGCAGCCCGCAAGGACGACACCAAATCTGCAGCTCTGCTTCTTCAGAATGACCACAATGCGGATGTTGAGTCCAAGGTCTGTCTGAAAGTCCATTACTCACAATTTTTTTCTCTCTGTCTATCACTAAATCTTACAGAAACAACATTTTGCTTTTCAAATATATGTACACACACACACACACACACACACACACACACACACACACACACTTTCCTTCACCCACATCTTTTGACATATTTTATAATGTAATCAAGAGCAGTTTTTCATATGCTCTGTCCATATGTTTTGATTTTAAATGTGATTGGTGTTATTTTTATCTTCTAACTCACTCACCCACACTTAGTCCTGTCTATAGTTTCTTTGTTTTGGTTTACCTGTCAGTGTTCACTAACTGGCCATTCTCTCCTTTCCTCACATCTCAACGTAGATGATGGTGAATAGAATGACAGAGGTATAGCCACGATAAACATTAAGCACATTAAGCTGTTGACCCCTACCTCCACCCCTGCTTTGCCTAGAACACCCCTCGTGTTGTTCCCACCCTTGGTCTACCATCTCTATTTCTGTATCATTTCCTGTTTTCTCTTCTCTTATTCGCTATGTGCCCTCCCTCTCTGGGGATGGAGGAATGAGACCATGCTTTGGGTGGAGAGCTGAAGCATGTTTTGATTTCTGCAGCTACAGGCCGGGGTTCCACATCTAAACATTCAGCTTTCTGATTGGTGAACAGAGTTTTGTGTCAGTGGTGGTGTGTGGTTGCTAGTACTGATGTTAATATAAGTAAATAGAAACTGGTAGTTAGAGAGGATTTCATCTCAACATGTGAAGTAAAATAGCACTAGATCTAGTCTACTTTTGCTGGACAATATGTAGATCAAACATGATTGTTATAGTTCACATTTAAGGGACACCATTATATCATAACAGGAGTTTTGTGGCTTTTAGGCAATTTAATTTAATTTAGTTATTTATTTAGTTAACCTTTTCAGTTATAATTGCCACCACCTTCATTTTTCAATCATCAGTTGATTGTGAAAGAAATAGTTAAAATTTAATAATTTGTCTATATTTCAGGAATTAAAATTCCATTTGTCAAACCATTTAATGACTCTAAAATGTACAGTCTTAAAGACCTATAACAGTTTAAATATACTATAAAATATTCACAAACTTTTTGTTTTTGAAACAAAACTATTTACTATTTAACTATTATAAGAAAAACTGGCTTGATTTTCTCATGCAAAACGGGAATAAATGCAGTAGAGTATTTTGGACTGAAAATGTTTAAAATGTTTGTGAAAGTTCATCTGGCCTTTTCAAGATGAAGAGAAGAGTACTGCATTATGCAAATGTTCACTGGCACATCCTGCTACTGTATAAGTGAGCAAATGGTACATTTTAAGTTTTGACCTTTTAAACAGCTTTTATTACTGACTGGATGTAGCATGTTGTTCCTTTGAGCATTAGATGTTGTGAGACATCTATTCATTTGGTTTGGCTGTGAAAGAGGAACCCGGCTGGCCAGCTGCAGAGATGAGATGGTCTGGTAGTTTAGTCCTCCCTCTCTGGGGCTTGTGCATGGGCCTTTAGACAAATACCTCCCTCGTTTCAGTTAAACAGCTGGAAATCTTGCAGTTTAGAATTATTGCAATGTTGCAAAAAAAGAATCTGCACATGTGCATGGTCAGGATTGCCAACACGGCAAGCAACAGCAGTTTGGCCTTGTAGATTTAGAGTTCACAGTTTTGCATGATAGAGAACATTGCTTAATTGCAAACTAACAACCACATGTAAAGAGCAAAGTGCCATGTCCATGAATTTGAAACATTTCAAGGGTTTTCTGAGTGAATAGAAATGTGAATTCATTGATCATGATGACTGTATTGTGATAATCTATGAGAATGTTCATTCCGTTCTCCTCATAGGTGACAGTATGTGTTGTCTCCTGTCTATAGTTAGTTCTGTAAATATCACAGTCTATTTCTGTGCAGCTGGAAATGTTTTTCCATTCATGCCTGTGGCTAATAATTACAATAATTCCCCTCAAAATGGGTGGAGCCCCTTTCCTTTGGAGATGAGAGAGCAAACAGAGGCGGGGAAGGGCTATGCTGAGCACCACCTGCTTTGTGTCGGATTATTGGCTAATTGAGATGGAAATCTCCATGACTGGAAGGCCTTTACTGCAATGCAGCCTACCGAACACCTCCATCTCGCTTTGACAGCTGCCTTTCATATTCAGAATGTTCTTATATTATATAAAGAGTTATTTTTACGTATTTATTGATAGAATGTAAAGAATACAAATTAAATAATTTGTGATTATTTGTAATGGGGCTATATAATTTTATTTAGCCATTAAAGAGAGGATCCTAATTAGTAGCAAGAGAACACAGATAATCCCAAGTATAAACAAGCACGGGAAGCTAAATGGACTCATAAATAATTGTTTAACAATTCTGCTCTTTGTCTTTCTTGTCATCAGAGCGGTTTCACTCCTCTCCACATTGCTGCCCACTATGGAAACATCAACGTAGCAACACTACTGTTAAACAGAGGAGCAGCAGTGGACTTCATGGCAAGGGTGAGATCACAGCACCATCTACTGCTTCAGTGGACCAATTTTAACAGTTTAAAGGGAAATTATCCTCCGAAATCTGTTATAATTTTATACAGATCTTTGACCTTATGCTAATTATTTGGAATACACAGTTTTGAATATACCATTTAGGGGAACTGATTCCCATTCAAAATGTATCAAGACTTCAAGTTTCAGTATGACTGTGGTCATGCAGTTCCTCTGATTGTCAAATAGGGGCAGTATTGCATTAATGTTGTAGCATTACCAGACTCCAGCCTAAAATGCTCCTTAAGTGTTTTGATGTATGAGCTAAATGATCTGCCTAAGGCTCTTTGTGAGTTTGCATGTGTGTGTGTGTGTGTGTGTGTGTGTACGTCTGCCAAATGCCCTCTCGGCTGATCTCTCTAAACTGTCATATGGCCGGCTCAGTCTAAACAAGCTCAAGTATGAATCTGCTGCAGCCTGAGGGTCACATGCACATGGTCACAATGCATCTCATATGCCATTCAGAATATTTTGTATTCTTTCACAGAAATATTATTATTGTTATTTTGATTAAATATCTGTGGATTGTGTTTGTAACTATCTCTCTTGTATTTGTGGTGTGTCCTATGGTGTTTGTGTGGGTTGCATACAGAATGACATCACTCCACTGCATGTGGCGGCTAAGAGAGGGAATGGAAACATGGTTAAGTTGCTGCTGGACCGTGGAGCAAAAATTGATGCCAAGACCAAGGTAACACACACACACATTCAAGTGTATGCTATGCTACAAATTACCACAAGTTACACTACCATTGTGTGGGGCCATAAAGATTTTTAAAATGTTTTTAACATGTTTAAAGAAAAAAATTACAATAAAAACAGTAATATTCCAAAAAAATATTTAAAATAACTGTTTTCTGTTTTAATATATATTTCATGCAATGCATGTAATTTATATCTGATGGCAAAGCTGAATGTTCATTACTACAATTTTCAGTGTCACATGATCCTTCAGATATTATTCAGATATGCTGTTTTGGAGCTCAAGAAACATTGTTATGCACGTTGTTTTTCTTAATATGGTCAATGTTAAAAAATTTTGTGGAAGCTTTTTTTCAGGATTCTTTGATTTTTCTTTTGAACCCCACAGCATTAATGTCAAATGTAAATCCTTTTAACATTATAAATGTATTTATTGAATCATCAATTTAAACTAATTTCTGTCATTTAAATGTATCTATTTTGAATAAAAGTATTAATTTATTTCAAAAATCCCTATAAATTTAATCTTCGTGACCACAAACTTAAATGTGCAACTATGGAAATGGACATATAAAATAAACCTTTAATAGGAATAACAAGACTTTTGCCAATATGAATCTGTGATTCAGCAAGCTTAACCTTAAGGAAAATGTCAGGCAGCTTCTTAGGATGTTCCTGCAGTTGTATATAGTAGCTCACCCTTTGACCTTTGACCTCAGTGATATCACAGATGAGCACAAGCTTCAGAGAACATTATTCACCTTGTAAATACTGTATGTCAATATTAGCTTAGAATTCCTGTAAGGGCACCCAATAAAATTAGGTGACTCACAGTTAAATTAAATTAAATTAATATCAATAAATATATTTCAATAAATAAGTAAAGTGTTGGTGCATCAGTAAAGGTAACTCTCAGGCAAGATCCAAAACAAGGATACTTTATACTGCCTAAAGTTGAATAGCTTTGCAAGAAATATCAAGCAGGTCAGCATATAGTATCAGTGGAGCATCTGGAGGTGCTGAGGTTTGTCTGTGGTATCAGCTGTTCTAAAGAGTATGATCTCAGAGGGTACGTTTTTAATATTATGTAACATTTTATCTTTGTTTTTGCCTGTGTGTGTGTGTAAAGGACGGTTTAACCCCTCTGCATTGTGGCGCACGCAGTGGACATGAGCAGGTTGTTGAGATGCTGCTGGACAGGGGAGCTCCCATCTTGTCCAAAACGAAAGTAAGACCTCTGCTTCTCTGACCTCAAGAATTACTTTGCCTCTATGTGTGTGTGGGGGTATTCTTGATCGCTGATTTACTCATACTTTCTGTTCATGCTTAAGACTGCCCTCATGTGGCTATTATTTCTACAGAAGTGACATGTTTATCAGGCCCTCTTTGTTATCAGAATTTCTCCTGACTGCAGGAATCTGAAATCTCACCATAGACTGTGCCAAAGCATATAGTGGTTTTATATATTTTTTAAATTATATACATTTTTGTAATCTATTAAATGTCCATTGCTATTTTTTGGTTTGCTATAGAACGGTCTGTCTCCGCTGCATATGGCGACCCAAGGGGATCACCTGAACTGTGTCCAGCTGCTCCTTCAGCACAATGCTCCCGTGGATGATGTCACTAACGATTACCTGACGCCACTGCACGTGGCCGCTCACTGCGGACATTACAAAGTGGCCAAAGTCATCGTGGATAAGAAGGCCAACCCTAACGCTAAAGCCCTGGTGAGAGCAGAGAGAAAAAGAGAGCCATACACATTCAAATTTAGAAAATATCCTCTCGCTGTTTCCTTTTCTTTCTGCGTTTCGTTCTTGGAGTGACTGGGTTCATGCAGCTGTATGAATGTTAATCTCTCGCTTCACAATGTGTGAGACAAAAACACAGTTGTTGCAGGGAGGGTGACACAATGTGAGCATGTTGCCATAGTAATACTGAGACATGCTTCTGACAGTTTAGAAATAACTTGATCTGTGTTTAAAACAGATCAAGTGAACAGCAGCACACGGCTTTATTACACAATACAGTGGGTTCGATCAACCAGAAGAAGGTTTTTGTGGTTCTCCACTTCTGGTAAAGGTGGGTGTGGTGGCATCTCAGTCAAGCAGAGCATGTTTGTTTCTACATCCACAGAACGGCTTCACACCTCTTCATATTGCCTGTAAGAAGAACCGAACGAAGGTGATGGAACTGCTGCTGAAACACGGGGCATCAATGCAGGCAGTCACTGAGGTGAGAGAAATATGAGGATTGGATGTTTATTAATAACTTATGTGATATGATCTCGTACCAGAAAAGAACTAAAAACGAGTTTAATGCTCACAGTTTTTGTGTATATGCTTGGAAAACATAAAAGCACAAGCAGTGTTATATATGTTTCAGTGTTTGTTTGTGTTTTGTTTGGATGCTTTAGTCGGGGTTGACGCCCATCCATGTTGCTGCATTTATGGGTCATGAGAACATAGTGAAACAGCTCACACATCATGGAGCCTCACCCAACACCACCAACGTGGTACGTTTCCTCTTTAAGTACAGTGTCGCTCACAGATACAGTATCTGTACTGTGGGTCATTCTGTGAAACTTAACTTTTACTTTTGTAAATGCAGTTCTATCATTATAAACATTCTGTCAGACATGGAATATCTTCATTTGTTAATACAGCATATGGCTTCCTCTTCCACATGTCATTTAAAATAACTGTTCTTTATTATTTTGAGTTGGATAGTTTAAATTGTATTGCTTTAATAAAATGTTTTTTTCTTAAGTGTGATTGTAGTTTGCATGAGAAAATCAATACAAAATGTACATGTGGGAAAGTTTTGGTTAAAATGTATTAAAGAAAATATTATTATTTTCTTTATATTGATTTGAATTTATAATGGCTATACTGGAATAATGAATAATATATTTTTTATCCTTCTTTGAATTTTTTTCAAAACAAATATTACATCACGATATTATTATGTAATAATGAGTTTAAAATGCATTTTGAATGAATATATTAAAGCTTACATCTTACAAGCACTTCATCAAATATTTTGTTGTAGAGAGGTGAAACAGCATTGCACATGGCAGCAAGAGCCGGCCAGGCTGATGTTGTCAGATACCTGCTACAGAATGGTGCTAAAGTGGACATCAAAGCCAAGGTGAGACACACCTTAGCACAAATTTGAATAAACCACTGTCCACATCCCATCACACACATGATTAGAACATGACAGATGAGCAGTTTTCCCTAACATTGCTCTGTCTCTCTCTTTCACTCTCTATTTCCATAATGACAATTTCTAGGATGACCAAACAGCCCTGCATATAGCTAGCCGGCTGGGAAAATTGGAGATTGTGCAGCAGTTGCTGCAGAAGGGGGCGTTACCCAATGCTGCCACCACCTCTGGCTACACCCCTCTCCACCTCGCCGCCCGCGAGGGTCATCAGGAGATAGCAGCACTCCTACTGGAGCAGGGAACATCCCTGTCTGCAACAACTAAGGTGTGTGTGTGTGTGTGTGTGTGCTGTGTAATCACATTGACCACATTGAACATTTGGAATTTAAATGTGGATATTAGTAAAGTTTTAGGATTTTGAAAAAGTAAACAAGTAAAAGTCATCATGTAAAATATAGTACATTACCGTTTGGTGTCACTACAAGTTTTTTTGGAATGAAATGGATACTGTTAGTGAATATGCATTAAATTGAACAAAAGTAACACTAAAGACATTTATAATTTTACGAAAGATTTTGGTTTCAAATAAATAAATAACTTTCTATTTATCATATACTCCTGAAAAAAAAGAATCATGTTTTACACAAAATATTAAGCAGCACAAATGTTTTCAGCATCTATAATAATAATAAATGTTTCTTGAGCACCAAGTGAGAATGTTATAATGATTTCTGAAGGATCAAGTGACACTAAAGACTGGCTGCTGAAAATTCAGCTTTGCCATCACAGGAATTACAGTGTAAAATATATTAAAAAGAAAACGGTTATTTTAAATAGTAATATTTCACAATATTACTGTATTTTTTATTAAATATATAAAGAGACAAAGTGAACATTTAAGACTTTTGTCAAAAACATTTTCTGGACTCCACTATATGTGGTTTGTGTGCATAGTGCTTTATTCTCCTTGCTCTGTCATAATGAAAATAGCATAAATATGCATCTTTTCTTTTTTTTTTTCTTTATCCGTACCACATATACATCCACAGAAAGGATTCACTCCCCTGCATGTGGCTGCAAAGTATGGGCAGTTGGAAGTAGCCAATCTTCTGCTGCAGAAGAAAGCTGCGCCGGATGCAGCAGGAAAGGTTGGTGAACAAAAGCAAACATTATGCACACAGTTTTATGCACAACCACATCTAAAAATATGCCAAATTATGCATGGTGGTTTACATTTCTTTACATAACACAGCTTGGTCCTGTCCCAAAATATGATGTAGACATCATGGTTGTTCGTGTGGTGTCCCATTTGACATTGTGATTCAAATGTCAGAAAAAAATAAAATAGGGCATTGGTAAAACGTTTACTGTACTGTAAAGAAATACTTGTGTCTGCTTACAAAAAAAACAGTAAGAGAACATTAAATATAAAAGCTATTTTTGAATGGCCTTAGATAAAGAAACCTGATTTTTGTAGCCAGATGGTGTAGTTACAACGTTGACTAGCAGCTAACTGGGCCAAGATAACCAGCCAAACCATGACGCCTTAGACCACAAGGGCCAAGGGCGTTATTTGGGACAGGGCCTTCAATTGTCTTCGTCTGTTCATCTGTGTCAACCTTTCCCCAAATGGTTCCTCCTCACTATTCTTGCATTACAAAGTATGACTGTCATAACTAGCTTTATTGAAAGATATATATTTACAGAGCTGACCAATTTTGCTGTGTTTCCAGTGTTATTAAGTCAGCTGTGTTGTCATGAGGGTCTGGTTTCCTTAACATAGATTATTCTTTTTAATAAATACAACGGTGCAGATATGAAATTATGACATAGGAGCCTAATGGAGTAGGTTACCCCAAAATTTTATTTTTGCTGAAAATGTACATACCCTCAGAACTTTTGGCAAAATATTTGGAGAAATGTAGCATTTGATCACTTGCTCCCCAGTGGATCCTCTGCAGTGAATGGGTGCCGTCAGAATTAGAGTCCAAACAGCTGATAAATACATCATAATAATCTATAATTAAAACACAAGACTACAGTCCATCAGTTAATGCCTTGTGAAGTGAAAAGATTCATCTTTGTAAGAAACAAATCCATCAAGGCATCTTTTAACTTAAATTTTAGCTCAAGGTAAAAATATTAATTATTATGAGTTATAGACTCATATTTTGTCCAGAAAAGGGTCTAAAGTTAAAAAAATTTAATGATGCACTTGTTACTTATAAATACATCGCTTTTTTGCTTTAGACATTAACTGATGGACTGGAGTTGTTTGGATTATTGTGATGTTTTTACCAGCTGTTTGGACTCTCATTCTGACGGCACCCATTCACTCCAGAGGATCAGTTGGTGAGCAAGTAATGATTAATGCTAAAAAACACATCTACATCTTGGATGGTCTAAGGTAAAGTACATTCCATAAAATACATTTTTGGGTGAACTATTCCCTTTAATCTGTGTTAAGCAAAGGCACACTCATCCTGTGAAAGTGTTTTTTCATGTCATACTATGTGTGAACTCATGCTGCTATCTTAATTTGGTTTGCTGGAATTTCTTCCTTCTAACTTTGACATGGTGTGTTTGTGTGTATTTATGTGTGTGTGTGTGTGTGTGTTTACACCTCCCTTGTGCACACTCATGTACTGTATGTGCTGGCATACATGCATGCGTCCTGTGTTTGTGTATGTGTGTGTGCATGCTGGTGTTTGTTATCGTGCTTGGGTCTGTGTGTATATTATAGACTGGGTTAACACCGCTGCATGTGGCTGCTCACTATGATAATCAGAGAGTGGCTCTGTTACTGCTGGACCAGGGAGCATCTCCTCATTCTGCTGCGAAGGTACACACACACCGAGGCTGGGTTGCTGGATTAACCCTTTCGTGCTGTTTGCCATTGAAATCTAGAGTGGCTATTATTGACCTTACAAGATCACATCTCAAGGGGCACAATGTGTGTTTGTGATTTGTTGCCATGTACAGATCACATCTGTGGAGGAAGTCTTAGACTAAAAAGTTGATGTTAAATTGCAAGATATCTGATAAACTCTAAGTAAATTAAACTACATGAACTCAAAATGGCACACAACAGCACAGAAGAGTTGTTAAACAGGCTGTATTCTAACACTGAGCTCTGCAAAAACTTTTTTAATCATTATTTTTAGGGCTGGTAAGCGATTAAAATTTTTAATCGAATTAATTACATTTTGTGGTGATTAATTAATCTAATTAATCGCACATCAAATATGGAGAAATTACTCTGAAAAGATCATTTAAAGTCATTGTTGTGCAAAGCATCAAATAGAGATTACAGAAAGTAGGTCCAGCAAGAAATATTTTGTCTGATAACATTTATTACATATACTCTTTTCGACCATGTGAGTTAATGATGACAGAATTGTCATTTTTTGGTTAGGTGAACTATAACTTTAATAATTTATTTTCTTAATTTTATTATTATTGCTATGAAAATATTAAATTATTTCTTTAATGAAATGATACTCTAAATAATATAATAAACTGCCAGCAGGTGGTGGTAATGTCTTAATGATTAAGTCATCGAGTCATTTATTCATTCATTTGATTCACATTGATTAAATGGTGATTCATTCAGGAGTGAAGTAAAGAGTTCTTTATGAATGGTTCATTTAATCATTAGGCTTGTTGATGTTGATCCACCAAATAGTTCAAAACGTGGATTAAGAAATGAAATGCCCCTTTGATTGCTCGGAGATGAACAGTTCTGCTTTGTCTTTATCTTCTAGTTGGCAAAATTTAGCAAAACAGACAGCACTGTGTCTAAAATAACACAATATTAACTTCTTAATGAACTGTTGTATAAGATGAGTAACTTATCACATTTGGACTTGTGTGATATTGCACTTGGCCTACAAGCTCGTGTAATATTTCTTAACTATGAGACACATTTTCAAACGGGCATTTTGCACCATATCTTGAATTTAAGGGATATTCTCTAGGCTCCATCAGCAGTAGGTTGTTGACTATGAAATGGTAGATGATCCACATAGGTCTGGGGTGGGAGAAGTGCATTAAATGCGTTAATAATTTTGATGCATTATTTTTCTCCATAATTAATTAATCTAATTAACGCGTTAAATTACCAGCCCTAATTATTTTTAATTGTTGTCCAGTAAATTAATAAAAACCCATTATTTCTACATCATTTTAACTGAGTAACAACATTTTTAAAGAATGTGTCTCGTATAAAGTATGCTTTTCTTACCTATTTTCAAACAGTTTTTATTCTTTTTTTTTTTTTTAAAGCAAGCCCCACTTCATTTTGTTTGGAGTTCATAAATGGACAAAAATAAATGGGAAAAATTTCATTGGGGGAAAAAAAGATATTTCAATGTTTTTGCATTTGTTTGCAAAAGTTTTCATTTTTTTAAAATTATAATTAGTTTTTTGTTATTCTCTTTTTTTCAGTGATTTTGCCTTTAATTTAGATTAGGCTAGTGTTCGGCAAATGTAAAAGGACTGTAATACTATTATTCCTGCAATCTCATCTTTTTTTCCATCATCATGTCCTTATAGTGACTGCATCCTTGATTAATGTTTAAAAAAAAACACTAAATTGATCTTGTGTTAGCAGTTTTAGATATTTTTATTGAAAACAAGACTACAATAAGGATTAAGTATATGATTTTGCAATTCCAAAATTCACAGCTTGCATTTTCCCAGAGTTATCCAGAGTAGTATTAACATAGTCATCATGGTAACAGGCTAGGGATTTGAGGGGAGTGAAGTGCTTGGTTCCTTCTGACAATCTCTGTTTTGCTAAATTTGAGAAATGCTGATTGGTTTGTGTACTCGAGTCAAAAGAAAAAGAAGAAAAGGTTATTGCATGCCTGCATAGTATAGTAGTTTGTCTCTCATTCTCTCTAGAATGGCTACACACCTCTCCATATCGCAGCTAAGAAGAATCAGTTGGAGATTGGGACAACGTTGCTGGAATATGGGGCGGAGTGTAACACAGTGACCCGTCAGGGCATCAGCCCCCTCCACCTCGCTGCACAGGAGGGCAGTGTGGACCTCGTGTCCCTGCTGCTCACCAAACAGGCTAATGTTAATATGGGCAATAAGGTGAACATACTTACACATGCATATTACACATACACACAGCACACGGTTGAGAATAAGTATTAGTTTGTCTCACGGTGTGTGTTTGTTAAAACAGAGCGGTCTCACACCGCTGCACCTGGCTGCACAGGACGACAGGTCAGGAGTTGTTGAAGTGCTGTTGAACAATGGAGCAGAAATTGATGCCCAAACCAAGGTCAGGGTCCAGGTTTTATGGTATTTCCATAGATTAAAAGATTCATTGAGGACTATACTGCGTATCTGTATCAGTGTCTGATATTCTCTTCTTTGTCATATTCTCCTAATAGAGTGGATACACTCCGTTGCATGTGGCTTGCCACTATGGCAACATGAAGATGGCCGACTTCCTGTTAGAGAATCAGGCCAAGCCTAATGCCAAAACAAAGGTATATCTGTTTGTAACTTGTCAAAATATATTTAGAGATATGACCTTGTTTTGCATGTAAACTGACTCTCTTTCTTTGTCTTTCTGCGCATAGAATGGTTATACACCTCTACACCAAGCAGCACAGCAAGGCCACACCCACATCATTAATATGCTGCTTCAATATGGAGCTTCGCCCAATGAGCTCACAGGGGTGAGTACTGAGGCATGCTGGGAATATCTGCTTCACTCAGCAAGCTGTCAACCTTGATCAGCAGTGAACTGTATACACACATACACACATACACTACTGTTCAAAAGTTTGGGGTGAGTATGCTTCTTTTTTTTTAAGAATTAATACTTTTCTTAAACTAGGATGCATTAAATTAATTAAAAGTCACAGTAAAGGCATTTACAGTAGTGTACCTTTAATATAAACACAAATCTCACTCTCTTATGCTTATCATACCTACATTTAAAAATGCTTCATATAAAATGGCTCATATACAGATAGTAAGTCTTTGTTTTGTGTTTGTGTGTGGCAGAATGGTAACACAGCTCTCTCCATCGCTCGACGACTGGGGTACATCTCTGTAGTGGACATGCTGAGAGGAGTTACAGATGAAAACCTCACTGCCACGGTAACATATTCAAACTGCGCCACCATCTGCATCCGGACTTAGTTCCATCAATATCCTCTACCCTCAATGTCCACAATTACCATATAAAGTAATACCATGCAATTTGTATTTTTTGCTATTTGCATTCATAGCCACATCATGCTAATCACTTCTGAGCAAAGAATTTAATTCTTACATTATTTCATAACTTCATTTAAAATTTTCATTTTTGAATATACTATGTTTCAAGCTTTTTTGAATATTTATTCATTTTCATTTAGTCATTCAGTTTTTTTTCTATTCTATAAAACTTTCTAAATTACTGAGCATCTAAAATGATTGATTTTATTTTTTATTTATTTGAATAAAATAGTATAACCTTTTATATTAATGTTATAATATACTTTTAATAATATTATAATATAATTTAACATTCAGCACTAACATAATAGTAATTATCAGCTTATCGATATTAAGCCAGAATTTTTACAACTGTATTATGTTATTGACTTTAAAAACAAGTGGTATTATGTCATATTATGAATATAATTATCAATTGTTTGCTATTTATTTTCATGGAATTAGGAGTATCTCTAATATTTTGCATATTTTCCATTTTTGACCAGCCTGTAACTGAGAAACACAAGATCAATGTCCCGGAGACCATGAATGAGTTCCTCGACATGTCTGATGATGAAGGTAAAACTGACTAGCTGCTGATCTAAACACACACACAGAGTTTCACTCTTTCTTGGTGAACTATTTTGGTTTATACTGATGAAAAGAACTTTTTACTCTGCTGTGACCAGAGTCAGTGAGGCAGTTGTTAAAATATTATTTATTTTTTATATTCTAATAGATATTTTGACAGCTGTCCACTAGCTTGCACCATGATCAAGGGGCTAACACTATCTGCCTTCATTATTCTGTATGTGTGTGTGTGAGAGAGAGAGTGAGAGAGAGAGAGAGAGAGAGAGAGAGAGGGAGAGAGAGAGCATGTACATTTAACCTATTGCTGTGTACTGTATGTTTGACAGCTGTGAAAGATCATGAAGCTCTGGCTGATGGGGAAGAAGGTACACGCTTCTGCAGTTCTGTTTTCTTCCTCCCCTCTAAAATCATCCCTCGCTTCATGCACACACTTGCTCAGTTTAGATGCATTCCTCTCGCCTGGCTTTGCATTGCGCTGTGTGTGTTTTGTCTGTATGCACACAGCCAGAGTGTGATTGCTGTGATTTCCTGTCTAAGCCAACTTGACTCTCACACACAGTTTTTTTTGTTCATATTTATAAAAACATATTTACAAATGCTCACACATAGAAACACATTAACAGATGCCCACAAAAGCTTGTATGTGACTCATACAGTTGCCAGGGATAGAGTGAAGCTGGTGTCAGGAGGAGAAGAAAACACTCCACGTGTTGACTATGATGCCAAAATCTCTCTCTTGTCTCCTGGTGCAACATTAAAATATTCATGAGCTTGATGTCCCTCATTGCATTCCTCTCTATGGTTACTTGGAGGGATGAGGGTATACGATTACCGTGTGTCAGCAGATACACTCATAATGGCACAGGTGACACTGACTTGGCCCACAGGTGTCACCCCTCTACCTGAGAGCGAAAGAGACATGCAAAATGGAGAGCGATAGAGAGATAGTCTTGGAATATGACTAAACAGTAAAATGCTGAAGACTAGTGTTGAAACTGCTGTCTTAGCAGTGCTGAGAGGTAAAGTGTGCATTAGTGCATGTGTGTGTGTGTATTAACAGCAGACGCCTATAATAAATCCATAGGTTATCCTGGAAGTTATCTGTGTAATCCCATTAAGCTGTGCATGTACTGTAGGTCTAATGTCGGTCAGAAGCAATGAACACTGCACCTTTGATCCCCGATCTGATTTTGTAACTCATACACTTGTTAGTTGTCATATTATGGTGAAGTCTACTAACATTTGTTTTCATATTGCGCTAATTATATATGCTATACCCTAAATGTAGTCCTTCCTTGCAGAAACGTTTTGCATGTCTAGATTTTAATTAAATTAAATTAGATTTTTTAAATGTACAGTTTTCTTAGATTTTATAAACAGTGTTATTTTAGTATTATGTATAATACTTTTAAAAATAATTTTGATTAATATTTTATATGAATCTTTTATTTAGAATTTGTTATATATATATATATATATATATATATATATATATATATATATAAATATTTTTATGTAATTTTAGGGAAATAATTGTTAATTTATTAGCTTTTGTTGTTTTAAAAGTCCTTATATAATTTTATTGTCATAAATATAACATTTATATTGACCATAGAAATTTTACAATTGATTTATTTTACCTTTATTTTATTTAGTTTTTTTTTTTCAATGATGTATTAAAATAGTTTTTTCGTAATTATTCCAGGTCTGGAAATTACACTTAAAATTTTGGGGCTGTGGGAACCCTGTATTTAATCCTTTTTATTGATCTGTTTTCATTATTTTAGCATTTTATCACAATGTAGTCAGTTTAATATCTTAATGGTGATATTTCATGTGCTAAATATCAAAGCCTGATACATCCTACAAACGTGCAAGAGCACAGTGCCTAGCTCAGCAAATTCCACACAGCTTCTTTACAGTTATGTAAAGTTCTTTATACTTTGTAATGAGTTTTGTGGATGTTCTGTAGTGACTCTGAGTGTCAGTGTCTGAGGAGACCTTGACATTAGCTGATAAAAGACAACATTTATTAGATATAAATCCATTAGATGAATAGATTAGATATAATGTAAAGCATAACATGATTCAGATACTGTAAGAGTATTTCAAACATAGAAGAAAGTGATTCACACGGGTCAGTTATCAACAGGTTTCTTTGTATTTGTGATTTGTATTTTGACCCTCTAAAATACAGCCAAACCAGAACACGCAGGCTATATTGGAAAAGTGCTTGCAGTGACTCCCTTCATTCTCTTGAGAGAACTACTGTATGTTGACAGTACTTGGCGTCTTATTACCACCTTACACTTGCTGCTAGACCTGCAAAATCTTTAGCAGCACACACACACACACACACACTGGTGCTGCTCTGTTTCTGCGCGCGCGCGAGGTTGGATTGGAAAGAGAGCAGAGCTCCCCTGACATATGAGAGTGCAGCTTTGGTAGATCCTCCTTCACTTGACCCAGGGTGCTTTGTGATTTAACTTTTACCTGGCGAATGAACGGATGTGAATCTCGCTTATCCAGTGATACGAGAGTTCTGGTCTGCTCGGGACGACCGACTCTCACATGAGCACCCCGAGTCATCTTCATCAGTCTTTTTCTCGAAGGATACAGCTAGGCTTCACCTGCGAGCTGAACAAATAATCGGAGGAACACGCTAATAACGGACATATTTGTGTCGGAGTGGGATATGGCAGTGCTTTTATGTGAGTGTTGATAGGACTGTGGCTTTGTCAGAATACTGCGGTGTTTTGGGGCTCTGCTGCATACGGCGCTCACCGGCTGGACGCTGATCGGATTTATTATTTAAATGTAGGCTACACTTTTGAAACTCAGAATGGCGTCAAATACAGTGTCTTCTGTTTTTGACAGGGTGATCTATTAGTCTTTGGCATGAATATTCGTTGTCAAGTCGTTAATTTGGTACCGGAGTGTATTAGCGAGCCGGTTTGGGAAACGGAGGAGTTCAGTAGCGGGAGGGGAGGGGCTGCAGCACGGAGAGAGAGGATCAGCAAAAGTCGCGTTTATGAGAGATAGGAAAAAGATGTTGGCTGTGTCTCAAAACCGTCACAGCTGAATACCTAGACGTCATTTTATGCAACATAGGCGAGTTCTTAATCTTCGAAGCCTATGGAGCTGTCTACCTAGACGGCATTATATGTCTACGATAACGGCTAGGTGGATAGCTAACGTTGCTTTCTAGAAGTGCTTTATCGTAAAACCGTTTAGGTACAACTGAAATAGCTGGAGAAAACAACTGAACTGTTTTGCTAGTTTAAACAAGTAGTCACATCTTAAAAAGTGCCCCAAAAAACATTTTTGACCCTGGACCACAAAACCAATTTTTTGATATTGAGATAAAGTCTATAGGCTACATCACCTGAATAGCTGAATAAATACGATTTCCATTGATGTATGGTTTGTTAGGGTAGGAAAATATTTGAATGAGATACAACTATTTGAATTATCTGGAACATGCAAAAAAAATAAATAATAATAATAAAATTTTTGAGAAAATCACATTTAAGGTTATCCAAGTTCTTAGTAATGCATATTACTAATCAAAAATTAAGTTTTGATATATTTACACGAGGAAATTTACAAAATATCTTCATGGAACATGTCCTGTGCTACTTATGACTGGTTTTGTGATCCAGGGTCGCATTTAACTAGTCAACAGATTAGCAGTCCATCTTGGGTGGCTTTTAACTGTTTGTTTGTTATAATTTGACAATAAAATCAGATACAGGGAGCCATATTTGTGAAAGTGTTATTTGAAAACCTAATTTATGAAATGAATTATTAATCAACTTAATTTATCAAATTAATTAAGTATATATATATATATATATATATATATATATATATATATATATATATATATATATATATATATGCGGTGAGAGATGCAGTGGTGTCTGATGCAGCAGAACGTTTCTGTTATTAACGGTGGGACATAAAAACACCCAGGTGTTACGTGAACGTGACATTGATTAATAATCTAGAAGCTGTGATCTGGATGGTGCGTGACACAAAAAGACTGTGTGGTCCGGTTGGTTCACCCCACAAGAGATGAGCTACAAATTATTACCATTGTGTGTTTGGGACTTAACCTCTAATTGCTCTAGCAGCACTGTCTTGGCCTTAAGTGTACTGTAAGTCGCTTTGGGTTTTATTTAATTAGAGCAACGTGGGGGGAAATAATTGCTGCAGCTGCCGATAGGTCACCTTATCAGTTCACCTTCAAGTGAGCTCACCTTCAGCCTGTCTCATCCCTGCAGGTGAAGATGCAATGACCGGCGAGACTGAGAAGTATCTTCGACCACAGGACCTGAGGGAGTTGGGGGATGACTCCCTGCCCCAGGAGGGGTACATGGGTTTCAGTATTGGAGGCCGCTCTGCCAGGTAATTTACATTTTATGATGCTTGCTTGTTTGTGATGCTGTTTGTACCTTATGCTGGTTCTCTATGAGTAGCAAATATAAATGGAGTTGCAAGTTATTATGGAGCAAGCGGATCGCTTTTTGGAGGTGTTAGATGGATGATCATTTGGATAGGTTTAGGTTGTGGTGTTCAGCTGGTCTTCTCTTAAAGTGTTATTACTGTCTTTGTGTAATGTGTATTGGCTTTTAGTCTGCATAAATACAAATGCTTCAAAAGAGAAGGATGGTAGAAAACAGATGAGGAATGAGGGATAATTAAATCGCGGTCAGATTCATTGTGTATTCAGTGCTGTCGGTCTTCATATCCTCTTGTTTACTGGAAATAAATACTGGGATTTTAGTTCACAAATTCAACTCACCAAGTGTCATTCAAGTTAACGTGTGCATGACCACACAACATGTGGTTTTAGTTGAGTGATGAAACTATGAGAAATTGTTATGCAAATAATAACAGAAAAGCACCTGTTGTACTTTTAGTGCAGACATTAATATTTTGCAGTGTTTAATATTTAAAGAGGTTAAATCATGCAACTATGCCACTTAAGCCAAAACTTATGTTCTACAGTTGCACAACTACAAGAACATTGAAATGTTTTAAAGTAACAAAACAGTACTAAGTTGATGTTGAAACTGAGATTTTAATACAGTGCACAACATGAAAAATTTATAATATTATTGTAGATATAGACTTTGTAAAAAGTTTTATGACTGTAAATTTATCACTGAGGAAATACATTGCTGAGGAAATACATCAACTTTGCGCTGTGGTTTGCCAGATCGGCTTTCACCATGGATGAAGCGGAGTCCAGCCCGGGTTCGTCACATGTGGTTGCCGCGAGCCCAACAGACGCTCATAGTGGTCGTTATGACCAAATTGAGTTCATGACACCTTATTGTGCTTAATAACTCATCATGCACATCCTGTTCTGCATTTTCTCATTCATACATGTTAATTTATACATCAATAACTAATAGTAGTACTGTGAAATGTAGATTTGTATTTACATACTGCAAAATCAACAATATAGCAAAACCTCTAACGATAGACCCTTTATACTGTCATCACAATACAGATCATCGTAAAGCCCAGCCCTATTGGACAAACTGCGTTGTTGCATCTCCTAAGTTGGTTTGGTATTTATTAGTGCTGTCAAGCGATTAATCGCATATCCATAATAAAAGTTTCCGTTTACACAATAAACTGTATGTATATCTATTATGTATTTATAAACACACACACAAACACACATTAACATACACATTAGGGGTGTGAATCGGTACTGGTCTCACAATTCAATGCGATTATGATTATTATGTGATTATCAACAATTCGATTTAGTTCGATATCACGCTGCATCACAATTATATAAAATTTATTTTGTGCATTTTTATTAAATTATATAAGCAGCCTACTTTTTAAAATAATTATGTAATAATTAATTCTTGTTAAGAATTAAACGTAAATATAGCTTCAAATCCTACAAGCAAATATAAAGTAATAAGGGGGGGAAAGACAATAAAAAGTGATAAACAAAAAGCTCTTTCAGTATCAAGGAGGGCTTAGGTTTCGGAAGTATACAAATAATCAGTTATGGTTAACAAAAACTTTTATTTTGGATGTGATTAATCGTCTGACAGCACTAGTATTTACATAGATATCTGATTTAAAAAATCCAAATGACCAAGTGTAAATACCTTGGATGGTCAATTACAGGCTTAATGTATTGTTAATATATCATAATCAAATGGATCTTTACATTCATACCGAACATGATGTCCTTTTAAGTACTATCATCCAAATATGTCATATGTCAAATCTAATGCTGTGAAACAATTAATTGCATCCAAAATAAAAGTTTTTGTTTACATAATATATGTACATATACTGTGTATATTTATTATGTATTTGTATATAAATATACACACACAGTATATATTTAGAAAATATTTACATGTATATACATTTATAGTTTGATATTTTACAATACAAATATAGTTATAATATATATATAAATATATGTAATATAGAAAAATAATATATTTTTCTTAAATATTTATTTACATGCATGTGTTTTTATTTATATATACATATTAAATATACACAGTATACACACACATATTATGTAAACAAAAACTTTTATTTTGGATGCGATTAATCGCAATTAATTGTTTGACAGCACTAATCAAATCTGATCAGGCTTCATTATGTGGCACAATGGAGCCTGATTTGCTCTTGTTGTACAGGACAATGAGGTCTGATTGGCTAGCTTTTATGTGCCAATGGTTATGGCGTTCGAGGACAGGGAATAAATGACTTACAACAATTACATCATCACTGGGAAGGGAATGCTGAGTGACAAAGTCTGGAAAGTGCGTGACTCTGTTTGTGTGAAGGTGTGATCTGATGGATGCAGACCTTCATTCTCTTATCATTTCAGAACTCTAGTGTAGCTCAAAGAGAAGAATTAGCTTTATGGTTTGCTGCATTTGGATATTGACACTGCGGTTTGCTTGCACAAGAGAAATTAAATAGTCAAATGTGAGTCAAATTAACTGTGTAGATTATTGGTATAATTACGTCATTTGCAAAATTCTCAGTATCCCAGCTGCTTACCCAAGGTAAGACACACTGCTTCATGTCTGAAAATAAGTTTAAATTTTTCATAGAGAAATATTTTTGCTATTTGAATTGTTTCTGTAGAAATTTAGATGATCTCATGGATGATATTCTACCGTACAGAGCCTCATATTTTCTGCCTCTTTGTTTTGATAACATCAGCCTGGCATTGTTTGCTCTTACATAGGACTTCTAATGTCGATTTGTTTTTACCAAACTCATACCCAGTCCTGTCTAGGAGCACAACACATGCTGTGGCAGAGCCTCAGTGCCATGCTCAACTCTCACTGCTTCTGCCACGTCCAGTACATTTTACTCTCTCTTCTCTTTCTTGGCTTCTCTCACTCTCTCTAGCCCCAGGATAAGGTAAGAGTGATGTCTTCCTCTCTGCCTTTCCCTCTCTGTGCCTTTCGCCTTCTCTCTCCGTAGCTGTCGTTTCTGTCTCTGCCCCTTTCCATATGTACTACAACTCCCATCATCCCTCGCTCCACTCTGTCATCTGGCGCAGTGCGTTTCTGTGGAGTCTCATCCCTTTCATACACTGAGGCCTGAGCTCCTCGGCCAGATAGAACAAATCCATGCATCTCAACTGGAGTTTTGGTCTCTGCACTTCTGTTGCGTTGACATTTTATTTGTTCTATTTGGCTCCGAAGCTGAACACGCTTCTTATCGATCACACAAAGGTCATCGAACCTTCTTGAAGGCAGCTTATAAATACAAAAGATGTGAGGAGTTTTTTAAACAACAGGAAAAGTGGGCAGAAGTTGTGTGTTGTGAAATATTGTGGTTTTAGATGTTATTGGTGTCTTAAATGTTAATGATTAATGTGCTAACTAGTATGTTTTTGGTTGCTTTGTCAGTTTTTGTTTAGTGTGGCATGGATTGTGTTCATATATGTTGTGTTTTGCTGTTGTTTCAGTTGTGTGGTGCTCTATGTAACATCCAGGGACAAAAGCTTCAAGCATATGATTAGAATATAGCTTAGCCTGTAAGAGAACAAATATTCCTCTTAATTTGTTGTTTGCAGTTTCACATGCAAGCAAATGCACACACACAGAGCCATGATACAGCCTTGCTGGCTCTGTTCATAGTGAGATCACTAGAGCGAAGTGCATCACATATAAGTAGAATGAGGAAAAAGAGATAAGTTAATGCAGAGGAGGGAAATAAGAAGAATGTGTACTGCAGTGAAGGGTGAGTCGGCTGCTAATGCTACAGAACCATAAAAACAATGCAGATCAGGACGAATGAAGCTGAAGTGCAAGAAGATGAGAGGAAGAAATGTAAAGAGAGTTGTAAACTCATTTGTCCAAAAACTAGCTCACAAACCGACACTTTCTTTCATAAACACACTCTCGTGTGCAGTTCTGCTGTGGGCGCCTTCAGTACTGTACCTTTAAATCCTGCTGATTGCTGCAGAATTTTCAATCTCTCATACACACACCGTGCAACCAACCCAAGACTGCTGTCCTGCAGAGATCCAGGCGTTTCTAAGAGCACTGCAGAAGGGTTCACACACTCACACAGTCGTAAAAATACTTATTTAAAGTGTCAGTTAATTAGTGGTGCTTGCTATTACTGTTCCTCGTGGATTAGGGGTTTTTCAAAACCAGTCACAGTAAGTGTTAAACCTTGGCAAATAGCAAAACCTGAAACTGTTTGTGATAATGTCATAAATGATATATCAAATTGTATGATTGTGCGTTTGCTATTACTTTTCAAAGAGTTAACCACCACAAATCAATCCATTAAAACACATTTAGAACTACTTAGAAAATGAAATAGAGATAACAAAAAATGGAGTTAAATGTAACTAGCACTAGTTTACAAAAAAGTAAAACTTCTGTTCGTTTAGATGTTCACTATAGTTCAAATTTCTATAGTTTCGGGTCAGTAATATTAAAAAATAAAAAATATACTACTAGTAAATTACAAAATAATAAATTAAATTAAAATATTAAAACAGAAAGCAGGTAATTTAAATTTCACAATATTATTGTTTTGTTGTACTTTTGTTAAAATTAATGCTGCCTTGGTGAGTAAGAAAGTTCTTTCAAAAACACTAAAACAATCTTACAGACTCCAATAAAGCATTAATTAGGCATTCATATTGTCTGTATAAGTACTAATAAACAGCTAATATGCTAGTTATAGATATGCTAATAGTCAAGTTTTTAATAGTAAAAATTGGTCTGTAAAATAAAGTTTTACCATTGTATGATTAAATCATTTAAATGTTATTTTTATAGTAATGTTGCCCATACAACATCTCTTCCATTTTCTTTGTACTTCCTCCTCTCCGTCCATCAGATATCCCCTTCTCTCTTCTCTCCTCTTCTCTGAAGGGTTTGATTTTGTTCTCCCTGGATGTTGCATGTTGTAATCTTTGTGTTTTTGTGTTTATGTTTGTTCGTCCCTTTTTGTGCGTCTTTCGCTTTGTGTTTGTGTGTGTCTGCTTGTGCGTGTGCACATGTGTGAACCTCTTACACACTCCAGTCTGCGCTCCTTCAGCTCAGACAGGTCCAACACTCTGAACAGAAGCTCCTTCGCTCGGGACAGCATGATGATTGAAGAGATGCTGGCGCCCACCAAAGACACGGTAAGAACACCCACTCTGTGGTTTTCACTGTCTTGTTTTCATTCAACACTGTAGCCGCTTTTCCACCATCGGGCCAAACCGTTTTTGTACTTTACTGTTTTGGCAGGCCCATATGGTACAGATATGGTTTCATTTTCCACTGTGGAGCTGATAACAAAGCTTGTAATACAAATGCATCAGTCGTTGCCTTGGTAACACAAGTGTTTACAGATGGTTTGAGATGTAAATAGGAGCTGCCTTATGGAGAATGATCAGATATTTCTGTTTACTTCGCTCAAATAGCGCGCTTTGCCAGCTTAAGAGAGGAACTTGCAGCCAGACAACAAACAAGTGACCAATCCCGAGTGGTGACATCTCTGCCCTCATTCTACCAATTCAGTTCAGCACTGTTAGCCAACCATACTGAGGATTTTGGGTTGAGAACTGTTTGTAATCTTGCCATGCTGAACCAAGGTCAAGTGGAAATATAACTGTAACCATTCCTTACGATTCTTAGAACAGTTCGCAGTAAAGGTGGAAAAGCGGCTGTGTTTACTCTGCATCATACTTCCTGAAAGCACAAACACTACCGTGTTGTTACAAACCCTAGTTAGTTTCCTTCATAGGCAGCATTGTAAGGCATTATAGGTTTAAAACCTGTTTAGAAACCAAGACAAATTATGCTGCTTTTATAGTTTTAATTTTAAGGTGGCTTATCCTTATTAATGATGGCAATCCCAGAATGCATGAAAATAAATTATATTTATAAATATTTTGAATTGGCTTTTATTTTATTTTTTTAATACATTTTTAGTTTTTGTTGTGCTTTTATTTTATACGTTTTTTAATATTTCTATATATTTGTTTTAAATGTTTCTATAATTTTAAGTATTCCGTCTTGTTTTCAACGTAGTTGTTTTATTTAAGTTTAGTTACGATTTCTTCTTGTATTTCTATATTTTTCCATATTTCAAATAACTTATTTTAGCAGTTTTACTTAACAACAACACTTTACTCAACTGTTTATAATTTATTATAAATATACTTAATTTTTTCAGTAGTATTCATTTCTGCCATATGAGGATTACATTGACAGTCACCTCTGATTGTAATATAAAAACATGCATTTCCTGTAATGCTGCTTTGAAATGGTATGCATTGAGAAAGGCGATATGTGAATTGAATTTCATACTGAAATTGTATTTTTTTCACAGATATTATGTGTTTTGTGTGTGCGCCACTTTACCGTTATATGAAATATCATACTTTTTCTGCTTCACAACTGACTGATCAGCACTGGAAATATATAGATAGATAGATAGATAGATAGATAGATAGATAGATAGATAGATAGATAGATAGATAGATAGATAGATAGATAGATAATATTCATTGTCTGGCATTCTTCCTACAGTTGCACAAAGTCCAGTCAGGACTTTCCACAGCAGAGTAAAATGTCTTGGAATATTTGTTTTGCTTCCCATGGGGTTTATGAAAGTCTGGTCCCCTTCCACGCAGTCACAAACAAACTCTTCTGTTCTGTCCTTTGTCACATTCTCATTTCCAAATGTGCTTTTAAATAAACTCTTAGACTTGAGACTTTCGGTCTGAGTTTATTTAAAGGCACTTTTAAAAATCGAAAATGCTTAACCTCGATTTGTCCTCAAACAGTTGGATGGACACTGGGAAAAAGGACGAAGAGAGAGAGAATGATGGAGAGTAAGACTTGGACTCTGCCAGGCTTTTCCATTTTGTGTTTTCCTGTTCAGAGTTCTGTTGCTCTTTCCAGTATTCAGGCTAGACTCCTGAAATTGTTAAATTCTTAAAGAAAACAAAGATGTAGTTACTAGTCCACCGATTTTATCCGATTCAATTTTTAATTGTTTTCATTTAGCATGTGTATCAAGCATGAAAGCCATTCATCTGAACTAAAAATAACTGTTATGAGGTCAGTATTGCGTCTAGAGTGAAGTATATAACCGTGTTCCTTGTTTATGGGAACATAGAAAGAGAGAAAGTGCAGTACTGCATATTAAAGTGCTTTTTGGGCTTCATTCAAGTGTTGAGTTAAGGTTTGATCAGGTAAACAGGTCACTATGTTTTGAACAACATGATAGAAACACTTCACATTATACCTATTTTCTCTCTCTTTGCCTGGCTTCAGGGTGTATTTAAAGATATTTCCTACATGGTGGACCATCAGAATAAGGTACAGGTTGTGATTGTGTTAGATCATCTCTCTCCATCTTTTCATTATACAAAAATCCAAAAACTAGTTTCTTTTATCATTTATTTGCTCATCTGTATTTGTATGTTATAGTCTGTTTAGAAATACAATTTCCACCTCCATCTGCAGTGCTTATTTTGTTGTCTTTAACTCATTGTTTTTCCTGCTTTTTATTTTCATTGTCGAGTTTCCTGTTTGAAGCCATATATATGTATATATGTGTGTGTTTTATATATTGATGTGTTTACAGCATCTCGCAGTGACTCGTGATTACAACAGCGAGTGTATGCGGCGGTACAGTTGGACCCCTGATACAGTGGACCACTCACATAACACTGTCTGCAGTCCTGTGCATTCTGGGTAAGAATATGTTTTTGTGTTTAGGTTGTTTAACATTAAGTATGCAAACACATTGGTAACCAAAAGATTAGTATATTTTGATTATATATTCACTGTAATTCAAAAGTTGAGGTTGGTGCTCCTTAATATTCTTGTGAAAACATTGATACATTTATTTAGCATACTTAATGAATAAAACATAGAAAATAACTTATATTTGAA
Source organism: Carassius gibelio (assembly GCF_023724105.1). Lineage (NCBI taxonomy): Eukaryota > Metazoa > Chordata > Actinopteri > Cypriniformes > Cyprinidae > Carassius > Carassius gibelio. Next base: position 20,091,372 of record NC_068412.1, read on the forward strand.
ATATAAATATTTTGTAACATTTGTAAATATCTTAACTACAAACCCGATTCCAAAAAGGTTGGGACACTGTACAAATAGTGAGTAAAAAAGGAATGGAATAATTAACAAATCTCATAAATAGAATATACATTATATATCAAATGTTGAAAATAAGACATTTTGAAATGTCATGCCAAATATTGGCTCATTTTGGATTTCTTGAGAGCTACACATTCCAAAAAAGTTGGGACAGGTTAAAATAAGAGATGAAAAGTTAAATGTACATATAAGGAACAGCTGGAGGACCAATTTGCAACTTATTAGGTCAATTGGCAACATGATTGGGCATAAAAAGAGCCTCTCAGAGTGGCAGTGTCTCTCAGAAGTCAAGATGGGCAGAGGATCACCAATTCCCCCAATGATCTTCGTGCCATGCATCACATACAGGATGCTACTGTAATGGAAATCGGCTCAGGAATGGGCTCAGGAATACTTCCAGAAAACATTTTCTGGAATACTTCCAGAAAACAATGAAACTAATCATTGTTACTTCCAGAAACTACAGCTAAAATATCTAAAACTGGGACGCCATGTCATTCGGACTAAAGAGGACAAGGACAACCAAAGTTGTTTTCAGCACTCAGTTCAGAAGCCTACATCTCTGATGGTATGGGGTTGCATGAGTACGTGTGGCATGGGCAGCTTACACATCTGGAAAGGCACCATCGATGCTGAAATGTATATCCAAATTCTAGAACAACATATTCTCCCATCCAGACGTCGTCTCTTTCATGGAAGACCTTGCATTTTCCAACATGACAATGCCAGACCACATACTGCATCAATTACAACATCATGGCTGCGTAGAAGATGGATCTGCGTACTGAAATGGCCAGCCTGCAGTCCAGATCTTTCACTCATAGAAAACATTTGGCGTATGATAAAGAGGAAGATGCGACAAAGAAGGCCTAAGACAGTTGAGCAACTAGAAGCCTGTATTAGATAAGAATGGGTCAACATTCCTATTCCTAAACTTGAGCAACTTCTCTCCTCAGTCCCCAGACGTTTGCAGACTGTTATAAAAAGAAGAGGGCATGCCACACAGTGGTAAACATGGCCTTGTCCCAACTTTTTTGAGATGTGTTGATGCCAACTTATTTTTCCCTTAAAATTATACATTTTCTCAGTTTAAACATTTGATATGTCATGTATGTTGTATTCTGAAAATATTGACATTTGAAACTTCCACATTATTGCATTTTGTTTTTATTCACATCACAATTTGTACAGTGTCCCAACTTTTTTGGAATCAGGTTTGTATTACTTTTAATCAATAAAATACATCCTTGCTGAATTAAAATATTCATTACTTAAAAAAAAACCTTGCTGACCCCAAACTGTTGAATAGCAGTGCTCAGTCCTCTTTATTTTACATAATTGACCTATTGGTAAACCCCGCCCCTGTTAGTTACTGTTGCAAACTTGGACAAACAAACAGAGTTGCTTACTGTCTTACAATGACAGCTGTCAGTGTGAAAACCTTGTCCCTATATCTTTTTGATACATTTTGGACACAGAAGGACTACCATTCAAGTGGAACTTAAATATGTCATGGAGGGATATATAAATTTTTTTAAATAAATATTGTGGGTATTAATTTTTGAAGTGAGGGTTTACAGATCACAATAAAAGCAGGAGAAGCCTCATGTTATGTTTGTCATCATCGCAGATAACAACTCTCCGAATCAGCACTGTTCATGTATCGCAGGGTACGGTTTTGTCTTCATTGGGATTGGGGATGAATGCTTTGAGACATTTAGCTCCATTAGGTTTGGATTTAGGAAATAAAATAAAATAAATTGCCTATCCTCTCAGGATACCTGGATTTAATGTTACAAGTTAGTCTCGCGTAGCCAGACGTCTGAAGGCCTGGTGTCCAAGGCAGCTTTCATTGGCCAAGGCCTGCCCATGAGGCCGTTTGACCAACATGTCAAACAACCAATCACAGTTTGTTTCATTTCAGCATCACAATATCAGACCAGTGTGTAAAACTCTCTTAAGTATTTTAAAGATTCTCTGCCGCGTAATAAATATTGCACATACTTTTGAAAATCCAGAATTTAGCTGATCCTGAAAAGCGCTCATTGTTACAGTTGTAGACATGATGGCTTTCTTCTTTCATAAAGGCGTTTGGCATCATGCCATTTTTGTTTCCAGGTGGAACGTTAAAGAACGTGACACGCACATCTCTCAGAAATCCTGTTTAAATCAACCAATCCAACACTCCTGAAGTGTTCCCACTTTTGTGTGCCATATGCATCAGACGTTTAGCCAATGTTACGTGGGATTGATGTCTGAGGCTGAGACTATTTACAAGGCACATCGTTTTTCCATTTTTGAAGCATAAACCCAATAAAAAACAAGAGGGTCCTCGCACCTCGGTGCTCGGGCCCTAATGATGCGAGCTTCAGATCATCCAATCGTAATTATGGGAGTTCCACTCCCTGTGCAACTGATACTTGACTGCCATTGGCTTATCTGCTTTCAAGGGGAGGGGCTTACCAATAGGTCAATTGTATTTACAGTTAAAATTTTATTTTAGAAGAAAATAAATGTGTTGTTTTGTCTGTTAGTGGCACCAAATTAATTGAGTTATTCCCAGTAATCTTAATGCTAATACGTATTGCTTCTGACCACCTAGATCTCCTAAGGGGGATTGAGCACCCCATTAGCACATTATAATGATACCATTTCACTTTTTTCACTTTTTATTTATTTATGATTGGAGGAGGATGATTTAATCCAACAGTCTGCAAACATGATGCTGTTTTGGGCAGGCACATGAAAAACTTCCCATTGGCTTCATTGAGTTGTCTGCGTAAAGCACATTTTAATTTCCTTTAGTTCCCCCCACACTTTCTGCTACATTGCACAGATCTGATTTTTTACATCAGCTTCATGTTTTTCTTATCTGTATGTCATCTTTTTTTACCATGGCAACAACTGTAATAATAAATGTTGTTTATTTTTTTACCTCCTACTTTCTGTTCTTTTTTCTTTTCGTTAAATTTTCCTTTTGCAGCCCTTCCTCCCCGCTTCCTCAGTATGACTCCAGGTGAAAACTGAGTCCGGTTACTTCACTCTTTCTATAGCTTCCTCTCCTGTCTTTTCTCTATGTTTTTTCATCTGTCCTCTCCTGTTACCTTAAACTCTTTATCTCTATCCTGCTCTCTGGTGTTTTATTAGCTGTTTTATCTCCTCATCAGTGTAAGCGCTCCTCCACACTGTGTGTTTAGCCGATCTTTGGGAAATGGACCTCATCTCATGCAGAAATCAGCAAATTCAGCACGGTCATAAAATTTATTTCAGATCACTTAATATACACACTAGTCCCACCATCAGCACATTAGGCATTTTGTAATGTTCTTCATTTCACAGTTAGACATTACTTGTTAAACCTGCACCTTTTTATTAGTAGGACTGGGCGATATATTGAAAATGGACAGTGTATTGTATTTAAATTGATTCACTTCTCTAATTTAAGAAATGTATAAATTTTTTGTGCCATCCATCAGTAATGTTCCTTATGTGAGTGGCATATCTGATATATTAAAAATGTTTTATTAGAAATGTTATATTCTTTGAAAATAATGTGGAAAAACAATACAATTCAAAAACCATTTAAAAACGAACCATTTTAGTACATACATTAAACATTTTAAATTGATATTTTGTCAAAATGCTACCTTGTGGTCAGCATTTGAAAAACAAAATTGATCGAATGACTGTGAAGACTTCAACAGTGTTACAAAAACTTCTATTTAAAATGTAAGATTTTATTATGAACTTTTCATTCATCAACAAAATTACTTAAAATATTTAAGCATTTTCAACATTGATGATAATAATAAGAAGTGTTTCTTCAGCACCACAACAGCATATTAGAATTAATGACATTTTAAAATATATTAAAACAGATTTTTAAATGATAATATTATGTCTCACAACATTATTTTGGTTTATCGCTCCGCCCTTGTCATAAGTGTAAGGATCTCATGAATATGAAACAAACACACAGTGGCAGTGCACATGCAAATATAAATTGCATTCAGCTCACATTAACAGATAATGGGTGTTTTGGGTTTTCTGTCTTCCTGTGGAGGTGCTTTTGGTCACACTGTTGATCACTGATCACTGCTTCGAAACAATTGATCTTGGCAGTCAACAGGATATTATTTTCAGCTTTGCACAACGAGTCATGAGTACAGTGATTATGGTAATATTTTGGTAAGTCAATATTGAAGGAATCCCTTGTGTTTCCTGCTGCTGTTGTATGAGGGACTAAATGCTGCCAGGTTTAACAGCTCGAAGCACTGTCACTCTTTTTAATTGTTTTTCCTGTGTCTTAACTAAACTGTCTCTATCTGTCTCACTTTAATGGTCTGTTCTCGCTTACTGTTTCTCCTCTTTTTGGTTTCTCCTTAGACCTTTCCCTTCTCCCTCTCTCTCTCTCTCACCACGTGTGTTGGGTGTACAGTGATCACAGCATGGGAATCGTCTCTCACTCGTTTGTGTCTGTCTAGTGGGTTAGGGTGGTGTCCTCTTTCCCTCTTTCTCTTCCACAAATCCTTTATTCTGTTTTTGTAGGTTCCTAGTGAGTTTCATGGTGGATGCCCGGGGTGGGTCAATGAGAGGAAGTCGTCATGATGGGATGCGTATAATCATTCCACCCAGGAAGTGTCCAGCACCGACGCGAATCACCTGCCGCCTAGCAAAGAGGCACCGCCTGGCGTACCCACCCCCTATGGTGGAGGGAGAGGGCCTAGTGAGCAGGCTGGTGGAGATGGGGCCAGCCGGGGCACAGTTTTTGGGGTAAGAGTTCCTCTGTGGTGGCTTAAATTATCTGTAGTTTCACAGTTAAATCAGATAAATCATGAACAACATAATCTTGGCCTAATTGCATTAGTTTTTAACTTTTTGTCAAAAATGTCAATGGGGAATGAGTTCAGATAGAGTAATGTCAGGATTTCCTTCTTAAATTCTCATCAAATTAGTCCTGAACGCAATATGGATGGTGCGATTTCCCATCTGTTTAATGAATTCTCCCCTTATTGTCTTCATTTCATTTCAGGCCTGTGATAGTTGAAATTCCTCATTTCGGCTCCATGCGGGGAAAGGAGAGGGAGCTGATCGTCCTACGCAGTGATAATGGAGAAACCTGGAAAGAACATCATTATGACTTTAAAGTGACAGAGCTCACCTCGATCCTCAATGGCATGGATGAAGGTAGTGTACTAATGACTTAACTAAAATTTCAGACTAATATGGTTTTCATTAAGCAGCTCATGGGTGTTAAATCTTTATAATGTTGTTTGTTTGTATTTTCATATTTAATGACAGAGATGGACAGTCCAGCAGAGCTGGAGAAAAAACGTATTTGCCGCATCATCACAAAAGATTTCCCACAGTACTTTGCGGTGGTGTCACGCATCAAACAAGAGAGTGATTACATGGGACCAGAGGGTGGAGTCCTGAGCAGTGAGGCAGTTCCCATGGTGAAGGCTGCCTTTCCTCAGGGAGCGCTTACGAAGAAGATTCGTGTTGGACTACAGGTATAAGATCTTATCAAAAGGTTGTTGTATAATTATGTTTGGTCTAGCTTTTGTATTAAATTATATTTATTTTATTTTATGGAATACCTTATTAGGGAAGTTTTCTATAGAAAATGTCTGTTTATGGTTATTATCACTAATTATAAGCAATGTAGATTAAAAACTGCGTGCAAGCCATAATGATTTTTGGTTTTCCAGTTATTTTTTTATTTCAAGTAAGTTTTTTTTTCAATAAATAAGTGTAATTGATTCGTAAGTGGAATTAATTTAAACAATTTACATAAAACTGAACTGTCTTATCATCTCAAGGGGCTCTGGGAACATTGTTTCTCTCTATCACACACATACACGCACTATAGTAGAATGTTTTCTCACAGAACACAGACATAATAGCAGAATAGCATCTGTTCTTTGGACAGTAACTTCCAGCAGTGGTCAGGATACATTTCTTGGTAAACATCTCATAACCATAGCATAGAAACTGAGAGTATATACAGTACAGACCAAAAGTTTGGACACACCTTCTCATTCAAAGAGTTTTCTTTATTTTCATGACTATGAAAATTGTAGATTCACACTGAAGGCATCAAATTTATGAATTAACACATGTGGAATTATATATTGAATTATATACATAATAAAAAAGTGTGAACAACTGAAAATCTGTCAAATTCTAGGTTCTTCAAAGTAGCCACCTCTTGCTTTGATTACTGCTTTGCACACTCTTGGCATTCTCTTGATGAGCTTCAAGAGGTAGTCACCTGAAAAGGTCTTCCAACAGTCTTGAAGGAGTTCCCCGAGAGATGCTTAGCACTTGTTGGCCCTTTTGCCTTCTGTCTGTGGTCCAGCTCACCCCTAAACCATCTGGATTGGGTTCAGGTCCGGTGACTGTGGAGGCCAGGTCATCTGGCGCAGCACCCCATCACTCTCCTTCTTGCTCAAATAGCCCTTGATGCCTTCAGTGTGACTCTACAATTTTCATAGTCATGAAGATAAAGAAAACTCTTTGAATGAAAAGGTGTGTCCAAACGTTTGGTCTGTACTGTATGTTACACAAGAAAAAAGTCAGAAGACTAAAGCAATAAAAAAGCTGTATACATTCCAAGGATGATTAATTAGTTGCCTAGAGTGGTTATGCAAAATGTCCCTGAGACATGAACCAAAAAAAAAACCTGCATTGGAACAGAAAAATATGCCCTTTAGATGCTCTTCTGTTTTTTTTTATCCTGTTCATCATACCACTTTATTCTGTTTTTCTCTCAGGCTCAGCCTTTGCCAGAAGACATTGTGCGGATTATCACTGCTAACCGTGCATCCTTCAGCCCGATTGTAACTGTGGAGCCCAGGAGGAGGAAATTCCACAAGCCTATCACAATGACAATCCCCGTGCCACCCAGAGCCAAAGAGGCTGTGGCTAATGGACGCAAAGGAGAACCTGCCCCCTGCCTTAGACTGCTCTGTAGCATTACAGGCACGTGAATAGTTTGTGTGTGTATTTTAAATAAAATGAGGAAAATGTCAGATTGTGTTGGCTAAATAAACTGCACTTTATTTGAGATGCCCCATCTGAATTTTAATTCAACATTTGTGTTTACTTTGTTGTATACAGAGTTTAAAGTGTGTAAAATCTGATATTGATATTTTGATATTTCCAAACTGTTTTGTTTTTAGGTGGAACATCCCCTGCACAGTGGGAAGACATCACTGGGACCACTCCGCTCTCCTTTGTCACAGACTGTGTTTCCTTCACCACAAATGTGTCTGCCAGGTTAGTCTCAGTTGATGTTGGAGTCAAATGCAGATTCAAATCATGTGCTTTCGAGTGCGGGATGGTGGAGAATCTCTGCCCTAGATTAAATGATATCATTATAATCATGTTGATCTGCGCATCCACAATGTCAGATGCTGATTGAACTCAAATATGTGAGGAATTTGCTTATGTTTCTGCTCTGTTTGTGAGTGTCAGTTCATTACAAAAATGTTCTTAAAATCAAACATTGAAAGAACTGCATAAGCTCAGAAATATGCTCAGAGTAAACCTTGTTTATTATTTTTGCAAGTAAACTTCAATTTAATAAAGTTTGGATTGCATTTTATTTTATGGGTTGTGTTCTCCAATTTGATAAGCATTTATTTACTAAATATGCATGCTTCTATAGAATTACTTTGCTTTTTGCATTTAACATTCTGTCTATGAACATATCAGAACAGATATGCGGCCCATTTTTGGGTTTCAAGCATCCATTGGTTTAAACATTCAGTGTTTGTTTCAGTGTTGAAGACAGCTGACTAAAGATATTGTTTCTGTAACTTCTATCATGTAAACATCTTAGAACCAAGGTTTTCTCTCCCATGGAGTTGTAACAGAGAAAGTAAATATTTGTGAAAATGTTAGAATTGTACAGTATTTTCCTTATTGTAGGTGAATTCTTTCCACTCCTTTTGTAGATTTTGGTTGGCAGACTGTCAGCAAATCAGCGAGACTGTGGGTTTAGCATCTCAGCTGTACAGAGAGCTGATCTGCGTTCCTTACCTGGCCAAGTTTGTGGTGTTTGCTAAAATGATTGACCACATAGAGACCCGCTTGCGTTGCTTCTGCATGACTGACGACAAAGTCGACAAAACTCTGGAGCAGCAGGAGAACTTTGAGGAGGTGGCAAGGAGCAAAGACATTGAGGTGTGCCATTTTAACTCGCACGCTACCCTACACACACTCTTTAGACATGTTCACATAAATAATTCATGTTGAACACACTTTTAGTGTTTGGAAACAGTGAGTCATGAGTTTGTGAGTATTCTTGTGTATATGAAGACAAAGAAAAAAAAAACATGTTTTCACTGTAGTTCATAGGCCATTTTCATATAAACACCCACTCGCTAATATTCTCCAGTATTCAAACACAATAACCTTTCTGATCATTTACTGATACCATAGAGACATAAATATATAAATGCTAATGATTTGTCACTCATTCCTTTTTGTCAGATTCTGGAGGGTAAGCCCATTCATGTTGAATGCTACGGCAACATCATTCCTCTGGCAAAGAGTGGTCAGCAACTTGTCTTCAACTTCTATGCCTTCAAAGAGAACCGACTTCCATTCAATGTCAAGGTTTGTGAGACAGTGGCCTAATTCTTATATTTACACATTCCATTTACATTTAGTCATTTAGCAGACATTTTTATCCAAAGCAACATACAAATGAGGAGAATGGAAGCAAAAGAACAATGATATGCAAGTGCTAAAACAAGTTCCAGTTTTCTTAACGCAGTACATGTAGCAAGGTTTTTTTAATTTATATAATAAATAAAAAGAAAACAGAATAGAAAAAGAATAGTGCAAGCTAGTGTTAAAGGCCTTTTTTGCCTTTGTTAATTGTATGATAAATAAAAAGAAAACAAATAGATAGAATAAGAAAAGATATGAAAACCTAGTGTTAGATTTAATTTAAGAAAACAAGCAGTAAATGAATGGAGTGCAAGTTTTTTTTTTTTTTGAAGAATAGAATTAAAATAGAGAGTGCTAGCATTAAGCACTCTCAAATAAATATGGAAGAGATTAGTGTTGTCATACAACACTACAGTGACATACAGCGCTATGATTTCCGCGAAGCAGAAAACACGGATGGAATCTCAAAATCCAGTCATGAAAATGAAACTTACATTTTAGTATGGACAGTCACGGAATTTGTCAAAGTTAGCATAAATTAATCAAATCGGTTGTAATTGGTTGAAATATTAAACCTGCATGTTCTGCGCGTCTCTGTGTGAATGAATGAATGGCAGAGACATGCGGGTTTGTTTACTACACAGACTGAAGCATGTGACGCTTGCAGTAATTTCAGCATCTGCCATCTCAATGAGGACATAAATACCTAAACAACATCACCAGAACTGTTCTGAGTCATTTCACAAGCATCTTACCATTTCATTTGAGTAAAACCAATGTCAATTTAAAGGTATTCATGGTAACCCGTCAAAATAAAAGTTCATTTTTTACATAAAGGCATTGTGCTAGAAATATTATTATTATTTAGTAGAATGTATGTAATACTGCTACTATTGTTAAAACTTAAAAATAAATCACACTATATTTCTTCCATGTTTTAATTTTAATAGCAAATCCCCTTTATTTACCAAAAAATAAAATGTTTAAATTTCATTTATTAAAAGACAAATTAAATTTGGGTGAAACTTGTTTACTGTTTTCATTAATTATATAACTTGTAGAAAAACTTTAAACACAATTGTAAATAAGTATAAAGAATGGCATTGGTTTCATTTTTAGAGCTAAAAGTTTTTTTTTTTTTTTTTTTTTTTTTTCATATTTTTGTGTTTTGCTTTGGTACTGAAATTGGTAAAGAGAACCGTGGGTTTTCACTGGTATCAGTACCAAATACAAAAATTTTGGTACCGTGACAACACTAGAAGAGATATGTTTTTAGCCGATTCTTGAAGATGGCTAAGGACTCAGCTGCTTGGACTGAGTCAGGCAGGTCATTCCACCAGGAGGGAACGTTTCATTTAAAAGTCTGTGAAAGTTATTTTGTGCCTCTTTGGGATGGCTGGCACAATAAAGTGACGTTCACTTGCAGAACGCAAGCATCTAGAGGGCACATAAGTCTGAAGTAGCGAATTTAGGTAAAGGTTAGAGCCAGTGGTGGTTTTGTAGGCAAACATTAATGCCTTGAATTATTGAATTATGGGAGCAGCTATTGGTAGACAGTGCAGATTGATAAACAGAGGTGTGACCTGCTTTTTTTAGCTCTTTAAAAATTTATCTTGGTGTCACGTTCTGGATTAATTGTAAAGGTTTGATAGAACTAGCTGGAAGACATGCCAAGAGAGCATTGCAATAGTCCAGGTTTGGAACAACATTAGGGTGAGTAAATGGTTACAAAATTTTAATTTTTACATGAGTTAATCCTTTAAGTATGCACATATTGAATTTCAGTAAACAGGTATTTTCAAGTAAACCAGTTATGAAGTTAAATCTGAACATTGAAATTAAATGCAAAAGCTATATTTACCCTATTGATCGAAGATATAACGTTATATGTTTTTTTTTTTTTTTTCGGGTTGCACTGGCAGATGTAACAAATGTCTCAGATATTATATAGATATTTAGCAATGTGGATGCAGCATCACAATTTTTAGTTTTTTTTTGGGTTACCAGTGCCACTGAAAAATGCTCTATTCATAGTCATCCATAAATTATATATTCCATGAACAAAAGTGTCCTATAACAGGTATAGCAAAGTTATAGCAAAAGTGTCCTATAATTAGCATTTGGCTGGTCATGTGACCACAGTACAGCAGACCCCATTAGGCAGCTCAGCTCAATGTAAAATGAAGCAGCTTTATTAGACTACTGATTTGACTGGAGATATATGTTAAGACTTTTTGTCATTCTATGTTGTCTATGTGGATGTGTTTTGTAGGTCAGAGATATGGGCCAAGAGCCATGTGGGAGAATCTCATTCCTCAGAGAACCTAAAATCGCAAAAGGCTTGCCACAGAGTGCAATCTGCAATCTTAACTTTTCACTGCCAACACACAGGAAGGTAAGAACAGAAAAAAACATGATTGTGTGATATTTTCTCTGGTGTTATCTGGAGTCTATTAAACATGTCACAGAGCTATTTGTGTTGCTGCTTTAGATGTAACTTTGTTTGGCATTTCTTTTTGTCCTGCTCTCTTTTAATCTCTGCATCTGCGTTTATTATCTTTTCTATTCCTTTACTGTCCTCTTTGCACTCTTTTTCTCTTACTCCTCTCTTTCCAATACCATCTTCACCTACTCACCATCCTCGGCTGCTGCTGCTCCATTATGTATTGCTGCAATGCACCGTGGGAAATTTTAGGATATGGAGTCGGATCCTGATGATGAGGTACTTATTTCATAACTTGTCCACCTTTGCCTTTAATGTGGTGCTTATGTGATCATTCGCTTATTTATGTGATTGGTCAAAAGCTTTTGTACCAGCTCCAGTCATTGGTCAGGCAAGTGCATGACTTATTTTTGTGTTTATGAGTATATTTAAAGCGTTGTGTTATTTTTTGGCTTGGTGGAAATGTTTTCCTCATATCTCTTTTGCAGATTTAAGTTTTATTAAATTCTATTTCAAAGTTAAGCAATTAGGCAGTTTCACTGGAAAATACTAACATTTCACATTGTTAGCAAATGGACTGTGCTTGTCTAGTTGGCCCTCTGTCAGGAGACCACATTTCAAAGTAAAATGAAGCACAACATTCCTTACTAAAACTAAATCAATTTAAATATTTTTCTGATATCCTAAATTAAGTTCAAACATGAATTAATTTCTTTCAAACATGCACTGAAATAATCTGGACGAACATAGATACAGTGCTTTCAAAACAATCAAAAGGAAGTTGTAGTAGTTAGCCACTTAAAAGATCATTGCACTACGATTTTTGTCACTTTGTTCTTACATAGGATTTTTACATTTTTGTGTTATTACAGAATGACAAAGATCGACGACATACCTTTGCTTCATTAGCATTGCGAAAGCGATACAGCTATCTGGCCGATCCAGCATCCAGTGAGTCCTACATTTTCTTTATTCTTGAAACATCAGCATGACATAATCACATAGTCAAAGCTTCACACGTGCACAGGCATCTGATACAGGCATATATGAAGTCACAATAGCATCATATCTCACCATTTTCAAAAAGATTACTGCTGGTATATAATGTCTGTGTACATTAGTGATAAAAAATTTCATTTGTTTGCTTGCTTTTTTTTGCCTCTGTTTTTCTTTTTTTTCATGTTTATTGTTTTTTTGTTCCATTGTTTCACATTTCATATGATTTGCTACCACATTGTCTATACAGGTTGTGTATTGGTTGATGTGTATTTTAATAAACTCATCATTATTTCTCATTTGTTGTTGTTATTTGTTTAATTTTCAAAAGAATTTGTTTGCTTTTTAGACACTTCTTATAATTGCTCATGAGGAGAAACTATCAAAAACTGACTCAATGTCAATACTCAATACTTGCTTTCTTATTCATTTATTAATATTTTATCCCTTGTAATTAGCCAGTTTATCTGTTTGTTGCCATTTGATGTAAGTAGATTGTCACAATACCAAAATGTCAGTAGTCAATACAAGTATTACTGAAATTTTGTTATTTCAAAAACAACATCTAGAACTAATAGGCTATTAAACATACTTATTTAATTAAAAAGGTAAATTATTAAGGTAATTAGTAATGATAAATTAAAACAGTAGCATATAGTCTTCAAGTTTCTCAACTAAACATTATATATGTTCCATAAATGGGGCTGTAATTTTTTCCCCAAGGCTAACTTGGTGTTTATGTTTGATTGTGTTTTTTTCTTACCATTTTGTTTAATATTGATGATATAATAAATAGTGACAGGTCTATTAGGCTTTATTTACATTGCAAAACCTAATGCACAGATCTATATTGCAGGAATCTTACTGACTCAATATAAATTCACTAAGTACTCAGTACTACCAATACTGTAGGATTTTATACCTAAACACTGGTACTTATGACATCCCTAAGTAGAAATTAATAGACAATTAAAACTTTTTAAAACATTTTATATTTGAACATATTTTCAGAACATTTTGAGCTTCTTATTTAAAGGGTTAGTTCACCCTAAAATGAAAATTTTGTCATTAATCACTTACCCCCATGTTGTTCCAAACCCTTAAAAGCTCTGTTTGTCTTCAGAACACAATTTAAGATATCTTGGATGAAAACCTGGAAGCTTGGGACTGTCCCATAGACTGCCAAGTAAATAACAGTGTCAAGGTCCACAAAAGGTATGAAAAGTCCTCGTCAGAAAACTCCATCTACCATCAGACGTGCAATCTGCGACAGTCTCAAGCCTCCAGTTTTTCTTCCAAAATATCTTAAATTGTGTTCCGAAAACGAACTGAGCTTTTACTGGTTTGGAACGACATGGGAGTAAGTGATTAAGGACAAAATTTTCATTTTTGGGTGAGCTAACCCTTTAAGTGGCTAATATTTTTCACCATCATTTTGCATTTCCACCCATGTGCCACAGTCATGGATTATGTTTTTTTTTTTTTTTTTTTTTTTTTCACTTTTCATTGTTAAAAGCATCTACAGTTTCATTATTTCCACTGCTGTTTGTTTTTGAATTTATCCCCTGAATAAATCTTTCTTGTTTCTCTTTTCTCTCTTATTTAACCATTTCCGTTTACTTTGTTTATTAATTTGATTATGCTAGAAACAGCTGAAAGAGGCCATAACACCACTCCAAAAACCACACCGCAGCCTTCTGGCTATGCTTACAAGCCTGTCTTTACGACGCGCTCCTACCAGGCCTGGGCGACAAGCTCCCCCGTCAATGTCCCCACCCAGACCAAGTCTGGATTTGGCTCCCTCTCCAGCTCCTCATCCAACACCCCCTCAGCCTCCCCACTGAGATCGGTGTGGTCTGTGAACTCTGCTTCTCCTATCAAATCCATTATTGGAGGTTCACCAGCATCTTCCATCAAATCTGCCAGTGACGTTGCATCACCTATTCGATCCTACAGAACTATCTCGTCACCAATAAAAACTGTAGTTCAAGGTGCACAGTATCCAGTCCAAGCCTCCCCCACCCTTCTGTCCTCTCCAGGCAAGAGTGCCCCTGATCCAGTTTCACTTAAGGGCCTCACAGGGCTTTCAGCCAGGACTTCGCCTGTACCATCTGGCGGAACCTTGCTGGAAAGATCCTCTATTGCTATGACTCCTCCAGCCTCACCTAAGTCTTCACTAAACATGTACAGCTCAAGTTTGCAATATAAGTCTGTCGTAACTTCAAACCCTCCAGCAAACTGCTCCCCGATTAGAACTGTCCCGGGCTTCTCCTCTAACAGAACCAGCACTGATGCCTCTGCCAGAGGATTTCTGTCATCCCTCTCCTCACCATTGAAATCTGGCTCAGCCACTACAACCGCTGCCCTGATCAATGGGACAGTTTCCCCAACCAAATATCGCTCCTCCTCTCCAACAACGCATCTTACCAACACTCTCCAGGAAAGAATTCAAGCCACGACAAATGCAGCAACAACAAGTGTAAATGCTGCATTTGATGAAGTGGAAAAAACTTTTAATTCCTGCTCTGCTGGCTATGGCACACTAAAGTCAGTGTCCTCCACTCCCTCATCCTCTTACCAGTCTATCCGTTCCTCTGCATCTAGCTCACTGTATGCCTCCCTCAGAACCCCTCCAAATTCTACCACATCTGTAACTTCCAGCACTATTACAGTCCCTGTGTATTCCGTCATAAATGTCTTACCAGAACCCCAGTTTAAAAAGCTCCCTGAAGTCTCCATGCCAACAGCTGCTCTCCTGTCCCCCAGAAAGGTCATGCCCCAAGAGGTTAATGTCCAGACTCAGTCCTCTTTTGCCAGAACTCTGTCTCCTGTCAAAACTCCAATGAACATGTCCCCAGGAACAATAAAAGCTGCCACCTCTTCATCCCCTCTGTCCAACAGCCAAGAGATACTAAAAGATGTGGCTGAAATGAAGGAGGACTTGATCAGAATGTCTGCAATTTTGCAAACTGATACAAATTCAAGCTCCAAAGGTTATCATTCGGACTCTAAGGAACATAAAGTTGAAGATGAGGAGCCTTTCAAGATTGTAGAGAAGGTCAAACAGGACCTTGTCAAAGTCAGTGAAATTCTTAGCAAGGATGTTTTGAGAGAGAGTAAGGCAAATATTAACAACACCAAAACAGAATATATCCTAGAGGATGACATAGATGATAATGCACAAAATGTATGGAGATGCCCACCTCGATATGAAACATTAGCTCCTCAAGTCAAAACAAAACCAGTATCTGAGAGAGATTTTAACCTGGCTAAAGTTGTTGATTACCTAACCAACGACATTGGCACAAGTTCTCTTTCTAAAATAGCAGAGGCTAAACATAGAACTGAGGAAGCAAGGAGAGAAGGAGAGGAAAAACAAAAACGTGTCCTTAAACCTGCTATGGCATTACAGGAGCACAAGCTCAAAATGCCTCCAACCAACATGCGCCCTTCACCTTCAGAAAAAGAGCTATCAAAGCTTGCAGATGTATTGTTTGGCCCTGAAATAGCACTAGACTCTCCTGATGATGTCTCCCATGACCAAGATAAAAGTCCACTGTCAGACAGTGGGTTTGAAACTCGCAGTGAAAGAACTCCCTCTGCCCCCCAAAGTGCAGAAGGATTGGGGCCCAAAGGCCTCTTTCAGGAGATTCCTCCTGTTATCACTGAAACACGGACTGAGGTTGTTCATGTCATAAGAAGCTATGAGCCTCCAGAGAATCCTAAGGAGCCAGCATTGGAAGATGCTAGAATGAAAAAGACTCCACTGCGATGTGCAGACAATGAGCCCCGATCCCCTGGTGGGTCCATCAAAGAAAGAGTTAAAGCTTACCAAGCCAGAGTCAATGCAGAGGATGATGTGATGAGCAAAGGTATGCGGGTCAAAGAGGAAACTCACATTACAACAACTACAAGAATGGTATACCACAAACCCCCCATTAAAGAAGTTGCATCTGAGAGGATGGAGGAGACCATGTCTGTACGAGACATAATGAAGGCCTTCCAATCTGGCAAGGATCCATCTAGAGAGTTAACAGGCCTGTTTGAGCACAAAAGCAGCAGTGAAGGGGCAGATCCTTCTGATAGGCCTCTAGACCCAATGCCCAAAGTTGAGCGCATCATTGAGGTTCACATTGAGAAAGGCAACAAAGCTGAACCAACTGAAGTAATTTTCAGAGAAACAAAAAATCATCCTGAGAAGGAAATGTACATATATCAGGGAAAAAGTGGCATGAAAGAACTGCAAAACAGATTGAGCAGTGAGCAACATGACAGCATAGAGCCTGAAGAATCTCTTCCTTGTTATCAGGACTCCAGAATACACATGCCTGTCTCTGTGGAGGATGATAAAACCTTGAAACTGCTTAGTCAGCAGTCAGTGGAGTACCATGATGATGAATCATCTGAAACAAGGGGAGAATCATACAAATTTGCAGAGAAAATGCTCCTGTCAGATAAATTTGACTCTTCCCATTCAGACTCAGATGAATCTGTGATTGACAGGTTTCAGTACTATGGTGAGGGAAAACAAGGTGGCTCAATTAGAGAATTCATGCTAAAGCCTGATAGGTCAGCTAGATCATCAGAAGATGACAATTATGACAAACTCACTTTGCTGCAGTATTCTTCTAATCCTGATAGTCCAAAAAAGTCTATTTGGATGAGAGTTTCTGAGGATGGGCAGAGTAAAAGCAGAGAGAATCACAAATATGAGGATAGAGTAGACAGAACTGTCAAAGAGGCTGAGGAAAAGCTTAGTGAAGTTTCACAATTCTTTCGTGATAAAACTGAAAAACTGAATGACGAGCTTCAGTCCCCTGAAAAGAAGCATCACAGACAAGATGCAAGGGAGACTCGTTCTGGGCCAAGCTCAACACGTAGTAGCCCAGAGAGGTCAATGCACAGGACTGGAGGTACTGGAGAGGACTGGAGTAGAGACAGGTTTAGGGATAAATATGATTCCCAAGACAGAAAATGTGCCAGTCTACCAAGCAGTCCTGAAAGACGAGTCTTGCTTCGATACAATGATGACCCAAAAAAGGGAGACAGCTCATCTGCAAGCAGTGCAAGTGAATCGTCTAAATATTTCCAGCCTTCAACATCTAAGGTTAGCTCAGTAAGGATGAAATTTGAATCAGAGGCCCAGAAACAAGATAAAGGTCCACAATGGGGACAAACTTCCGGATCCCCAGTGAGGAAGCTGCAGGAAAGTAAGCTGCCTGTTTATCAAGTTTTTGCAGGGGGTAATCTCCCAAAGTCAACAGAGTCTTCTGAAAGTGAGAGAATCCCTAAAAAAGATAGTGAGGTTGGGCAAAGTTACAATGTTCGAAAGGCTCAAGCATATGCCCAAAGTCAGCAGAGTGAAAGACAGAGAAATAGGTCAGATAACTCTTCACCAAAATATAACCAAAATGATTACAGTAAGGAGCAAATTGCCAATGAAGACATGAAAATATATAAAACATGGGAAAACCATGGCAATGGGCAACTGAAAGGCCAAAAGACAAAGCTTACTCATACTCTAGTGCATGATAGGCAAAAGGACAACTCACATAATGAACCGCACACATTGAGAGATGGAAACACCACAAAAGAAGAAACAACTAAAAAGATCATTTACACAGAGCTTGTAATTCGAGAAGACCCTAGTAATGCTGAAAAATGCAATGGTGCTCTAAAAAAAAACTCGGAATCACAAATTCCTGTTAGGGTTTCATCTAGTTTTATAGACCACCATCAAAGTAGTACTTTAAAGTTAGATTCCTCCATTAAATCTGAAAGAATAGGGTCTCACATAACCAGAAATACACAGCACCCTCATTCTGGTGCTAGCAAATCACCTAGAGATGTGTCATCTGTACTGAACTCAGATTCTAGCAGGCAGATTGTTAATATAGTCTGTAATGGTGTGGATGATAACCAAGTTGAGTATATTGAAAAAGTTAGCCCAGGTGTCACTGCGGACATCAAACCTCTTCCTGTGTATGTCAGCATTCAAGTAGGTAAACAGTATGAGAAAGAAACTGCCACTGGACAGTTAGGCACATACAAAAAAGTTGTAAGCCATGAGAGCAGGACAGTACATGAAACACGAGGAACATTTTATTCTGTTAAACAGAAACAGCCGCCATCACCACAGGGAAGCCCAGAAGATGACACGTTAGAGCAGGTTACATTTATGGACAGTTCAGGAAAGGGTCCCATAACTCCTGAGACACCTACCTTGGAGGAGGTCAGCTACGACCTGAACTCCAGAGCTCCTGAGCCTGTCATCGGTTCCATGGCTGGCATGCCTAGCCCAATCCCAGAGGAGTCTGAGGAAGACGAGCAGCTGAAGACTTTCATTTTCAGAGAAGTATCAGCAGAAAAAGCCAAGTCAGCCACTCAAACATCAGAGCCTTCGAAAAGAAAATCAGACTCAAATGGAAAAAGGTCAAAAGACAAACGCATAGCTTATATCGAGTTCCCACCACCACCACCTTTAGAAACTGAACATGCTGATCCTGAAAAGAGGGGGTCATGTCCTTCCTCAGAAGCAGAAACAGAGATGATGGAGGTGAACCTGCAAGAGGAACATGACAGACATCTCCTTGCAGAGCCAATAATCAGAGTCCAGCCTCCTTCCCCTCTTCCACCTGGAGCTGACAACAGTGACTCTAGTGATGATGAATCTGTTTTTCAGCCTGTCCCCCTTAAGAAGTACACCTTCAAAATGGCTGAGGAGTGTGATAAATTTGTTAAGCCTAGGAAACCAGAGAGAAATGGCTCACACCACAAGGAATCAGGTATCAATGGTATTGTCAAAGGAGATGAGGTAGAATGTGAACAGAATGGAAATGATCAGTCTATCACAGATTGCTCTATAGCAACAACGGCTGAATTTTCCCATGATACAGATGCCACTGAGATAGATTCTCTTGATGGGTATGACCTACAAGATGAGGATGATGGATTGAGTGACCCTAAAACATCCAGCCTGTCGATTGAGGGAAAAGCAGGAGATCGGGCTTTCAGCCAGAGCAAACTTGAAGTGATTGAAGAGGAGAGCACACCAAATGAGGAAACTGGGGAAAAGGCAAAAACAAAAAGGACATCGGGTAAAAAATCAGACAATGGGAAAGAAGATACAATCTATTCTTTGGAGGGAAGACACCCAGATAGACAAGGTTTTGCAGACAATTATTTCAAGAACCAACTAGAGGAGTGCATAAACACTACCTTTAAAACGGTGGCTACTAAAGGCTTGGATTTTGATCCATGGTCTGGTAAAGTGGGAGAGGAGGGAACTTTTGATGCTAAGAACAAAGATGAAGATCCAAAGCCCTGTACTTTGTCAGTGGAAGACAAATCACAAGCAACCACACCGGATACCACTCCAGCAAGAACCCCAACAGATGAGAGCACCCCAACTAGTGAGCCCAACCCTTTCCCCTTCCACGAGGGCAAGATGTTTGAGATGACCCGCAGTGGTGCTATTGACATGAGCAAGAGGGACTTTGTTGAAGAGAGACTCCAGTTTTTCCAGATTGGTGAGCATACATCAGATGGGCAGTCAGGGGACAAGGGGAAAGGGGGCAGCAATGCGGGGGTAGACGCCTCTCACTCAAAGGCAGGGGAAAGAGCTGTAGAGGGGAAGGTAGAGGCAACTACAGATTTAACACCATCCAGAAGCAGCACAGTACAAGGCAGTGCTGACTGCCTGGACGCACCTCCATTCGCTGACACCACCTCATGCACTGTCACAGCCTCCAAGGTCGACCCCAAATTACGCACCCCCATTAAGATGGGCATCGCAGCTTCCATTACTATAAAGAAAGACACTGGCTCAGCTGAACTGACTGATGTTAAAACTGAGTCCTCAGAAAGTCAGATGCTGGAATACATTAGTTTGGAGTCTCAATTAGTGGAAAGTCACTTTGATAGCAGGTGCACTAACTCTTCCCCGGCTGGCAGAAAAGATTACCCATCAGAAAACTACAATAACAACAATAACTTAGAGTCCTCCAATGTGCAGGCCAACTACATCCACTGTGGAAGTGTAGTCTTCAATTTGCAGTCATCTTCTGAACCCACCTTACAGAAAGCTAGTAGAATAGAAGCTCAGTTCTGTAGGGAGTCTTTGGACAAAGCAGAGAAAACCAGTACTGAGAGTCCTCAGACTAAAGTAGTCTCAGAAAACAGGCAGCCAAAGTCTAGGCTCCCAGTCAAGGCAGCAGGGTTCAGTTTTAACACACTCAGTTCAGGGAAGCAGAAGCCTAAACAGGTTGTGAGGCCAGAGGCAAGGAAAGTGGATCTTGCATCCATAATGCCTGAGCCCAAGTCTAGAATACCTGTCAAGGACATCAAAAGAAATGGTGCAGCTAACTCAGCTGTCACATCTCAGGTCGTTCCAAGTGCAAGTAAGCTCCCAGAGTCAGAGAGATCAGTCAGACCAGTGGTTCCCTCTAGGCTGCCTTTCAAAGACAGGTCATGTGGTCCTTCCGAGGCAGGTAGAGGTAACTTTAGCGAGGTGTGTAGGCAGTCAATTGAGTTCTTAAAGAATGTTAGCGGGGAAGCAATAAAGGTGGCCGAACGACTTTCAGACGAGGAGAAACAGACACAGGGAGAGCAGTCGCAATCGGAGGAGGACAGCAGCACATCACGAAGCACCTCACTATCGGACCCCTCTCAGTCCCAGCCCTCCCTCTCCGCTGGCTCCTCCCGAGGGGTCACACCCTCCAGGACAAAGGTCACAAGGGCGGCGGGGAGTGAGAGGAGGAGGAGTAAGCGGACTGGAGGAGGGAAGGAGGGCAGTAAGAACGAAGGGGCTCGCAGGTCGCCCCCCGTCGCGGAGATCAAGCCTAGTTTGTAAAACTTTATTGAAAACTTTACTTGATCCTTAGTTGCATGAGCCGTTGTGACTGATTGGATTGCCTGTGACGTGACCAATAGCTGTCATTCTTGTCATTCTCTCATCACTGTGCTGTGTGACTGTACCGTACTGTATCTGTCCCTGTCAGATCTCCCCTTCTCTCTCCCCTACCTTCCACAGATAATTTATCCTAATAATGAGGGGTGGGGCACTGAGCAGTCTGTCTGTGCTGGGTTGATTAAAGGAATATATATCTGCTTCAGTGTTTGTAAACTTTGTTAGAACAATTGTACAGTACTATGTTGTCTGCATGCCCCATCTCAACAAAGTCTTTTTTTTATGTTTTATTTTAAAAAATGTATACCGTTGTATAAACTCATAGTTATTGCCTGCATAGATTCTGTTGAAAATTTGTTTCATGTACACAATAAGAGCACCAGCTATGTAGCTGAAACATTGTATTTCACTCTTGTCTGTTCTTCCTTTTCTAGCCAAACAGTACTATTCGAAAAACATCTCTAAAAATTTTCTTTTCATTTTAATAACTTCTCTAGGAGAAAAATCATGTACATTTTTCCTTGTTTTGGCCAGAAAAGGAAGTCATCTGGATTCTTCATTTGAAATGAATGAGTAGCATGTTTGTAATGTTTTTGTTCTGTATGTAATGACAGGTCCACAGAGTCCCTGTGAGAGAACAGACCTTCGCATGGCCATCGTTGCTGATCACCTGGGACTGAGCTGGACAGGTTAAGACTCACTTTGCCCCACATGACTGACAAATTTAGAGTTAACATTTTACTTGCCATACATTAATTGTTTACTTTCTGAAACCTAAAATATTTAAATAGGAAGCAAATTATAATTTGATCGCTAATAATCAATGGCAAATAGTCCTCAAAAAACCATGCAACATATGCCCTCTTGTGCCTGTGCTTGGTATTGCAGTGCAGAACTGTATTAATTTTTTTAATAAAGAATTTTTAATTTAAATTCACTTAAATTCAGAATTCTTTACATGTATAACACACTGTGAAAGACACGCTGTATTTCCCCAAATTTCTGATTTAGATTTTAAAATGTAGAAATGTTTTTTAAATGCATTTTTTTATTTAATTGTCTTTACATCTGTCTTCATTTACTAGCTGACTGCGCAGAGATGATGCTAGTTAATACATGATGTTTTTTTCTGTTTTATAGAACTGGCTCGAGAGATGAATTTTTCTGTCGATGAGATAAACCATATCCGCACAGAGAACCCAAACTCTCTCACAGCCCAGAGCTTCATGCTCCTTAAGAAGTGGGTCAGTCGTGATGGGAAAAACGCAACAAGTGAGAGTCATTTTCTATCCATCTTACTTTTTTTATAAATATCTTTCTTTTTCTTTATTACATATACTCTGAAGTTATAATATCTACCTAAAGCAAATAAATGTAAGTCACTTTTATTCATGTTATCTTAGCGGATGCACTGACGGCTGTCCTGACAAAAGTGAACCGGATGGATATTGTGACTCTGCTGGAAGGGCCCATATTTGACTATGGTAACATTTCAGGCACCAGAAGTTTTGCAGATGATAGCGCTGTGTGCCAGGAAAAGGCGGATGGTAAAGTTTAGCCCCATCTAGCTGACCCCCCCCACCCCCTCTTCTCATTCCTTTTTTATTGTCACCTTTGTTTTTTCCTCTACAACCTCCCTGTGTAGTTTGCCAAAGTATTAATCACAGATGGGCCACCAATAATTACTATTTTGAACTTGAAGCCTCAGTGAGATTTATAGAAGCCACATTTATAGAAGATTAGGTCAGAAGCCCCAATCATACACAGTCTTATTAATCACTCTCTATTCTCTTATTTTAAAGACTTTCTGTATTCAAACACTCTTCGTTTCTCTTACCCTTTTCCCTTCCTCCCAACACCATATGCATGGACCTGGTTTGAACATGCATGTATATGGTCATGTGACGTGAAGCAATCACAGCATGATGCTTTGCCTCAACAAGTGTAGGAAGGGCCACTCGAAAAAATTTTTTTCCAGTTACACATGTTCACATTTCACTTTTGGTTTTAATGAAGACCCTGCAGTATATTACCAGTGGGACATGAAACAAACACTGTTCTGCCATGAAATGAATTAATTGATTAAAAGGTCAAGCAAAATGCATGATATTATCAGCTGTATCCTGATGAATCTCTTTTGATATTAGTTGGTAGAAGTGTTACAGGCCAGCTGTTGTTTTACATAGTGGACCAGAGCGCATGGCCTCAGCTGAAAGACTCAGCTGTCCTCTGCCTCTCAAGCTGTCGATCTGCTTCCTCCTCCATCTATCCTTCTCTCCTCTCCTCCCCTGCACTGGAGCAAGGGATAAAAAGAGAGAGGGGGAAAAAGAAGAGAAAGAATGAGATCATCCTTCTTTCCATAGTCTCCTCCTCCTTACAGTTTCCTGTGCCTCCCTCTGTCAGATGCAAAGTGAATTGTCCTCTCCTCTCCTCCAGTACAATCCCTCATTTCCCCTCCCAGACCCTAGATCCTTATTCATCTCATTAATACAGCCATTGTCTTGTCGTTATAACTTGCATGTTCTTTTGCGTTTGTGTGTATGTGTGTGTTTGTGTGTGTGTGTGTGTGTGTGTGTGTTTCTCCCCCAATACTCCACCTCAACACCTCATACAACTGCATCCTGATCTGGGCCAAGGCTCACTATCCAGTTATCTATCGTCATCTGCTCCTCTCAAGTCTTCCTTCTCTCTCTCCTTCTCCTGCACTCAGCCTGTCATCTCCTATTTCCTATGTAGAATTTGTCTTTCTCCCTCACCCTGCCCTTCTTCTCTTCCTTCTTTCTCTACCTATGCATCGTGTTGCCTGAGTCCTGCCTCCTTCTCCCCACCCCTCACACCGTTGCCCCCTTACGCTTCCTGTCATTGTCCCTGCATGCCTCCAGGACTGCCTCTCATCACTCCATCCCTCTGTCTCAACTCCTCTACTCACCAGATTTTGAGTCTCCCCATACTAGTAGCAGCACACATTTCAACTATGATTGTAAAATTAAGACTGCTTCTTATTTGCACTTGTGCAACATTTGTAATGATGTCTATCTAACCAGCTAAAGTAACCCTTTAGATTAGACAGCACTATTCACTATAAACTAGGTGCATATTACTAGCATATTGGTTGTTTATTAGATCGTATAAACACATATTAATACCTTATTTTGCATGACCATGTTCTAGATTCCTGAACCCTACCCAGTACCTAAACATAACGACTACAACAACTGCCTTACTAACAATCAATAATAAGTAATTAGGAGTTTACTGAAGGAAAACTCAGTGAATATGTGCTCCCAAATGTAAAGTGTTATGCCACTTTATTATTATAGACTCAAATGTTAACTGTAATGTACTGTAGCACTTTAGTTTTTTAAGTCAAAGTTAGACATGAACACACACAGCTCTTTGACTATGGGGACATCACGCATAGATATACACTACTGTTTAAATGTTTGGGGTTGGTAAGAACTTTAATGTTTTTGAAAGAAGTCTTTTATGCTCACCAAGGCTGCATTATTTGATCAAAAATACAGTAATATTGTGAAATATTCTATTATTCCTGTGATGGCAAAGCTGAATTTACACCTGCAATAACTCCAGTCTCCAGCATCATTCATTGATGAATTGTCTATTTTGATCAATTTAATGCATACTTGCAGAACAAATGCATTCATTTCTTTTGAAAAAGTCATACTGACCCCAAACTTTTCATATGTATTGTACATGCTATCACAATCTCTCTGTTTTTGTAAATCTGAATCTGTCCCATTGTCATTGTGTATTAACTGTGTGTTTGTTGCTCTGTATGTCTGCTGAATCTCTGGGAAATACTGTCAAATACTGTGCTTCTGTTCTTAAGGGTGGGATTAAGTGATTGTCTGCGTCTGTGTTTAAAAAAAATTGTTTACCCAGAAATTAAATTGGCATTTACTCATCCTCATGTTATTTCAAATAACTAAACAAATAATACACTAACGAAATACAGGTTTGAAACTACTTGAGGGTGAGTAAACTTTTATGACAGAACTTACATTTTGGGGTAAACTGTTCCTTTATGCATGTTTATGTGTGTGCTTGTTTGTGTGTGATTGTAATTGTGTCCTGTCATGTCCATCCATTTGTGTGTGTATCATCTCACCCAGGTTTCCAAAACATCCTGGCTCAACTGCAGTCAACTACCAACCCCACCCCCGCCACACCCCCTATCTGCCCCTTTATGTCTGATGGCATCGAACCCATCTTAGATCTGCCACTTGACCCTCCCCCATATTGCCCCTCCTGGGGACTAGAGCGGTACAATGAGGACGAGTCTGTCAGAATCACCCCAACCAGACCCTGCGACCTGCCCCTGTCCAAACCTGTAAACCAGCATCACACACTCTCTGAAACAACTGCCGAAATACACACACACATACTCTCCCCTGATTCTCTGCTCCCTTCAGACAACCCCAAACTCACAACACAACTCTCAGCTATCACATGTGAACCAGACTCACACCTTACCCCTGAGCATTCTCCCCTAGACCAAGAAGAACTTCCTCGAAACCCCTCTGTTTGCTCTGTATCACTCCAGTCTGTCCCAAAAACAGACCCACCCACAATCAGGATCGAACAGGACCACCTTATACAGGGGAACCAGTGGTCTCTACAAAAGGAACTGAAAGAAGAAAATGAGGAGAATAAGTCTTTTCACTCCCAACAGAAAACATCTCCTCCGGTGGAACAGACAAACCTAACACACAAGGAAAAAGAAGAGGGTCCCTCATCATCATTACTACCATCACCGTTAAAAGAACCAAACGTTAACATGAGGGGACAGGAGAGAGTGATTCTGAAAGAGGTCAAAGATCATGATGAGTGCCCTTTGCGACCCTGGGCAGAGGTCCTGAGGGAGTCTGGCTCAGGAGGAGAGGAGGAGGAAGAGGAGGAGGAGGAGGAAGTCGAGAAAACACAGGAGCGACCAGAGGTGTCAGGAGGCCACGGCAGAGAGAGGGAGAGGGAAGTGAATGAGGAGATGACTAAGGAGAAAGTGAGAGAGGTAGCGAGAGGTGTTGAACAAATTGAGTCTGAGTTGTGCTTGCTCTCCACAGGCTGGCTCACTGAGACGTCGAACATAGAGCCACCCGCTTCAGGGCGGAGTCACGGGTCAGACTACATGGACCGACAGGAAAACAGGTACTGTACATAGTTACAATTATTACAGTATGTTAGTTAATATTAGTATACATAGTTAATAGTGACAAAAGACCCAGTACTTCGGTACCAAGTCGGTACTAAAAAAAATAAAATGTCACGGTACCAGGTTTCTTTTTACATAAAGGCATTGTGCTAGAAATATTACTATGATTTAGTAGAATGTATGTGATACTGCTACTACTGTTACAAATCCCCTTTATTTACAAAAAAATTAAATGTTTAAATTTCATTAATTAAAAGACAAATTAAATTTGGTTGAAACTTGTTTACTGTTTTTCATAATTATATTACTTGTAGAAAAACTTTAAACACATTTGTAAATAAGTATAAAGAATGGCATTGGTTTTATTTTTAGTTATAAAAAGTACAGGTTTTTTTTTTATTAGCATATTTTTGTTTTTTGCTTTGGTACCGAAATTGGTACCGAGAACCGTGGATTTTCACTGGCATCGGTACCGAATACTGACATTTTGGTACCATGACAACACTAATAGTTAATATTAATTAAAATTTGGACATTTAATTATTAATTAATTATTTATAATTTATCTCTGAATTTTTTTTATATGTGAATCACATTTTTTCTTAAATTATTAAGCAGCACAGCTGTTTTCAACATTGAAAATAATAATAGTTTCTTGAGCACCAGTTTTGCATATAAGAATGTTTTCTAAAGGATCATGTGACACTGAATCACATTTCACAATATTGCTGTGTTTTACAGTATTTTTGATCAAATTAATTCCAGTCAGCATAAAAGTCAGCGCCAGCATACTTTAGAATTTTGTATACACCGTTGTCCAAATTTTGGGGTCAGTAAGTGTTTTTAATGTTAGAAGTCTCTTATAACACCATTGCGTTGCGGGTGTCCCAAGTTCGAGGACCTTTCCCAATCCCACCCACTGCTCTCTCCCACTTCACTTCCTGTCTACTCTACACTATCTTATATTAATAAAGGCAACATTATACAGGTTTGCTAGAATGCATGGTTTTGTTTTTAATACATTCTTACCTAGCATCATTTCAGTATACTTGTTCCTAACTAGATAAATGGTTACATTTCAACCTCTTGCAGTCAAGAGAACTCCAGTGACTCCATGACATCATCATCAAGAGTGGATTCAGGAAAACCTCGACAAAATGGCGAACACTCCGATACTATGCCCCGCAGCTCAGCGTCTCAGGAATCAGCCAATGGTGTGAAGGCAGGTGTGGGCAAGCAAGAAGGAGCTCTGATCGCTGAGCACAAAGTCCAGGTGAGATAATCACTAGAATACCAGCATAAAATAACTGATTAGATAATGCTGCTACTTCCAGTTTAAAATCATAACATGACACTCTTAGCTTTTTCAGTGAAATCATTTGCATCCTTACACAGTTTACTTACCCCAGAGGAAGAAAACACTGATGACCATTTACACTTATTAAATGAGAGAACTGAAATCAAACACATTTTAAGAAGTATTTCAAATGCATCCATTAGCAGCGGTTATCATCAGAGACCGGCCTGGACGAAGAGCGTACCATCACCACCAAAGTGTTTCGTAGACGTCTCATTCTCAAGGTATCTGCCTGCTAAACTGCAGGGTGGTCAGGTTAAGATCCAATTTTGGTCCGAATCTGATTTTGGTGTTGCTGGTGAACTGAATCTAAATCATTCAATAAGTAACACAGTTTTTACGTCACTTGTTGCTGTGTACTGTTTCCAGTTTCTTGTGCTTACAGGTGCTTGGTTTGGGGTTATTATGCATTGCTTGTGTGATAGATACACGTGCACATAGAGGAGTGTGTCACTACTAATGTTTGTGTGATTTCTGAAGGTGGTGGTGATGATGGGTATAAAGGCATGTTGGCTCATAATTAAAGTTCCAGCTTTGCTTGCAGGTTCACATGACTGATCTGGGTGTGTGGAAATGCGCTTGTAGGTGTGGTGTGCTGCCATTCAAGGCGTCCTGGATCTGTTGTGTTTGCATATTGAACTAAGTGCTGTCTTGCTTTAGGGAGAGGAGGCACGCAACATTCCTGGCGAGACAGTTTCAGAGCAACAGTTTATTGATGAAGATGGAAACATCATCACCAGAAAAGTAACTCCATTGTTTCCTTTGTTTTCTCTTTCTCTTACTCTTTTTTTTCTCTTTCTGATTTTCCAACATATTTTACTTAATTAGGTTGCTTGTAGTTTTGTAGCTTTGCCATTTTAGAGCTGATTTAGAGACAAAGATTGAACATAACACATTTTCTTGCAGCTCAGTCCTCCACTACCTTAACTGATTCTTCCCAGTCTTTCCTAACATCTCTTTAAGTTCCCATGACAAGCATTCATGGTGACCTTTGACCTTCGATACCCATCTACAGGTCATTCGAAAGGTGATTTGCCGTGTGGACACTCCCACTCCTGAAAACCAGGGCTTGGGGTGTGGCATGGGGTCACCGGGAGACCATGCCACCATGGGGAAGAGCCAGGTCCCCCTGGTACCTGATATCCAAAGCCATCTCGCTACACATGCTGAGGTTTGCACAGTCTGTGTGGAGTTTTTCCTCTTTTCTTAAACTTATATTCGATTATATATTGGAAAATGGATCCAATGTTTGGCCAATCAAATGCTCACTACAATAAGAACATCCCTCTCCCATGATTTTTTAGAAATATTGAAATTAAATATTTAAAATACTGTTCAAATGTTTGGGGTAAGTACAATTTTTTTTTATGTTTTTGAAAGACATCTCTTTCCAAGCCTGCATTTATTTGATCAGTAACGCAGTAATATTTTTAAATATTATAATTTTGAATAACTGTTTTCTATTTTAATATATTATAAAATCTAATTTATTTCTGATGGCAATCAATGTTGAAAACAGTTATGCTGCTTAATATGGTTGTGGAAACTGTTCTACTTTGTTTTTAGGATGTTTTGATTAAAACAAAGTTCAAAAGAGTTATTAAGAGTAATTAATTCTTACCAAATAAAACTATTTATTTTCTTTAAAAAATGTACTAACCCAAAACCTTTGAACTGTAGTATATCCTATTATCAAACAATACTGTTGTAGACAGTAGTACAGTTTTGGATACCTGAAATCCTCATTGTATCCGCACAGACTGGAGACCAGAACTACCTAATGTTGTTGTTGTGAATTTCTGAGTTTATTAAAATTCTTAAATGATTTATAAATAAAAATAATATTTAGTAAGACATTACGTATCACATAGTTATCTTTTCTGTTCATACAGAGGCTAACGTATATAATTCTTCAGCTGTCTTTCCTCTAACCTTCAACTTGTCTTCTCTTTTTTTCCTCCCCTTTTATCTTTTTTTGTCTTCCTTCCAGCTTCTGTGCCTCCCCTACAGCAACCAATAACATGAAACTGTACTGAACTACTTGAACTGTTGAATATTAACTTCCTGTCACTGGTTATTAACAGGCTGTCATACAATGATGTGTCTGGCTATTTTCAGGGTGATGTGTTGATTCTAAAAAAAAGAAAAGAAAAGTATCTGTAAATCAGATTGTTCTTTCTCTTTATGTGTAAACAGGGAGAAGTTTCCAAGGTGAGGAAGAAGGAAGAAAAGCGTTCAGAAAGAAAACATTATTCATAAATGTGGCTTCATGACTAGACAGGTACAGCACTTCAAATAGCTTTCTGTTTATTATTGTTATTATTTATATTAATAATTATTCTCTGTGCATTATTCGAAGGTCACAAATTTTACGGAAGGTTTTATTTTATTATTTCAAATAAATGCTATTCTAATGCTAAACTAACTTTCTGTCTCATCAAAGAATGATATTAGATTGATTTCTGAAGGATCTTGTGACACTGAAGACTGGAGTAATGATGTTGAAAATTCAGCTTTGCCATCACAGGAATAAATTACATTTTAAAAAATGCATTACTATAGAGAACAGTTATTTTTAATTGTAACAGTATTTCACAATATTACTGAAGTATTAATCAAATAATGCAGCCTTGGTGAACATACGACACCCACATTTTTACGATTACTTTCTTATATGGTCTGTTTTGTGTCTCTCAAGGTTTGCAGGTATATTTTCGATCTGTTTCCTGAGCGGCAGGGCCACAAGAGCTGAAAAGAGATATTTGGCCTGGAAAGACATCTACAGCTTCCACTCTGAAACGCATGGTCTTCAAAGAGACTTTGACCTATCTGCTTGCGCATGAGCATGCATCACACTGCTGACACACTTCCTGTTCCAAGGGGGTCTCGATGAATTCTATTTCCTGAAATGGGTCCCGGTGAATTCTACTTCCTCTCTGTGTTGGGTCCTATGTAATTCTACGTACTCTTTCTGGGGAACCTATGAGATTACACTTCATTCTTCTTGATGGTTAATACCTGCGCTGACCCGGATCATCAGGAATTCAGAAACTGTTTTGTGTGCCATGAATATCAGATGAATAAATGCGAGGGGTATATTCAAAAGACCCCTTAAACTCCAAACCGTATACTCACACAAATTTCCCTATGACCAAAGATGGCACAAAAGCTCTTTTTCGTGTTTTAGGGGGGAAAAAAACAATAGATGCTGTTGAACCACACCTTACATTCGCCTTACACGTTACCGTGGACCCATGACGTCAGGAGGAGGATCCCTGTGTTTTAATTTTTCTGAATTTATAAAACTAAAATAAACGATGTGGTTGACTTTTCTGTACATAAATCACAATATGTAAAAAAATAAGATAAAATTTAGTAGTTAGGTTTAGCGAGAGCACCGCAAACATAGACTTTACAAGTGCTTTCAAGATTTTAAAGACAGTGAAACTTCACATGCTCTTGTATAATTGATTACTATAGCAGGTATGTTTGTATATGAGAAAAGTTGGTTCGGTTTTCAGGGGACGTTTCCTTAAAATCCTCTGCGAATTTCAACGATTCCCAAAATGGGAATTTATCAAATTCTGTGAAGAAGTCATACAGAGGACTAATATTTTGATGCATGCAGTTCACCTTATTTTAAGAACCTTTTTTCTAAGTTTGCAAAACACTGTATTTAGAGAGACAAATAAGAAAATACTTTTTCTTGTGTACACATACAACTCTTAACATGTCTCAAGTTTTATATTCCAAAATGTCACCCTACAAACATCCAACGTGTAGAAATGGTTAAGTGTGACAAGCTCTAACCAGAATGCTTCCTTAGAAGTTCAGTGTAGTGTCTGTTATCTTTCATATGGAAGACATTGTCTGCCAATGTTAGCCTGAGCGCTCCAAGTAAGATGTGTTCAGAATGTATATGCTAGTAAATCAGCATCTCTGTTCAACTATCACTGTATCATGTGTATTGGCTGTACAATGTAGAGGTCTGTATTCATCATAAGAATGTCTTCATTTTTTCTTTCTTTTTGATCGCTGAGGTTTTAAAAGAAAATTCTGGCATTTTGTTTTAGGTTAAGTGAACATTTAACATTTTCATCTGGAGTCACACGTAACTCATACGGGATGTCTTTAGACCTTTATTACTTGTAGATTTAATAGCTTATGTATTACAAATGACACACTGGATGGTCATTATAATTTTAAGTATTACAAGAAATCGTTTCCACTTTCGGAATTGTGTGATATATTTTAGAGTCAATGTGTTGCAGTGT
Source organism: Carassius gibelio (assembly GCF_023724105.1). Taxonomy (NCBI): domain Eukaryota; kingdom Metazoa; phylum Chordata; class Actinopteri; order Cypriniformes; family Cyprinidae; genus Carassius; species Carassius gibelio. The sequence continues at coordinate 20,123,280 of NC_068412.1, forward strand.
TCTGCATCGGTTTTGATAATATAGAATTTTTCTTTAGCAATTAATTTCTGTTTGTTTGTTTGGTTGGTTTTCCTCCAATAGTCTTTTTAGCTTGTGGTGTGTACAGTATGGCGTGAAAAATCCTTTAGTGTGCTGAATTTTGCTATGGCAATGAGATCTGAAAGACCTAGGAAACTAGGTTGTGATGGGGTGTGGTTCTGCTTCCCTGTTACATGTCAATCAAACTTTGGGAGGGGCCTGACATGGTCCAGTCAGTTGATTTTGTTTAATATAATATGTTTTCACCTGAGCAAAATTTTTGATGTACAATTCTTACAATGAGTGAAGCCATTTAAATGCAACTATAATAGCACTTTGGTTATTGGAGGTCTTCTCTTTTAGAAACTAGCAGCTATGATGCCACCATAATGTTGTAAATGTCTTACAAAAATCTGATTTAAAAATAAAATAAATGCATTGATTTTGCAAACCTATTATATTTTATTCACAGTTATTTCAGTGTGTTTATAATATGTTCTTTTTTCAGATGCATAACATCATTTCAGTGTATTATATAATACTATAAGGTGTCATGAAATATAATTATTTATAATCAAATTTGAATTTGGCTGGCGAGATATTTTACACTATTTATGTAGCACTATAACAACTATGTTTATTGCTGGATTCCTAGTCTTAGCATTGAGAAAATGCCCTAATTATTTAATTTCTCTTTTAATGGACTACATACAGTATATGCTTCCTTTGTAGAATGAATTAAGCTGCTCACTGTTTTTGGAAATTTGTGAAAAAGGTTTTGCATTTCTCTTGCAGTGCCTCAAATAGATGCTATGTTCTTTACAAACATTGCTTATTATAACATTACCGAAAAAAAGAACCATGAAAACCTGCTGAGCAACCAGCCATGATTTATCTGTGACATGCTTTGGCTATGTATGAAACACATTACAAGTGATAATGGTCACACCTTTTTATTGCACTATATAGAAATATAATATCTCTGTCTCTAAGAGTTACCTTGCACACTGAGTTTATTGAAGACATTATATATATATATATATATTGTTTCTTTTTTCCTGTGTGTCATTAGGAAAGGTGTCACAGTGCAGAACATGTCTCCAAATTGTATTTGGACGTTTACAAATTTCACTTCATTGCATTTGATAACAAAATATCTAGAAAAAATAAACTAGACAACAGATATGGTTTATCCCATAAACTGGGCCCATGTTGACTGTCCAAATACTATATTAATTTTGACGGGTATAGCTATTGTTTTATCATTCAATATCTAACAAATGAATGTATGTTAAAAGTTTTGCACTACGAGTGTGCTTGTTTTATTTTTTTACATAAATGTACTTGGTTTAATATTTTGCTATATTGAGCAATGACATTTGTACATTTGTGTCAGCTTAAATGTCAGAATATTTTTCAGGGTAACTGTATAATACAAACATTACTATATATGTTGTATGTGGATGGTCTATAAATCAAATGAAGCATACGGATAAAAACATTACCTGAACATGCAATCATCACACATATTTAAAATGATTAAGAACTGATGGACAATGTTGAAATCTTCAGTTAATTGGTTTAGTTATGTTGGGTGTGATTTCTACCTCATGACGATCCATTGAGAAAACTGCTTGAAATTTGTTGTAATACACGCAGAAAAAAATGTAACAATCTTTATAGAGTCTCTTAGTTTAAAAAAGGGGGCATGAATTGGTTGAGTGAATTATTCAAACATTCACCTATAACAGGGGTCACCAGACATGATTCTGGAGGGCTAGTGTCCTGCAGAGTTGTCTAAAACAAACCCGCCTGGAAGTTGATAAGCTGGTTCAGCAGTTTAATAAAGGTTTGAGCTAAAACTGCAGGTCACTGGCACTCCAGGACCGAGCCTGGTGACCCCCGATATAAAACAAACAAGACTTGTCATCAGCTGAACGAATCATCTAACCCTTTTGAACAAATCCTTATGTATTCAAAAGATTCGAGTCACTTGGATGGATAAAAAAAAATCCCAAACGCACTGTCCTCTCCACCACATGACGGCGCCACCCTCCCCGTTCGCCTGCACTTTCAGCACGCCCAGTCATTTCTCGGAGTATTCCCTCCCTCTCCAGCCTAGCCACACTTGCTCCATCCCTCTTAGTCCCCAGACCCTGAAATCCACGTCCACTCCACTCGAGGACCGTCGCGAGCCCTAGGTATCGAGCGCGGGACACCATGGCGGACAGCGCGAGCGAGAGCGACACGGACGGCGCGGGCAGCAGCAGCAGCTCCGCCACCCCGCAGTCCTCCTGCACCTCGGCGGCCGCATCCAACACCACCACGACCACAACGAGCGCCGCCGCCAAAGCCCTCGTGATCTCGCAGTCGCGCCTGGAGGAGCTGACAAACCGGCTCGCCTCGCTGCAGCAGGAGAACAAAGTGCTGAAGATCGAGCTGGAGACATTCAAGCTGAAGTGCAAAGCGCTGCAGGAGGAGAACCGCGACCTGCGCAAAGCTAGCGTCACCATCGTGAGTCAGCCCGTGTTTTTATTACCGCTTTAATCCCCGCGGCACACCTGACAACACCGTCACGGCAAGCAAAGACGTCTGAGGAACATTACAAACCACATCGGGGTGCAGAATTAACCTGTTTGGTGGGCAAAAAGAAGCTCTCAAGGGTATTTAGCTTGTTAGCATTCGAGCTAACTGTGATAACAGCTAAGCCAATAACAATGGCATTAGTTCTAATGTATATCACAGGCCAGCTGCGTTAAGAGAGTTTACATTTCAGTATGGACTGGTATAACGAATGTTTTTTTTTTATATATATGTTTATTATCTTGACCTTATTTTTGTGTTCCGTAGCATTCCGCTGGTGTTTGTGTGTGTGAGCTGACCACATAAGGGGTTTACTAATATACCACAACCACATGCTTAGTCATACTCGTGGTTTTTAACGCAGAACTTGTTTTTGCACGTCTGATACTTTGCGTTACGCGAATGGGTTTGTCTTCAGTAGTTTATGTTTGAGGCCTGTGTCAGGGTGGGAAGTTGGCACTCTGAATATTTGGCTCTAATGCGTCAACATCCTGTATGTGAATCAGCCCTTCACTCTGACCATCTGCATTTAGACCAAGAGCCAACACTCAAGTGTCAGTGGAGAAACACTGACACTGATATCCAGTGCATTTGCATTTATGACAATCTTTAAAGATGGAAATTGATAATGGCAGTGTTATGCTTATTGGTTGTGCAGTTTATTTACTGGGTAAAATGCAACTAATGCAGGATGTTGACATGCGTTTGAGTACTTCTGGTGGATTTTAAATGTTTTTTTTTTTAGATTGCATAATAGGTTTTATATTCCCATTGAAAATAATTAGGTCATAATTGCCCATAGTTTCTTTCTAATTGGTATTTGTGATCTAAAATATGGTATTCTCAAAATCATGTTTGAAGATTAAGTGTTAAAATCTCCAAGAATAATTGCCTTTTTTTTATATGCCAGCGTTTGTTGTTTATTTTTCTACAGCAAGCGCGTGCAGAACAAGAAGAGGAGTTCATCTCCAACACTTTATTTAAGAAGATTCAGGCTCTCCAAAAGGAGAAAGAGACACTCGCCGTCAACTATGAGAAAGAAGAAGAGTTCCTTACCAATGACTTGTCCAGGAAGCTCATGCAGGTGAGAAACTCTAGAAGGAAAGATGCCATCAGTGGTGTTTGAGGTCAGGGGTAGGAAATGTGATCGCCTGCCCTTAGAATCATCATTTAGGGTAACTTTCACATTGATGTACAGTGCATATGTCATTATAAATTTATTGTTCAACAGCTTTCTTATATAATAATGAATTTGGATTGCCACTGGAGTTAAGCAAAAAAACGTTAAATTGATTAAATTGTATGAAAGATTGTTTTGGCTCATTCCTGAATCTGACTCTTCTGCTGAGACCAGATGACATTATGCTGCGTGTGTTTAGTAGGTGTGCTGTATTGTGTGGAGGAGTAGCAAGAGAGATTAGTGTGCATACTAATGAGTCATGCCGACTGTATATGTCCACTTACTGTTCAAAAGTTTGGGTTCGGTAGGATTTTGTAATGATTTTGAAAGAAGGTGTTTGCTTATTAAGTAAAATATAGTAATTTCCATAATCATTTTTTAAAATGGCAAAGCTGAATTTTCAGCATCATTACTTCAATCTACAGTGTCACATGATGCTTCAGAAATCATTCTAATATGCTGCTCAAGAAACATTTATTTTTGTCATATTTGAAAACTGTGCTGTTGTGGAATGTCAGTAATTCTTTAATGATTCTTTGATGAATAAAAGGTTCTAAGGAGCAGCATTTAGGCTAATTTGAAATAGAAAATATTAGTAACTTTGTCAGTGCCATTACTGCTTGATAAATTGTGTTCTTAGTGTTAATATTATTTAGTATTAATTTCTTTACAAAAAATGTTTTAAATTACTGGCCCCTAACTTTTGAACAGTGGTGCTAAAATGCAAAGCTCAACAATTAAAGTCTGGCCCAGTATGTTAGTGTTTTAGACCTGTTGTTAGAATTATCTCTTATGCTTTTACACTCATCGCTTGTGTATATATATCATTGTCATATATACATATATAATATAGTATGGCTTGCAAACATTTGTTTTTCTGTGATTCTAGTGAATTTTGAACACGGTTGCAAATTCATCTGGTTTAGATATTTTGCTATGGTAATGCAACAATGCAAATAAGCAAGAGCATTCAAAATGGTTACCATGAAGAATTAATTATGGTGTTATCATTTATAAGATCACCAGGATAAAAATGTGTAACCAAAACGTCACTTTGAATCCCAGCTCATTTGGGCTGCCCATCGTGTTTAAATTTGGGTATGTTGCATCTGTTTTACTTTTACTTACTCTCTTATGTGCTTGCTTTCTTTTCAGCTTCAGCATGAAAAGGCAGAGTTGGAGCAGCATTTGGAGCAAGAGCAGGAATTCCAGGTCAATAAACTGATGAAGAAGATCAAAAAACTGGAGAACGACACCATCACCAAACAGCTCACTCTAGAGCAGGTACCTTCTTTAAACATTCCTGTAGAACAGGATCGCTTCTAAACCTCTCATTATTGAATTCCCACAATCTATTGCACAAAATGTTCAAAGCAGTTGGCATCTCCAAGTACCTGGTTTTTTGTTTGTTTTGGGGATCTGCCAGTATGCGTTATTTTAAAACCATGGACTTGTTTTATTAATTGCACAAAATGTATGCAGCTCCGACGTGAGAAGATAGATCTGGAAAACACTCTAGAACAAGAGCAGGAGGCATTAGTCAACCGGCTTTGGAAGCGCATGGACAAACTCGAGGCAGAGAAAAGGTAATGTCTCTTGTGATCTGGTCTGTCTTAATGTGTTTTATGTCTTCTATAAATCTTTGTACATGTCCACAAACACTTGACCAGGTCATTAGTTTTCTCTTAATTCTGATTGGCAGGATTCTGCAGGAGAAGCTTGACCAGCCAGTGTCAGCCCCGCCCTCTCCACGTGAAGTTTCCATGGAGATTGACTCTCCGGAGAACATGATGCGGCACATCCGCTACCTCAAGAGTGAAGTGGAGAGGCTCAAACGCAGCCTTCGCACTACTGAGCTACATCGTGAGTCCTTGTATCATTACGCACACATGCACTCCTGCACACCCTCTTTTGCCGTCATACTACAACAAACTGTTTTGCAAATTGGAATACAACCTTTGTTTTAAATTAACAGTTGCGTATGGTATCCATAAACTACTGTATATACAATTCCAGATTAGGACTAGTACTTCGCAATTAGTAGTACATTGTACCAAAGTAGGTTTTATTTTGTATTGGAGATATGTGTAGTACAATACAGCCAGTATTTTCATAGTTTGTAGGACAGTATAGCATTAGTTGTATTCTTAACTTGAATACTTTAATTGTCATGGCCACTAGAGGGAGACATCTCCATTTACATTAGAGTAAGACAACCACAGCTTGATTCTAGCTCATGGTATCACTCTCATTAAATCTTCAATCAGGGATTAACACAGCAGTGCGCATATATATATATATATATATATATATATATATATATATATATATATATATATATATATATATATATATATATATTATTATTATTATTTATTAAAACTATATAGTAGACTTGGAACCGTAAAAAAATCCTTGTGCATTGTTTATTTGAATAGTTTATTTTTTTATTCAATATAAATATCAGCAAAACAATTGAGAAGGTTTAACTGAATAAGCATGAATTAACACACGTCTTAGTATTTTCAAGTTTCAAATTGATCACTTCAAAGGGCATCTTGTATTTCATTATTTTTTTTATTTTTTTTATCCTGAAACATTGTTTATTTACAGGTTTAAATTGTAGTTTATATGTTTATGTAACATTTTCAATGTATGCTTTCTATCATGTTTCTCTCCCTCCAGACACAGAGAAGCGGGCTCAGTATATTGAGGAGGAAAGACAGATGAGGGAAGAGAACATTCGTCTTCAGAGGAAACTCCAGAGAGAAATGGAGAGAAGGGAGGCACTGTGTAGACAGCTGTCAGAGAGTGAGAGCAGCCTTGAGATGGACGATGAGAGGTGCATTAATTACACACAAATACAAAAGATGTCTTAACTGTGACCTTATTTACATATAATAAACCTTGAAAATAACCAGACTTACTGGTCTTAACATGAGCATTGTAGGACAGACCTGGTTCATTTTAAACCCTGGTTATAGCAACAATTATAATGGAAACATGCATTGCCAGATTGTTTTCTCATCTCTCACTATCTTTCTGTCTCTCTAGATATTTTAATGAGATGTCTGCTCAGGGACTGAGAGCTCGTACGGTGTCCAGCCCAATCCCCTACACCCCCTCTCCCTCATCCAGCCGCCCCATCTCCCCTGGTATGTGCCCACGCAGTTTGCTTTGAAGATTTCTCACTCTTTTACTGCAGCAACTGTCTTTAACAGCTAATTTAAATTGTAACAATTTCACTTTTTTAAAACATTTAGCAAATGTTTTTATTCTATTTTTAATAAAAAGGTGAGCATGTTTAACATTTCAAAAACGTAATGGCTATAATAACTACTGGACACAAATTTGATGTGGTTTGTCTTTGGTTCACATCCATTTTAACACTCAACACAGGCTTTCGGGACACAGTCTTTGGTTCAATTTATAGGCTGATGACTAGACAAATGTGTTTTTATGGGGTGTTAATTATTATGCAGGCTGTACTGTACAGTGATGTGAAGGTATATTAGGCCATTCTGAGATTAAACTGATCTATAAGGGCTAACCTTTGAGGTCTACAAACATAAATCTTCTAGATTGATGATGTAGATGTTTTATGGTTTTTAAATTCGCATTAGGTGTAGGGTTTGATAAACACAAAATAGATAAGCTAGGTAATAAACTAAAATAATCTTGTAAACCAGTATATCAAGTTATGCAATTCAAATGTTTATGAAGTTCAAAGATTAATATTGATAAGGAGTGCTTAAATCAGGAAAAAAATTAAACATTTTGTTTATTGCTGGTTTTTATTAACAGCATTAATGGGTTGCATCATGTTAAAAATGCATGCTTTAAAAAAACAAAAAAAAACAATTAATGACCTTTTAGATATGCATGATGAAATTAATAACACCGCACATCTGATGGTGTGAAAGTCACATTTTCTATTGTATTGCTGAGGGAAGCTGATATATATATATATATATATATATATATATATATATATATATATATATATATATATATATAGTTCTTTCATTAGTTTTCTGTGCTGAGACCAATTATTCTACATTTTCTCATGATCTCTGAGGAGTAATCTATTTGTTCTGCATACTGTCATTGTTTTAGAAATATTGGCATCTCACAAAATAAACAGCATAAAGGACTTCAATAAAAGTAATTAGCAGATGCTTTTTTTTTTTTCATTCCAGGTTTGTCGTACGCTAGTCACACAGTTGGTTTCACCCCTCCGGCCACGCTGAGCCGAGCACCACTCCCCCACTACACATCTCCCGGGCTACACATCCACCCAGGACCCTCACACGCTGTACAGGTGCCTACACACACAGCCAGCATATATATATATATATAGAAACATACTCTCTGCTCAAGCTCACCTTCATGTTGAGCAAGATGTGTTCATGCAGGAAGCAGTGTGTGTCATGGGCCGCTTGTTTTCAGTTAAGATCCAATGTAATAGATGAATTGAAAACAGCACATTTGATGACTCATGTGTGAGTCACGTGGTGACGCTCGACCTCAGAACACTCTTCCTCATCCCCATTGTGTGTCTAAGTTAATATAGACCAGTACTTTGAATCCTCAGCCATTCAAATAAGATTAAGCCCAAAAGCTGCATCCTGACTTTCTGTGTACCTTGCGGTGTATTCTGACCTGTTAGATGGAGAGATAGTGCACTTACTCCACCCAAAACAAACACAAAGGTGCCATGTCTTTCACTGTATAATAAAGATTATATTATAATGCAGAAACCCAGATAAGATAAACTCGCTCAATAGACACATCCATCATGTTTTTGTGCATACAGGTGAGGATGGCCAACATTTTTAAATGTAGTTATTAAAAACATGTTGCACAAGTTTCACACTTAAAATTTCACTTTTCCCAAGGAATGTTATTTAAACAAACAAAAAAGTATGCTGATGAACTGACATGGTTAATTATTTCTTAATCTTGTCACTCTCTTGGGTGAGATTAAAGATTGACTGTTGATTTGTAAAAACATTTATTCCTCTCACTCAGTATTAGGTAAGAAAAGAGTCAAATGGCAGTAATGGTTAGGAAAGTAAAGGAGAGTGGTTTAAAAATGACTTTATGTGTGTCAGGACCAGGTTCATGCCTGCTCAAACAAGACCTGGACAGTCTTTCATCTCATTTCCTGTCATTCATGGCTGCTGTAGAGTAGTTGAAGTGGCACTGTAGCTAATGATTTCCGAATGAAAGGTCTACTTCCTGAATTTAAAGATTTCTTATCAATGTTGAAAACCGCTGTGCTGCTTAATATTTGGGGGGAAACTTGGACACATTGTTTTTTATTCTTTAAAGGGGGGGGGGGGGTGAAATGCTCGTTTTCACTCAATATCCTGTTAATCTTGAGTACCTATAGAGTAGTACTGCATCCTTCATAACTCCAAAAAGTCTTTAGTTTTATTATTTTTATAAGAGAAAGATAGTCTGTACCGATTTTTCCCGGAAAAACACGACCGGCTGGAGGCGTGACGTGTTGGCGGAGCTAAAGAATCACGAGGGCGAGTAGGCTTTTGCATTGAGAGCGTTTGGAAGCTGTGACATTACCGTGAGGAAAGAAACATCATCCTAAACAAACCATGGCTAACAGTCAGAATCAGCGTATATTTATGATCCAGAATCAGATCCAGAGGCTGAAATTTAACAAGAGCAGCATCAACAACGACGTCTCTATGTTAGGGCTGTGCAATAAATCGAATGCGATTTTCATGTACATCTCCTCAGTAAAGACGCTCGTGTAATTAAAATTTCCAGCACATGTGTTCAGATCAGGGTTGCCAGGTTTTCACAACAAATCCTGCCCATTTGCTTCTTAAAACTAGCCCAGAAGGTTCCCCGATAAAACATTGCTTCCCGGGGTTAAAATATAAGTTTTTTAGCAGGGTTGCATTGGTAAAATTCGCATTTTAGGGGCTAAATATCAAGTTATTTGTATTGGGGTCGCTGTGACCCGCGGACATGAAAAACAACCACCACAGACTTAGCAACACTGGTTGGCATTTACTACACCGAGCCGTAATTCACTGACAATCTACACAAAATCGATGTTAAAATCGCAGGCGATTCTTTGTCGATTTTGAAAGCGATTTTGTGTTAGTTGTCGGTAGACTACGGCTCTGTGTAGTAACTGCCGCTCCACCTGAACCAGTGTTGCCAAGTCTGCGGTTGTTTTTCATGTCCGCGGTTTGAAGCAACCCAATACCAATAAAGTGATATTTAGCCCCTGAAATGCTAATTTTACCAAGGAAACCCTTCCCAAAAATGTATATTTTAACCCCGGGAAGCAATTTTTATCGGGGAACCTCCCGGAAACGCGATTGGGCTAGTTTTGGACTAGTTTTAAGAAGCAACTGGGCAGGATTTGTTGTGAAAACCTGGCAACCCTGATCTAAACGCACATGCTGGAGATATACTTCTAATTACAGGAGCATCTTTACTGATGAGAGGTGCATGAAAATCGCATTCGATTTTTTGCACAGCCCTAGTATGCATTGAAACTGTATATATTTGCTTAGCGGTTTTGGAAAATGACTAAGTTCCACTTTATGTCGTCTTTTTTTTTTTTAAGCTGTACATGTGGAAAGTGCAGTTTGATGACAACATCACAATTCGCTCTCGCTCTGATCAGTGAATGTCTCTGCTGTGCTCTGCTCTACGGGAGCGCGCGCTCTTCCGGCAGAAGTGCCCTTAGGACCCATATAAGGAAATTCCGCTCCATCTAATGTCACACAGAGCCATACTCAAAAAAACTTTCCGAAACTTGTGACAAACCGGAACAAACGTACAACTTAATTTTTGAAACTTTGTCCATGTTTAGCATGGGAATCCAACTCTTTAACAGTGTAAAAAACTCAGTATGCATGAAATAGCATTTCACCCCCCTTTTAAGAATGGTCATTTAAAGTTTTTTTTTTTTTTTTTACAAATCTTTTTAAAGCATCAAAAGTCTATTTACAGTCTATTATTTGCTGAATAAAAGTTGAAATATTTGACCCCAGACTTTGAGTGGTAGTGTATATTTCTGTTTCAAGCCATTTAATTCCATTTAAGATAAATGGCGACTGCAGCATGGATTTAGTGTGTCACTTTATCAGGTTAATGTTAGCTAGCAGATAAATAAGTTAGCTATAAATGTACAGCAATGAGGTAATCATTTTCAACAGTTCTCAATTTCAGCTTTTGTATGTTCCGTAACACCCTCTGGATATTGTCCAGTTGAGTGAAGGCCAGCTAAGTAACTCTAGCTATGTTGCAGCAACGATTAGTCCAGCCTCATGTTTATGTCTTGTTGCACAAATATGACCCCTCGATTTACCAGCAGAGACTTTTGATGAAGTGACTGACTACGTTAGCACATTACATAACCTCACCCTTGCATCATTGCATAGCGATCTATATAACCAAAAATTATTAAAAGTATTAGCAAATCCAGTCACTTGACCTCAGTTCCATGTATTTTATGACAGATATGGCCTGCTATGGCAGATGAGCTGATTTGATTAGATAGTACACAACTTCACACGAGTGACCACTTAAGGCTTTCAAAGAATAATATTCAATGACAGGTTTGGATAAGTCACTAATTCATGACACTTATTATTTTTGCCTCTTTTTGGTTTCCTAATACCCATTTGAACGTTGTGGATTATATTTTCCTGTTGGGGAGCTGTTGGCTATAGCAACAGTGATCTGTTTGTTTTAGCAAAGAGTGGCCGGCTCACTTTCATGTCCCGCGGTGCCTTGGAAAAAGTCAGCTTGTTTTGATAAACCAGGAGTGACAGCAGAGCCAGACTCTTCCAACACACTTAAAGGGGTCACATTTGCACTTTCACACTTCATTTTGCACATATAAACACATGCGTGTGTCAAATAAACTAGGGGAGATGATATCAATGACAATGGAAATTTTAGCATAGTTTTGTTTAGCAAAGCGCGATCAGTCAGAAAGTACAACTGTTGAATTGTTGAATCTTTTTTCACCAGACGTGTTGTATTTGGGATTTAAAAATTGCTTAAATGTCTGGGTTTTGGCTTAGTTTTCCTGTTGACATGTTCTCTACAGTCTTCATACATTACTGATGAAATCAAAACCACATACTAGTAGGCAATTTAGCAGAGGATGTTATAAATTACACTTCCAGGTTTGGGGTCAGTTTCAAATATTATAATTTTTTTTTTTTTATGTTTTTTAAAGAAATCTCTTGTGCTCACCTAGGCTAGATGTAATATTTTTTTTATGTAATTTATTTCTTTGGTAAAGCTGAATGTTTTGCGGCCATGACTCCAGTCTTCAGGGTCTCATGATTCTTTGAATATCTTTCTGATATGCTTTGTTACAAAAAAAAAAAAAGAGCAGCAAACCTGATTTCAGCAACAATAATACAAATTTTGTAGAAAGTGATATTTTATTTCAAGATTTATTTGATAAATAGAATGTTCAAAAGAACACCATTCGTTTCAGATAGATGTATAACTTTAAAAGTGTATTTTCTGTCACTTTGGTGTCCTTGCTGAATTAAAAGTATTAAAAACTTGCTGACCCCCTTGTTGTACAGTATATCTCATCATGAGCTTGTTTTGTATTTCCTCCTGTCATACAGAGGCCATCCCCAAGGAGAAGCACCAGCCCAGATAAGTTTAAGCGTCCAACGCCGCCTCCATCCCCAAACACACACTCTGGAGCACAGCACCCTCCTCCACCACCACCACCCTCACAGCCGATGGTGCAGTCTGGCTCCTCCCACTCTGTGTCATCACAGAATCCCCCCTCTCAGCCTTAATGCATGCACAGTGCTCTACCTTAAGCTAGGCTGCTTCAAGCTAGGCTACACTACTACTACAATGACAACAACTTGGTGATCCTCCACTGGGCAAAGGTTGGAAGGGATTGGAGCGGATATGGAATTAGAGGACCGTTGATCTGGGGAGCGAAGGGACCGGGAATGTGGAAAGGGAGGAGGTGTAGATGCATGGCCTACAGACAGATCCATAACCAGCCCCATGCCGTTAAATTTAGTTATTTTTACTGTTTTTTTTTTTCTTCTGTAAAGTGATGAAGCTGGTTGAGGAAAGGATAGAAAGATTGTTCAAGAGGGTTGTCAGCTGCGTATGCCTGCTTTTTTTTTTTTTTTTTTTTTTGAGGTGTGGATTTTTTTTCCCTGCCCACATTTAGTCTTATTTGTTTTAACAGACTGACTGTTAAATGTAATTGAAAATTTCCATTTAATAAACAGCTCAACACTCAGTTGGATAAATCTTTGAGTGCATCTTCATAGAAGTTGAAAAGAAATCCCAGCACGTTTGTCGTGGGGGTGGCAGTAAAACTTTTTTCATTGTTTTATTGCCTTTCTGTTCGTTTTAGCCGGTTTTTGTTTATAAAACTGACGTGTGTGCGTGTGGCTCGTTGGAAGCATGTAGATGGTGAAGACGATGGACTGAAATGTACTGAAACTGCACTTGTTGCCTCTCTGTGTGTGTATTATAGTGGGATTATAGTGTTTGCGTGTGCGGGTGTTTGTGTGTGTCTGCACAGCCATAGAGGTTTCCCACAACTGCTGTTCGGGGACCAGTCTCTCCCTGCTAGAATCCAAACATGACCCACTACGAAAACAAAGTCAGCACTGGTTTCTGATCAGCAGCTCAACCTCTCTCAGAGCCCTCGCTGTAAAGTGAGTGCTCTGAATGCTTATTCAGATGGGGAATTTTGCTTAATGCCAGTGTCATATAACAAATAAACATGAACTGACATGTTGATGCAACAAAACAAGGTACTGTTGAACAATTAACTCAACATGATTAAATGCTTGTACAAAATAACCTTGTGTGTGAGTTTTTTTTTTTTATTATTATTATTCTTACCTGAAATGTGTTCAGCTTATAATGCTGTGTGTGTTTTCCTCACTGAATATTTTAAGGGTTGTTAAAGAGACTGTGAAATAATAATTTTATATATATATATATATATATATATATATATATATATATATATATATATATATATATATATATATATATATATATATATATATATTACACACATAATTTTTTTTAAAGGATTTAACCAATTTTTTTTTTTTTTTTTTTGACAGGTCACATTCCCTGCTACTTTTTTCTTTTCTTTTTTTTAATAAAAAAAAAAAAATAATTGTTGCCAGGTCTCTTTCTGCAAAGGAATACATTACATCTATTTGATTTGTAGTGATTAAAAAAAAAAAATGTGATGGGTTTATTTAAAGTTAAAATTTGAGAGATACCAGTGCAGTTAGTGTAGGAAAATAAATAGCAGTTTTTATAGCATGCCCACATCCTCAAAAAACATGAACCGTATTAACTGACGCAGGCTTTTAAATACAGCTACAACAAAGATACATTATTAGATATAGCTAATGTTTTGCCTGAAATGACCGTACAACCAAGGTTCAAGAGACATTAACACAGATTTTTCCAATTCAGGATATCATGTTAATAATGTTGCATATTATGGGTTCCCTGAAAGAAAACGATTAATTGAATTTACTACAAAAAGTTAAGTGGTTGCAATCAATTTATTTTAGCTACATTAAAATAAATGTAGTAAACCATATAGTTGACTCAATAAAAAAAGATTTAGCTAAAATAAATTGTGTGCAACCACTTACCTTAAAGAAATTAAGTATCATTTTCTTCAGTGTTCTTGGTAATATTTATTTGTTTCAGTAAATCATTAAGCTAGATGGTACAAGAAAATCTAATTTCCCAATTTTTAAACTACCGTGCATGACTATTCATGTGCTCCCTTGGCTTTTAAATGAAATAAAAAAAAATATGACATATTTCTCAGGATGTGAAGTTAAAAATATGTCTTTCAGGTTTCAATCATTACCAAGATGTCTTAATTCATATAACAGAGCACATGCACGTGCCATTGTGTCAGTATGAGTTATTTGTGAGTAGGATTATGTAACGTTTTACCTCTGTTATCTCTTAACAGAACTACGGAGGTGTGTGAATGGTAACCTGTAAAAAAAAAAAAAACTTTCATTTTTTAATTACATCTTGGCTAAAGCTGTTTACGTTTGACATCTTACCTTCCATTGACGCATGCAGACATACAAGCCTTCATAACATCAGCCCTCTTGAGGTGTCAGTTAACATTACACATCTGTCTGGTACTGTACATCAACCCCCCATCACAGTTTTCCAGTCTAATTAGCAAAAACCATTATTATGTCTTGGCAAGTGCTTTTTTTTTCTCTCTCTCTCTCTCTCTATCTCTCTCTCTCTCACACATACACACACACACACTCATCGAGTCCTGTAGCTGTGTGGTAATCCCTGCACAAGTATTTCAGCCTAAGCTGTCCTGTGCTGCTTTCTCTCTGGCAATGGCCACTCTCACCTGGTTCAGACCGGTTCTGTCAGGCTCGGGTGGTCAAGGGGGTGAAACCGACCCTCAAGTTCTAACTTCATGGTCAGATTCGAAGAATAGTATAAGTCACACAGTTCAGTGTGCGTTTGGGTTTCTGAAAAAGCTAACATAGATGTACCCATGTGACCTGCCAACTGCCAGGGGTGCTTGTAACAATTTACAACTTCTTTTGGTAGATCTATAAAACAGAAATTACTTAACTGTACAATAATACCAATATAATTAATATAATAGTAATATAAAGATATTTGTATTCATAATGAAATAATAATTATTAGTAATAATATTGATATTTTATTATTCATTATAAATCTGGTAACAATTATGGAGAAAATAACATGTCAAAAAAAATAATTATAATACACAATTGCATAATAATTAAATTGATACAATTTAGCATACTTAAAGTAACAAAAATAAGATAATAGGAATAATACTTCTGTTAACAATCAGGATGAACATCTCAAAATACAATGATAATTATAATAAATAATTATATAATGTAATAAATTAAAATGACAAAATCAAACATAATATACTTTTAATCAAATTTAATAATAATAATAATAATTTAGTTTAAAAGTTTAAAAAAGATTTAATTAATAATTTATTACATAATTTAAATAAGAAAATTTAATAATTTCTATTAGCAATCATCGAGAAAGTGTCAAATGTTATTAATATTTATAAAATAATATAATGTGTTATTTAAATAATAATAATTTAAAAGATACTTGTCCTGATCTAAATTTTGACTTGCTAGTTTAGTTAAGTTACACTGATATGATGCTCTGTATATGTGTTGAGTAAGATTTGACTTCCCTGCGTCAGTCTTTGGAGAAGGCATGTCTTCTCTTACTGTTCCCTACGCTGACTTAAGCTTGATTTGCTGCTGACCTGTTTAAGAATGGAGTGGCAAAAGAAGACTGTCAAATCAGGAGATACCATATGTGTAAGCAAGTCAATAATGGAGAACGAGAGGGAAAGGGAAGGGAGTGTCAGGATATCACAGAGGTCACTCGAGGTCTGTGTTCTCCTGCAATGCTAGTCGAGTTGAGTAAGCATTCCTGAAAGAGGAAGCAAAATCTCATAGTAAACATGGAGATCATGTCGCACTCACAGCTTTTGTTTTCCAGATTTCCTGTAGTTCCGCAGTACAGATCTGATGGACTGCTCTCATTACACTTCCTCTGACATGGGATTCAACTTTTTTTTCCAAGAAAAACTCTTAACAAGTATGGTGATTACTTAACATTACAGCAAATCCAAGCAAACTACATTTAACCATAAGCTATTTTTGCTAAGACAATCTTCTCTCACTCAAATTGAACATCAACATTGAGAAAGAAATGAAACCTATTATTTACAGAACCAACTTTTTAATGAAAATGAAAAAACATGAACTAGAGTGAAGGAAAACAACCAACATGTGCCCAGCATGCATGGGAACTACTTCAAGACTTGGAAAAGCATCTGAAGTGGCTACTTGTGAAGTTTTGAGAGATCGCCAAGAGTGTGCAGCAGTGTTAGAAAATCAAACAGCAGCAATATTTAAAATGTAAAAACATAAAACTGTCTTTATTCACTGTTTAATATGCATACTTATTATTTATTGGATGACTGTTATTGTAAAAAGTATAATAAAGCCTGAGTGGGTGTTTAAACTCTTGATGAACTTGATCTGTCCATCATGTCAAGCTCTATGTTTTCTTATTAAGCAGACTTTTTTAATCCAAATGTAATCTAGAGTCAAGGGTATGTTTGTTCCAGAAGTATCCCGTTGGTTTCCCAGATCCCTGCGGGCTGCATAAGAGACGTGTCCAAAAAGGTGATATGAGGCAAATGCAATTAACTGTTCTGTTCTTTCTGTCTTTCTTTTTATTCACTCTCTTTTCATGTCAGAGAGGATTACAGAGTCAGGGTGGGGAAGACCGAACCTCTTGTTTTATGTGTGTGTGGGAACCGGTACAAGCACGGGGCAGGAACAGGATCTCTGTGGGCTTAGAGCCCAAGCCGTCTGACCCTCATGCACTCACCGAGCACAAAAGTTCAGCCGACCACCCAGACTGAGACGAGAGATGTACAAGGGTGGGAAGAAGTCTGCGAGGTTTGCTCTGTTGCAGAATCTAAAGCATGTTCTTTAACATCTTCAGCTCTGGCATCAAATACATTTATTTTTATGCCTCCAAATAAGTGAATTATAGTAACACAGAGGGGAAAGCCTATTGTGATGTAAAACTCCTAAGGGTTTCCTTAAATTTTTTTTTTCATTTGCATATTACTTGAGATGCATGACTTGAGACAAACTAATTATTATTGCTATTATTGCTTATTGCTTACATTATTGCTTATTGCAAACGTATTACATAGGCATTCATTTGGTAATTTTATTAGACTTACAGAGACAATGATAAGGAGCTGACTTCACTTTAAGCACAGGATATGTATTAATTTTTTCTTGTATTTTATATATATATATATATATATATATATATATATATATATATATATATATATATATAGTTTTTCTTGGACGCGATATAAAAACCTAAAAACCAAAAGTAACAGACTCGTTCTTTGATTGGCCGGCTTATCCCTCCGTGACTCACGAGTCCGCCCGGTAAGAACAGCTTCAAACCGGTTCTTTATTTCACGCGATAGAAGAGCGCATGCTGAGAAAAGTACATGCCCGTGCACTGGCTGCAATGTCCAACCTCACATTGGTGCCTTATCAAATACAGCAGATTACAAATGGCGTTGAACTGTTGTTGAACGCAGCTCTCCTGTCATCACTTCTCTCTGCTCCTCTGCTGGTAATGCGCGATCCTTAAAAGAACAAAATATTCTCTAATAAGCATATATAGGTCTCATACACAATATAGGGTTGAAGTGAATGTTTACTATGAAATAAAATAGCTGTTAATTATTAGGTGGCGAACTGCAGTTGAGGAGAAACTTCAGAGGTCTTCCGTCGCACCGCTCTGCGCGCGCTGGAGGTGAAGATGCGCTTGAGCGGCACCAATTTTTCTCACGACTGGGGAATGTTATATATGAAGTGAACGAATTTAAATAAAACAGGGGCATAGGAAGGCAGTCCGGTCAGTGGTCTCTCCACCTTCGAGGTGTGGTCTCTTTCTAGAAGCGTTAAAAACTAGGCTGCGCGCGATGCTAAGCGCGAGAAGGTATTCAGCAGAGAAGCGCTTGAGACTGGCCTGGTCTGCCAGGCACGAGCGGTTCAGCGCACCGCGCTCTCCAAGCAAGGGCAACATCCACCTGCCGTAAGTCTCAAAGTTTTAAAGTTTTGTGTTTTACGTTGTAATTTTCACATTTTATTCTGATAGTTTATAAATACAATGCACGTAACATATCATTGGTTTAGATTCGTTTAAATAAGCAAAAGTTAATATTTTAGGTGTAGTAACATTTTAAGTTTTCAACGTTTTTAATCACCTGTTAAACTTTTTGGAGTTCAGTTCCTATTATATAGTGACCTTTATGCATACAATGAAACATAAAAAGTTTTAAAACCTAAAGTTTAAATATGGTAATGCAGATTTTATTTAAAATTACATATTGAATACATGTAAAAATTAGTTTTGCATAAATTACAGCATGAACTGCAGACTATCAAATTGATGTTTCTCCCTTTTCTTTCTGAAGGTCTGTGTGTCAAGTGAAGTCAGCATAAGATCAGTGCTGAGAATGGGTGCTGTAAAGGGTGAAGGTGCTTTAGATGGTGGATGGGGATGGATGATTGTGGTGGCCTCTTTCATGGCCCAGTTCCTGTCTTTTGGATCCCCCCAGTCCGTCGGGGTGTTGTACCCCAAGTGGCTCAGTGCCTTCCAGGAGGGAAAAGGCATGACGGCTTGGGTGGGATCCATGGTGTCTGGTGTGGCACTCATCACCAGTGAGTACTGATCATTTCTCTTGTGTGTGTGAGGGAGAGAGATAAAGAGAGCGAACAGCTTTCCTAAATAAAGCAGTCTGTGCAAAAAGCAAGAGTTCTGATGCACATTTTCACACATGCTGACAAATGGGTGTTCAACGTTTTGAAATAGTACAAGACAAAAAGAAATAGCACTGAAAAATTTCTTAATCAGTTAGAAACATATGAACACAAATAATTAACTTTGCAAGCAAAACTGTATAATGTGAGTTTCACATCCATTGGATTTTGTTAGATTTATGCTATAATCAAGAAAAAAGCTATTGTGGTTACACTTCACAATGTCTCATTTCATAACATTAGTTAAAATGAACTTTGTGCAATATATTTTTTTCAGCATTAACCATTATTCATGGTAATTAATAAAATACATGTTTATTGTTAATATTTATTAATGTGAGTACAAATTCACATTTACTAATTTACCAAGGTTAATAAATGCTGTATAAATATTGTTTATAATGTTTATATTAAATATTGGTTTGTGTTAACTAACATAACTAATGTTAACAAAGTAAACTTTATTGTAAAGTGTTACCACAATAATGTGCCAGATAAATATTAATAAGGATATTAATATGTCATGCAATTATTTTTCTTAAGTAAAAATGTCCTGGTTTTGGTTGTTTACCTATTTATAATAGACACAAATTCTAAGACAGACCTGTTTCTTTGTCTCAAGTGTCCTAAATCTAATCTGACATAAACATCACACACACTAAAAGTGCTCTTTTTCCCATAAGAATGCTGCTGACTCTAAAGCCCTCTTTGCATACTAGTTGCTCTTTGCTATCTGCATTGCTGGGGTCAAACTGACAAATCCAAAAGAACATAGTCTAAACTTTACTTAGTAGAGATAGAAAGGGCAGAAAGACTGAAACATAGTCACCTTTCGTGAACTAGAGTAAAAGTTCACACAGGCTGAATGTGCATGTAATTGTGTCTCTGTGTGAGTGTTTGGGTTACGGAGGTGTCAGGTTTTGTTTACAGACATAGCTGTATAGTCCAACTTCACAGTAGGGAATTTCATGATGGACAGGACTGTCAGGGACATGGGTGTGTATGTGTGAGCATGAGTGGCATGTGTTTTTGTGCACATGCCATACTGAATCAGAAGAAGAGGGATGTACTCAGTTGTTGCTGAACTGGCCTATGAAACAAACACACTCATATCTTATTCAGTAGTACTGTCTAGGAGATGTCTATCGATTCCTGGACAGACACACCCTGTGAAAGGGCAACATAGCAGATAGTTGTCCTCTTCACCGATTGGCTACTTTATAAATTATTGTTTCATTTTGCTTGATAGAGTTCTAGTTGCTTTGGGTTGGATGGTTTTGGTTCAGATGCAGTTTGTCCAACCATACAGATATTGCTGGTCAGTATATAGAGCTCTAGTTTGGAAAGGTTTATTTATATCAGTGTAGTTCAACATTCAGTTGGCTGGAGTTGATTAATAGTAAGTGTGTCTGAGGGCATTCGGCAGTGATGATAGATGATATAATGCATCCTATACCAGACAGAACAGAACCTAATGAGCCGTCACAATAAAGACAGTGAAATTATTTAGTCTGGATGGCACAAACACAGACTGTTCCCACTAGATGCCCTCCAGAGTCCAGCCAGTTTGGTCATATTAGGAGTAACTCAGTCCTGAGTCATTTGTTATTTCTACTCATAGAAAGACAAACACATTCTCTTCACCACTATAGTATGACAGGGTCTATTTTAGTATCTGTTAAGACCGAGTTGGAGTGAGGGTCCCTTTAATAGCACAAAAGGACTGTTGGTCCTGTAAGGGCACATATAACATGGTACCAATAATTTGTTTGTGTAATAAATCTTAATATAAGGGTCATCATAATATAGAACAGTATGTATACTTAGCCTACATTTATATTATTCAGGATTTCAGGTTATGCTTATTGCCAAGACAAATAATGTGCATTATGTGATGCCTTTGCATTGGTGATTTTAGAGTTCAGCACTGAAAATAACAGTGCAAGCTAAATAAACTAAGACACAATGATTCAGTTATTAAAGAGACAAATGAAAAGATTCGAAATGAAAAGCAGCAAAAAATGTACTTATGTACATGAGGCAAAGATAACTTGAATGGGTTTTTTATTGTTTGGTAGGTTGTCAAATGTGTGGTGTGCATTATATATTTATTTATTATGCGTTCTCTAAGATATGGTTCCCGTTTCTCTCTTTGTAGGTCCGGTGTGCAGTGCTTGTGTGGATAATTTTGGTGCACGGCCAGTAACTGTCTTCAGCGGTGTGATGGTGGCTGGAGGTCTGATGCTGAGTGCTTTTGCTCCAAGTGTCTCTTTCCTCATCTTCTCCTATGGCATTGTTGTTGGTAAGATAAAAAAAGCATCATTAGCATTGAACGGATAGCGATTTGCCGGTAGAAACGTATGCATCCCAGACAGCAACATAGTGTCGGCCCAGATCTGGCCCACATCCGGCCCGCATGCGATGAGTGGGCCGAATCTGGACCGAAACTGCTTGCTGTCAGGGATTTGTGTCTGTTTTTTTTTTTTTATCTTCAGAGCTTATGAATATACCTTGTATTTATCTTCTCACATCATACTATTTGTAGAGTGATGTTACTGTATGTGTTTATGTCCAGGATTTTCATTAAGCGCAGGAAGTCCTGAACAGTTTTTATAATGTCAGAGTGTGTCAGGGTTGCTATTAATTATGTTTATACAACTTTCAGAAACAGTTTGAAATTTGAAACCATGGTACCGTCACTGTGTACAGTAACGACCTTTGGTCATACTCACCAACTCTCTGAACACACACAGAAATGTGCTACCTACAAATACGATTGCATAATCAAGTTCAGTGGAGTTACTTTACACCAGAGACATCCTAACCATTTCTTTTCCTTTGTTGCCTCAATCAGAAGTACATAATATAGGACATTATTTAATGAACTGATTCTTGCTCATCAACTTCATCCATACTTAAAGGGACTGTTCACCCCCAAATTTAAATTCTGTCATTAATTAATCACCCTCATGTCAATTCAAACCCGTAAGACCTTCGTTCACCTATAAAGAAGCCTGCCTATAATTACCTATAATGTCATTTACATTAAGTTTTTTCACTCTGACATAAAATGTATAGGTACAGATATTTTAAATGTGTAAATACAGTTGTGAAATGCTACATTCATGATGCATTCAAGAATATATTTATGTTTCTGTGTTAAAGGCATTGGCTGTGGACTTGTCTATGCTGCCACGCTGACCATAACCTGCCAGTACTTTGACAAGAGGCGTGGCCTAGCACTGGGCATTGTCACCACAGGTGTGGAATGGAATAAAATGTGTATTATTATATATTATTATACTATCTAAAGCATTTATGGCTTCATGAAAATAAAGTGAAACAAGTAAATCAAAGAAAATAAATAATTCCCTTTCATTAGAAAACATACAAAATGGTGCAGATAGCAAAAAGCAGTGTTTTTTTTTCTTTTAATTGCCTGGTTCTTTTGGTTAATTATGTTCATTCTTCTCAGGTACAAGTGTGGGCGGGTTCACTTACGCCACACTCCAGAATGAGCTCATTGAGTTGTTTGGATTGGAGGGCTGCCTGCTTATCATTGGAGCGCTGGCGCTCAACTTGATGGCATGTGCTGGGCCAATGCGACCTTTGAACTTACCTGGTTACTACCTAAAACAGAGAGCTGCTCTACAGCGTATAGAGGAACCAGAAGCGCTCTACACCAAACCTACTGCCATTATCATTGACTCTGATCTCAAAACCACACTTAGCTCAGCCGATAACACAGCCACCATTAAGCTTTTGATCCTCAAGGAACCCACAGAGCTGCAAGACAGTGAAGGGGAAAGAAAAGGTGGGATATTGTCCTGTTCAGTTATAGCACGAGCCATCAAGAAGCGAATGAGTCCCTATGGACGGTACCTGTGCGAGGCTGTAGAGCTCCTACAGGACCGTGTCTTCATAGCTTTTTGCATTGCCATGTTCCTGTTCAGCTTAGGGGCATTCCCACCTGTGCTCTTCATGGAGGACGTAGCCCAGAGCGAGGGGCTTATTGACGGGATTGCACTAATACCCCTTGTCTCCATCGTTTCAATGACAGCAGGCATTGGTAAGCTGGGCCTGGGCATCCTGGCAGACATGCAATGGGTGAACAGCTTGTACCTGTATGCCCTGACACTGACAGGCACAGGAGTGGCTCTGCTTCTTATTCCTGTGTCTAAAAGCTACATGGGTCTGCAAGTTCTGTCGGCTGTGGTTGGATTTTTCTCAGGGAACTGGTCTCTCACATCCTATATCACTACCAAGATCGTGGGCCTTGAACGACTCAGTCAGGCTCATGGCATTCTCATGTGCTTCGGGGGGTTTGGAATCACCCTCGGGCCACCTGTTGTAGGTAAGAAGCAGCTAATGAACGCAAGCATACTTTAAATTGAAGCCAAAACTTGCTAGAAAAGAAAAGTACTAAAGACAAAATACAGAAAAAAAAATATATTCCCTGTCTCACTGGGAGATTTTGAACACTTTTACTGATGGTGTCTCTGTTGTTTTTTGCTTACAGGTTGGTTCTTTGACTGGACTCAGTCATATGACTTGGCATTCTACTTCAGTGGCACTTGTGTTTTAGTGTCTGGTTTGTTTCTGTTCTTGGCCACTCTGCCTTGCTGGAACAGGACGTCAGAAGAGGGAAATTCTCCTGCAAAAGAGGTCATCAACACTTCTCAACAGCCCACTCTTGATTGTGACAAAGTAGCCTCTGTGGCTTGAACAATGTCTTAAAGGTCTTTAATTGACCTTGGCCTTAACAGTCTGGTAAACATGTAGAAGATTGTCTTCCTTTTCTTATGGCTTTCTTACCTGGTACGGTTTTGCCTGAGTACTTCTCATGGTGCCAAACGTTTTCTTTCCTTCAGTAAGAAAATGTTTTATACATGCCCCATGAACCTTGTCATTATTTAAGAGAGCGTGTATTCATTTTTCTTAGATGCTTATATAAAGACTGCCTCATTTTTGAGGCTTATATATAGCAGAAGTGGTTTGCTAATAGTATATTCAGTAGATTGTTTACTGGACACAGAAGGTGTTTTTTTTTTTTGTAGCTCTTGATCACTTGAATTGTGTAAACTTTACTTTCTTAGAGGGTCTCACTGTGTTGCACGTGGATATCACCGACCTGTGAACATACATTTCCATTAATGAGAACATTTCTGACGAAAGCTTCAGAGAATTATATAATTTGTGAATAGGATTTTTTTTCACGGCACTTACCTTGAAAAGCATTGAAAAAAATAAGGAAAATCCAAAGATTTATTTAGCTATTTCTGGGGTAACAAGACTTACAACAGTTCCCTGTGCATTGTCTGCTTTTATTGTCTGTAATACCAAAATGACAACTAATTTAATTTAAGTGGAAGAGAGAGGCCTTGTTTTTAAATTGACTATCTTTAGTCACATTTCATTTTAAGACATACCTCAGCATGTTCTGCATCTCTAATTGTTAGTCATTTAGAAATATACGAAAATGCTGATGAAAAAAAAAAAAAAAAAAAAAAAACCTACAGAGAAACAAGATTTTGATTCTGTGACCTGCAATGTATTTGTATTCGTGCATCTGATAATACAGCACCCTCCACAGTTTTATAAACAGGCTGGTCCCTGACAACACTATATCTTTTATTAGTGTTTTTTTTTAAATGCCAGTGTCATTATTTCATGTCAGTATATGTTGTAGAACTGTAATGCATTATGTATACATGAATGTTAAGAAAAGGCCACTTTTGACCAAAGACTTGCTTTGTGTCTCGAGTAAACATTTTGACGGTGCAAAATAATTCTATATAAAATGTATCACTGTCCCATTATATGATGTATCTGTCTTGTTCTTTTATTGCAGTAAGTTTGTTTTATACAATACTATGTTAATTTTTAGTGACAATAAATAGATTTATCCTTTTTGACGTTTTCTCATTGAGTGTCTCATTTACAATTCCTGGGAGATCTTGGTTTTTCAGCTTTGGAAGAGTAACAGTTAATGTGGCCTTATAACTGGACCAAATCATCAACCTGACAACTTTAAAATATAATTTCATAATTTACCATTAAATCCTGGAACTGTTCATTATTTCTTCTGGACATGACACAGAAATGTTTGTGTGAGGTTTAGGTTTTGTCTACATTGTGGAAAAAACAAATACCTTTAAAACTCGTTTAACCCTACAAAAGATTAGAATCGAGAATAACAGCTTCATTCTGAAAGGTGCATCAAACTCCCCATAGCCAGCTGAATCTGATGAACTGGTGTAACATGGCAATGGTTTTTGGATTTTCAAGTGTGTGTTTCTGTTGCTAATATAGCACACAGTCAAATATAATACTGTTCATATTAGATAAGCTGAATGACAGGTTCCTGGTTCCTTTGTTTAGTCTGTAAATCTCATTGATAATTTGCATTATAAGACACACAAACAGCTTGCTATAATCAGTGAAGATCTGTCACAGTAATGTAATATCTCTGAATTATGTTTATTTGGGATTTATTTACCAGTCCCAATATTTACCAGTTGTATGTGTGCGCTCTTAGTGACAGGAAATTGATCTTTTCATGTTGTTGCATACAAGACATTACTATTGGCATGTTCAATTTGGAGCAGTGGAAAATGTGTGTGTGTGAGTGTGTGACACACACACACAGAGAGAGAGAGAGAGAGAGAGAGAGAGAGAGAGAGAGATTCCCTTATGTATTTTTAATATGGACTGTCTGGTTACTCAGTAAACAAAGCTATAAATACTTCCATGCTATTAATTCTCTGGCCTCTAATACACCCTCCCATAGCACAAGGCCCAAAACAGAAATTATTATTGTCCAATAACCCAGAAGAACGTATACAAACTGATTAAGTTTGAACCGAAACATAATTTAATTGTAAGGTCTGCTATGAGAAGATCGACAGGAATCATTCTGTTACAAAGTTCAAAACAAATCTGTATTATTAAATACAACAGAAAATACACCCATGAGAGTATCTGCATTCGTTTATGCTATTTAAGTAATTATAAAAATATACATTAAAAAAATAAATTGAGCAATGGCACCCTCTTTAGGATAAATGTAGTATTAATTCAAAAGTGATGCCTATACTTTTTAAAGAAACGCTAAATCTTTTTTTCAAACATTGATAAACCAGTTGAAAGTTATTATTCACTTTAGCTGAAAAGTACAACCTTGACACAGACTGGGGCTTTACTATCGAGTGCAGTTGTGTGTTTGTACAGAATCTTGTAAAACGAGCTCAAAGTTTCCCACTGTTCCAATGCTGACCAGAAGAGGGAGGCTGAGTGACTGATGCGATTATGTGGGTGTTTTGTAAAGTTTATACGGTCAAACTTAATATTCAGTAAAAGCGTAATATTCACATATAAGGTCGTTTTTAATAACTACCGCAATGATACAAAAACAAACATATTTCAACTTGTTTTACTATATTAAGTTCTAAAGGGAAATTCAGTAGCATTTTTTGGCATACAAATGAACATTTGTATAACCACAGTTTTACTACAAATACCATGGTTACAATAAGGTTAGTGTAACATGGTTAATTTGTGGTTACCATGGTTTAACTATTGTAACCATGGATTTTTGTAGTAAATCCATGGTTCATTTTCGTAATGGATGTTTATTAAATGCTTTCAATAACAAATTGAGAATTTCAACGGCTTACCTCAGTTTCCTTTCAGCGCCTCAGTGTCTATAATCTTATCAAGCAGAGCAGGGGTTAGTCTCATTACAGTCTCATTAAAGAGTATTGTGCTTGAGCCTTCCTTCACAGATCTCAAATGATTAAAATTTCTCAATGTTAGTGTAAAAAACCAAATTTCTTACCTTGTCAAAAACAACTCTTTTCAGAGCAAGCCATTTTGTAGCATTTTCTTTTAAATGTTAAAGAAACACTCCACTATTTTTGAAAATAGGCTCATTTTCCAAATCACCTAACGTTAGATTTATACAGTTGAGTTTTAACGTTACCATTTTCAAATCCATTCAGGCGATCTCCAGGTCTGGTGGTTACACTTTTAGCTAAATTTAGGATTGATTCTGATTAGACCATAAGCATCTCGCTCAAAAATGACCAGAGTTCTCTGCAGAGAGTTTATTTTATTTTTTTTATAAAAAAAATTGACTGCTTTGTAGTTACATCGTGTAGAAAGACAGACGGAAAATGAAAAATTGAGATTTTCTAGGCCGGTATGGACAGGAACTATAGTCTCATTCCGGCATAATAATCAAGGAACTTTGCTGCCATACCATGGGTGTAGCAGGCGCAATGATATTATGAAGCGCCTGTAAATAGTCCCAAGCAAATAATGTTAATCAAGTATCTTGATTATTACCCCATATCAGCCTAGAAAATCGCAACTTTTCGTTTTCCGTCAGTCTTAGTATAAGAAGTAACTACAGAAGAGTGAAGTTTTAAATAGGAAAAATTTCTAAACTCTTTGGTCATTTTTGAGCGAGATGATAATGGTCTAATCAGATTCAATGATCTATGCTAAGCTAAGCTAAAAGTGCTACCACCAGACCCGGAGATTGGCTGAATGGATTTAAACTCTAATTTAACTCTAGGGGAGTTGTGAAAATGAAAATGCCTATTTCCAAAAGTAGTGGAGTGTTCCTTTAATGAGCTCTGCTGACCCAGCACTATCTCTTTGGAGCCAATCAAGATCTTGCTAATTAGCACATTATTAGGAAAGGCGATTTGCAAAAAAGGTACAAAAAAAATAAAAAAATAAAAACTTATACTCACTTTTTCTGTAGGTGAAGCTGGACCACGAATGATTTGCTCGAAGAGAGATTTGTGCTGAAACGACTGAAATGCTATTGTCAATCAAACTATAGTGGGAGGGGCCTGTCTGTGTGAGGTCACAAACACAGGCTCGATTTGAGAAAGGGGTAAAGATTTAATAATAAAAAAAAAACATGCATGGATTATTATCACTATGTACACACACAGGCAACACACATTTCCATTCAAACAACTTGTTAAAATGCATGTAGCATCCGATGATCCCTTTAACCCATATACGGGGTAAATAAAACTTTCTAAATAATAAAAAAAAGACTTTCTCACAAATAATTTTGTGTTTACTTCATTGCGCACCTTAAAAAAACCTGATGTTTGACTGTGGGAACATCTCTAGAAAAGCACATTTTAAAGCTTTTACAGAGTGATGAGGAGGACGTGAGAGGTGGGCATCATCAGACTGACTGGGTAATTAGCCAATCATAGCGATAAGAACATAACAGACGTTATAATATCAGCCAATCCCAGTAACATATTTTAAAAATAAATGTAAATTGAATAGTTAATAATAATATTCATATTTTAAGGGTCTAACAATCAATGCAACAATATTTAAATATAAATGTATATTATTATTATTATTAATAATAATCTGAAATCCAGCTATAGCCTATGTTTGTTTTGTTTTTTTACTCTAAATTGTCTCATTTGGCCCTTTATACAGTCTATGATTTGGCCACATTTTCAATCTTCGATGAGGCATTTTTCATATAACTTAGATTATGATTTTTTATAGGCTAATAAAAAAATGTAAATGTGAAAATTAGCCTACAACTGGTAATGTTCAGTTTTTTATATCTCATAAATGTCATCCTACCCTCTAATTATGTATGCCCTGTTTCATTTTGCTGCCAAGAAAAAAATTAATACTTTTTAAGGTAATTTAAAAACTTGCTGATTTAAACGACAACCTGTGGACAGATAAATATGCTTGAGACGCATATCTGTACTTAAATAATTACAAATAAATGTCCAGGCTATTCGATAAAGTGCTAAGAAACATAATATCATATGAACTATAAATGCAACGAAATTACAACAGCCATTTACTTTCATTTATGTTTCATTCATCTGACATATTTACAAAAACTAAACAGCATCACAACAATTTTAGGTGTAGTGAAGAAATACAGATAAACAGATGCATAAGTGAGAACCTTATAGCATGAGCCAAGTGTACAGTTCCAGGAAAATTCATATTAAACTCATCTATCCTCTCTTCTCTATACTTCTCCCTCTAAATCTCTGCTTTCCTTTTTACACCATTTGGTATCATCCCAATTGCCCATAAAAGAGATTTATTGATGTTCCACCCATGTATATGACATTACAAAGATATAGACCAGAACAGTAAACATTTATAATGTTCCACAAAACATGAAAATATATAACACCAAAATAAGATGTAGTCACATTCAATTCAGGCATTACAATCTGTTTAGACGTTTGGGTAATTACAATCTTGCTGGCTGCTGAATGCATTCAGATATTAATGAGAGCATACTTACACATGATAAAAAAGGTAAGATTTAATAATGGAATTCTGTCCATCAGAAGAATATACGGTATATACAGCAAAGAAATAGAGTAAATAAAGTATGACTTAATAAGGGAATAAGGGACTTGTGTTTGAATCTCACTATTACAGGTAAGACAGGTAAAAAAAAAAAAAAAAAGATTATTGGATATTTTTCTTTTTGTCTAAGAATCTGATCTACCTGCAAGCACTCAGACCTGTAAATTAATTATGTAACAACTCTGCACTACTAATACATGAATTGAAATAATCTTGCTCTTACCATTGAGAACTCACTTGAAAAAAATAATAATAATGGATTGTACCAGAACCCTTTTATCATATACACATATTACAGGTGTCTTTATGTGACAGACAGGCAAGTTATAAAGCCTGACATCAGATCAACAGTCTGAACAGATTAGTTAACATTTTCTGAAAAACTACATATTTGATAGTACATTTCAGACAGTGTATCTTACAAAAATGCTTTGAACAGATTGTATGTGTGTGCGTTTGTTTGGAAGGATGAGTCACAAAAATAAGCCACAGCAGAATAAAAAAAAAAAAAAAAAAAAAACCCTCCAGCCCAGTTTTGTTTGCCCAGTGGATATTGTCATTCTTCGCCTTTTAAGGCTGCAGTTTGACAATATAAGCTGACAGGTATATTCAGATTTATTGTGGGTTTTAGCTTGCATTACGCTATGCATTAGGGTTAGCATTACGGCTTAGCTAGCTGCAATTTCCAGGCATTTGTACACTGCCAGTACCTCCAAACTTAGCTCTTTGCCTCAAGGAAGAAGAGATAATGTTTCAAATTCAAGCATTGCCTTCGACTAATTCATTCCTTAAAGCTTTCATTGTGTTTGAGTGGAAAAAGCACATAGATGAGAAATCACCATAGCTTCCATGTCCATATTTATTCCATGAGATTTAGCAGAGGATGCTTGTGAAAGATTGTAAATGCATTTTTTTGCCCTTTAAAGAACATTTTGTTAATATATTTTGTCATTCGAAGGTTTAGACAGAGTATATTTTCAATATGATGTTTACAACATGTATGTATACCATATATTTGAAATATATTTTGTCCAGAAAAAAGTATTTTTTTTTTGTACCATATGGGTTAAAAGAGCTAAGTCTAAGGTTGGGCTGGCATCTGTGTGAAAGTTTTGGCACTGGAGTGAAACAGTTGATGTTGATCTAAGCCAGGGTCACCAAACTCGGTCCTGGAGGGCCAGTGTCCGGCAGAATTTAGCTCCAACCCCAATTAAACACACCTGAACCAGCTAATCAAGGTCTTTACTTCCAGGCAGTTGTGTTGAGGCAAGTTGGAGTAAAGTCTGCAAGACAACGGACCTCCAGAACCAAGGGCCTGTCCACACGGAGATGCATTTAGCTGTAAATGTAAAAATTTTGCATCATAACAGCATTTCGTTCAGACGCATCCGGAGTAATGCGTCATTAACATATTGATGAAATTGTTTTAATATAAAACCAGTTCTGTCGACATTTAGAGAGTCGCTAAGAGTTGTCCAAAAAGTAGCTAGATTTGTTGCTAGTCACTTTTTGTAAAGAAAGTCGCTAATGGGGTCTGAAAAAGTCACTAAATCTAGCAACAAAGCCACCAAGTTGGCAACTGGCCACACACTGGTCTTGCATGTATACTATATTGTTTTGTGGTAGATTCAGAGGTTTCGTGTGTATGCAGATATTTTTAAGATGATGCTGTGTTTACGTAAGAACGAGGAAAAAAAAAATTGGACAGGGAAAGCTTTGGCTCCGCGTGGATCAAGTTTGGTGACCCCTGATCTAAACTAAACACTGGTTTTGATGTTAAGATTAATTAACATTAAGCATTTACCCCAATTACACAGAATTGTTTCTGAGTCTAAAAGATGTCCGTGACACGTCAGTGTTAATTGTGGACATCGGAAATTGTTCGTAGCTGTCCTCGAGTGACTGAAAATGGCAGTGTAGCACCACGGAGGCCACATCCTTGCGGAAGTTGCTGTTAAGGAAGCCATAGATGATGGGGTTGACGCAGGTAGAGCTCATGGCCAGCAGATGGCAGAATGAAAACAGCAGATTGTGGTAACACACAGGCAACGCCTCCTGGTGCCAGTCTGCCACCACATTAAAGGCATTTAATGGCAGCCAGCACACAGCAAATGCAGCCACCAAAGTGACAAGCATGACATTAATGCGTTTGCTGTGCATCATACGCCGGTGTTCGTCCTCTCGGTTGCGGCTGCACTGGCGATCCAGCATGCGCTGTCTGCGTCGCAGTCGCAGGAAGATGCGAAGATAACAAAGCAGCATGAGCAGCAGCGGGCAGCAGTACTGGAATAGTAACAGGCTGGTGGTGTAGGCTAGTTTGTGTTGCTGAGAGGGCCAGACTTCCAGACAAGCCTGCAGCTGGCTGAGTGGCGCAGGAAGCAGACTGTATGGCTCACTGCTGAGCAAGTGAAATGCCAAGAAAGGCAATGATGTTACGCAAGCCAGCAGCCACACAATCAAGACGGCTATGTACGCCTGAGGGACGCTCGGCTTCCAGCCAGATGGATGCAGGATGAGTTGGTGCCTTTCAAGTGCGATCAAAACCATAGACAGAACTGAAACGGTCACCGACACACACTGCACGAATGGCATTAGGCGACATAGCAGCGCACCGAAAATCCAGTGGTCCATGAGCGTGTAAACCACTGTGAAGGGAAGGCAGAACACGCTCACCAGGATATCAGAAACCGAAAGGTTGGCAATGAGGATGCTTGTGACGTTAGGAGGGTCCCGCTGGTGCATAATAATGCAAATGAGGAGGATGTTACCAAGCAAGCCCAAAATAAGCACCAGGCAGTAGCATAGCACTAGTGTAAGCGTCATGGCGCTTGACTGCCAGCAGGGGACATCAAGCAGGAACAAACTACTGTTGCTTTGATTGAGACTGAGGGTGGAGTTTAAGAGCGCCTGCCACCACTGCATGTCAAAGAGACCCGACGACATTGGCCACCTCAGGATACCGCCAAACAGCAAAGCATCTTGGGAGTCTGAAAATAACAAAGAGGTGCATCTAAATTAGACGTGCACACCCCTGGGGCACTCAGCATGCATTTCAGCAGCTTTGACACTACAGAGGCTTTAACAGTTACTTTGGAAACCGTGAGGACATAAAGTGTAAAAATGTTGATTTAATGACAAGGGTTTTACTCAGTCCCAAACAATGACCCTTATTGAACAATATCACGAGTTTCTCTGAGAACATAGACCTTTACATCTATTTGTAAGAGAGAGTTGGGTTGACACCTTTGATTAAATATAAAAAGGCGATCTCTTTGTTACTTTTTCTGTAGTTGGAAATAATGGGAAAGAGATAAAAGAGAAGTGTGTGGGTGTGATGATACTGTGACCCTGCTGAGGGATTTGAAGTGCATCCAATTATAGATGTTCCTTTGGGGGTGGCCATTGATCAAGACCTGCAATGGCTCAAAATGTGAATGCAATCATTTTGTCTCAGCAACGTATCCACTGAGTGTACTGGAGACTGTAGTGTTTTATTTGTGTGTGTCTTGGGCAGCAGGCTTGCAGAACGGTCTCATATCGATCTGAATGTTCTATGGATAATCTATAGATGCTCTGAATACACACACTAACATGCAAAGAGCTCATTAAATTCACTGCACAACAGTTTTTGATTTGTCTGAAAAGCCCCTCACATTCCATCCATCATTAAGAATCTAAATTCTTAAAAGGACAATTAACCTTAAAAATTAAAAATCTATTATGAGTAACTCACCCTCATTACTTTTTTTTTTTTTTTCAGTGAAACACAAGGATATGTTATACTGTCTTTTTATGCTATATGTATAAAAAATACTACTTCC
The DNA here is from genome assembly GCF_023724105.1 of Carassius gibelio. NCBI lineage: Eukaryota > Metazoa > Chordata > Actinopteri > Cypriniformes > Cyprinidae > Carassius > Carassius gibelio. The sequence goes on from NC_068412.1 coordinate 20,156,723, forward strand.
TATTTATGAAGTCAAGTACAAGGAAGACGGCAGGTTCAATCTTGCCTATTTCTTGGATATATTATATTTAAAGGGTAGAAGAGATTTAGTCAATGTCCAGTGGAATTTTAATAAAATATATGGCAATGATATTTATAATACTGCATTATGGTATACATTAGCAGCCAGTGTTATCTAGACAGTGAGCTTGTTGATGATTCAGGAACTTCTAACAAATAAATGCAATTTTTTTCAATTTAAAATACATACATAAAATATGCAATAGTTATTTATAAATTTAAATATGCATCACTGGAAAGCGAAAGCAAAATACATCTGGTGGGAATAAACTAACAAAACTTAACAGTCACTGCAGCAATGGTTCTCTCTTCTGTCAGTTCACGACCAATTCAAAACACTCTTATATCAAAAAGATTTTTTTATTTTTTATTATGATGAATTTTTATGCTTCTTCTGACAGCACATGAATTAGGCAAAATGTTCACCATGCTCTTTTCCATGCAATGCAATTGAATGGTGTCCAGGGGTTGTCAAGCTCCAAAAAGGTTAAAATGTTTCATAACACTATAGTCTATATGGATCATGGGCTATATTCCAAGTCTAGACAATAGCTTTCTGGTACACAGAGAATGCCATTTAAGTTGTTATTCATTATATGCAAAGCAGTAGCATCAACATTCCCCTTTCAGACATCATACAGGTTCGGAACAACATGAGGGTGAGTAACTGATGACAGCAGCACAGCCAATCATTACAATTTGCATGACATATCATTATATCCCCAGCTGATCTCAGAATAGGTTAGTCTTAAGTAAGAAGGCATGCCTAGCTTTTGTAGGCTTTTCAGAGATAGATATGCAACAATGAGCATAATCATCGTTTATTTGCACAACAAATTATATTTTCATGCTTGGCTGTAGTCGTATCTATCTCTCTTTATCTCTCTCGCTCTCTCATTCAGAGGATAGACATAATGAGATAACTTTGGACTTCCTGTTGTAATCAGTGTCCATCATTTAATTATATTATAAAATTAGAATTCTCTCATGTCTAAACATATCTGCTACTTGGCAAACACAGAGCCAAGCAGAGTCTAAAATCAGTTTGTTACAGTCAAATGTGTGTTTGTTCCCACCACAAACAATTAAACCCTATTTTCACCCTTTAGCATAATTTGCAAAGCAAAAATTAACTAAGGCCTAAAACAGTTTAAAACAGTCCGTATAGTTTTAATGTTACATCATCTTAAAAAAAAGTTGAAATCTATTAGTTTGAATTTAAATGACCTGATGTGACATTAAAGTTCCTGTAACACCTGCAGATGTGTTTTTATGTGACAAAGCAGGGAAAATAGGACGAGTGATCTCTACCCTGCCTTACAACTCATATCCTTTTTTTTTAATATCATCAAATGTTATTTTTCACCTGTAATGGGACTTAGAGAGAGAGAAGATCATATTAACCTCCTGCACTCACTCTCTCTCTCTCTCTGTCGATTTCATTCTCTTTCTCTCTCTTTCATAATCACCCCAATCTCACCTCATCTCCCCATTCTTCTCTTACAGGTGTGGATTTCCCCTAAGGCAGTTTACATGTCACACTGACCAAACCGTAAAAATACTCACATCTGCTCAAACACACAGACATTCTGACTCAACTATAATACAAACTCTGAGCTCTAGATTACAGTTACTATTAAAGCCTGGTGCATTCTGGGAATCTAGATGGTTTTAGTCATTTACTTAAATATACATAAATGTAATTTCCAAAACAATAAAAAAGCAGTTGTGCTGACCTCTGACCTCCTTTGGGTCAAGAATAATTGTAAATGATCTTAGTAAATCCTCTCTGCATATAACATTGTGATCGTATAGCCTACCCTATTTATGTGATGTGAGTTAACAAATGCGGAACATCCCTAAAGATTTATGAATTGAACCCTAAGACGGCTTTTCATTTTAAGTAAAATATGGCACAAATAAAGCTATTAGTATCACTGAATCCTGTCGCCATACTGCCCACCTGCACAAACATACTGATCTGAGAAGATGTGCTTGCATTTATGTGTGCAAAGGAGAAAATTGCTTGTGTGTCCTCACTTCATGGCAACACCAAAGTGCTGTAGTCTATGTCAACATTGGACCCTGTCCAACAGATGACTGGTTACTACAAGCTTTTTCAACCTTTCTGAACAACTATGCATGTGTGCATGTATGGCTGATATGCAATATCAATGTCTCAAAAAAGGAAGAGCATTTAATTACATATAAAATACTAAACAAAGCACAGCTTTATACTTAAAGATACACAAACATCCACAGATGCATAATATCACCCAGTCAGAGTGAATCAAACGTCAACCACATGAAGATGCTCCACAGAATAATCAAACTGTGTCAATGTTAAATTCATACATTGAGCACAGCACCTTGAATTGCTGTAATCTTTACAGAAAAGGAGTTTAAACATTTACAAATATACAAATTATTGTATACATACAATTTATTTTATAATCATTGAATATATAATGTAGAAACATGCATATATGTGTGTGCAGCATTTCAAGAACTCACCTGTGTCTTCTACAGCAGACTGCTGTCAGGCAGTCAGGGAAAAAACACTCAGATTCAGCCAACTCCAGATGTTCTACCTCAGCTGCCTCTCTCTCTCTCTCCCTCTTTCTCTCTCATCCTGGGCTTCTTCTAAGCCCACATCCTTGCAATGTGCCGTCTCTGTAGTAACTATTGTGCAGGGCTTCACACTGCATAACCCCAATGTATTCCATTGTGTTTACTGCCCACGTGTGATATGAACGATGTACTACATCTGGAATTTTGGAATATGTGCCCCTGGACCACAAAACCAGTCTTAAGTCACTGGGGTATATTTGTATCAATAGCCACAAATACACTTTATGGGTCAAAATTATAGATTTTTCTTTAATGCCAAAAATCATTAGGATATTAAGTAAAGATCATGTTCCATTAAGATATATTGTACATTTTCTACCATAAATATATCAAATCTTCATTTTTAATATGTAATTTGCAAGAACATAATTTGGACAACTTTGAAGGCGATTTTTATCAATATTTAGATTTTTTTTCTGCACCTTAAGATTCCAGATAATCAAATAGTTTTATCTCGAACAAATATTGTCTTATCATTACAACCCATACATCAATGGACAACCTACAAGCTCTTGGTGCATGAAGAAGATCTGTAAAGTTTCAAATCCAAAGAGATATTCTTTATAAAAGTAAAGACTAGTCCACACCCCCAAAACGGCCTGTTTAAAAACACCCCCACATCTCTACGTCACTATGTAGGAAAATTAGCAAAATGAAGCCATATGTTCACGTGAAGAAAGAAGGCATGCCTTTTATTCTCTCTGCTGCCATCTTGCAGAATATAATGCTTCATCAAGGCAGTAATTGCATTATTATTATTATTATTATTATTATTATTATTCTACCTCTCTACCCTCTTACTGCTTAAATTATTAACATTTTGTTGATACTGCAAGGTGTATATAAACTTTAGACTGCAACTGTGTCTATTTTTTTCACTCAACTGAACCATTTATAATGACTGGATATATGTTTCATAACAATTATTGTTCTTTCTTTCCTCAAGGAATTTTTTCGGACTTTCCTGCCTCTTTGGAACATTTCCGTTCACACTGGAGAGATGGTGTACAGCATCATGACACGTGAAGTTTAGTGCTGATGGACAGCTTCTGGGACATTGACAGACAACCCTTTCCAGCAAGTTCATTTGGAGTTATTTTTTAAAATTATTATTTAATTTATTTATTTAGACAAATTTGCATTCACTAATGCTTGAGTAAGATTTTAGAAAAAAACTTTCAGTCCTGTTTAACGTTGGTGCTAGTAAAGGTTTGAGAACTAATGGCCTGTTTTCACAGACAGGGCTTAGACTTAGCCAGGATCATAGTACAATAAGAACATTTAAGTAATTTTCAATAACATGCCTTATAAAAAACATTACTGTTTTGCATCTTGAGACAAAAAATTTTTTATTCAAAAATTTAACTCAAAAATTAATTAATTGCAATTAATGTAATTTTTAACAAACTATATTTGAAATTAAGTACAAATATGCATTTATGTGGTCAAAAACATTACATTTAATTCACACTTTAGTGTATTGTTAACTGACATTAAAGTGTATTTTAGTTCAGTACATTAGTAGTACACTTTAAACATATTAAACATATTTTAAAGACATTAGACGCAATTAAGAACATAATTGTACATATAAAGATGTACTAAAATGTGCCACTTAAGTCCCACTTAAGTTGTTTAAAAAATCACTCAAAAGTTGATGCAAACTTATTGCATTTAATATAACTAAAGTGTGATTTATTTTAAATTAATTACAAATACAATTTACTTAAGCGGCGAAAATAAAATTTAACTTGCACTTATGTGTGTTCTTTTAAAGTATATTGTTTCCGCAATAAGTACACTTTATAAAAGTATACTTAAGTGCACTTCTTTTTCACAAGGGGAAAGATGCACAGCATGATATCTTGAGGTTCTTTTATCTTAAAAGAATTGTAAAGCTGTAACTTTCTTTTATAAATATGATAAAACTAAAGACTTTTTGGAGATAGGAAGGATGCAATACTACTGTATAGGTACTCAGGATTAACATGAGATTGGGTGAAACTGTGTGTGTTATGTCCCTTAAGCCTGCTGGTACCCAAGTCTATCAATAACACACATTACATTGATCACAAATGCACAAACAAGCATAGATGCATGCTCTTAGGTAAGTTTATTTAAAATGCTGTTTACTTCAGCTCATTCATCAGGGTTTAGCCTGGTTATTTATTTTTTTTCATCAGCAATGGGCTGAGCAGCATTGTCGCCATATTCAAATCTGTTTGAACACACAAATATACAAATTGAGTTGAATGTTTTTTTTTTTATATATAATTTAGACATTTTATCTCATTTACACATGACAGCAAATGCTCTCAATCTTATGGAGAAGTGAAAAAGAATGGAACTCACGGAAACTCGCCACTGAAGTCATCACTTGTGGTGTCGCCGTAAAGATCTTCCCAGCTGTCAGCTCTGTTCCAACACACAAATACACAAATGGTTTGGTATAAATGTATAATGCTAAATGTAACTTGCTTTGTATTAAAGCATCTGTCAAATATGTAAATGTAAAAAAGAAATAAAGCAACTAATATAACATAATAAAGCCCATAGATGCATGCTGTTAGGAATGTTTATTTAAAATGCTGTTCAAATTGGCTCATTCTGCAGGGTTTAGGCTGGTCATTTATCTTACATGATTTGTTCAGTGGTGTCAATAAAGGGCGCAGTCGTGGTGTCGTCATTGTCATGTCTGTTCCAACACACAAATATACAAACTGAGTTCAATATATATACATATAGCCTATTTTTTTATTTCTTGAGAAATGAAAAAGGTTGGAACTGACAGGTCATCGGGACTGTTGTCATCATTCTGGGTGTTAACATCATCCAACACTGCCACCTCTGTTTCAACAAACAAATACAAACAAATACACAGATGGTGACTAAATGTAACTTGATTTGTATAAAAGCATCTGCCAAATATGTAAATGTGAAAAGAAATAAAGCAACTTATAAAACCTAATAAAGTCCATAGAGTGTCAATAAGTGGTTATTTTTAAGTTAAATTTAGAATCAAATGAGCCAATCCACTCTACAATATTTTGAGATAGGTCTTGCTTAATGGTTGCTAATGGCTATTTTATTTGGTTGCTAGTGGCTTGGCAGCTGCCCTTGATGACATTCTAAAGGCTGCCAATGTGAATGATTTAAACCAACCCCCATGTAGGGCTAGGCGGTATATTGAGTTTATGTGATATCGATATTTTCTTTATAAGCGATTCGATATGAGGCAATACTGTTTATATCTATAAGATACGATTCACGACTTAGTCTGTGAAAGTCCCGCCCATTTGTGGTGCTCTCTGCCATATTAGCATATATGGAGCCTGAGCGAGAAGCTGTGGTTCACCAATACTTTTCTCTTGCTGTAGCTGCTGGAGGTACAATGTTAGTGCCAAAGAGCAATTAAAAGTGTTGTGTGTTGGGATGCACCAGCTAATATAGTAATCACCATAGACTGCTGAGGACACGGTGGTCCCAGAAAAAAAAACCTGAAAAGTGATATAATTTGTGCTTACATTTTACACTGGACTGCCTCATAAACGAGGGTCAGTTCAGCACTACATCTGTGTAAAGATTGCTTCTGAAAGAGGGATTGATACCAATGCTTCATGTGCAAATGTCCAGACTCCAGACAAAGTAAGCATCACGCATCATATTTTGTTTTGCAAAAGAGCTTCTTGACTCTCGGTACGGCTAATGTTGCTAAAGCTACCATTGTCTCTGCCTGTTTTCACTAATGATGGCTTCAGGTGCTACCAGAATGATTGTGAATGTTGTAGTTAAAAATTCTGTTTGGAAGCAATGTGTGAGGTCAGTAACACACCACGCCCCATTCACATGGGGTGTAGGTGTCAACACCTCTTGTTTACTTTGAATGGTGTGACATCAGGCGTTGGCAAAATGAATTGTGGGTCAGTCGGATTGCACTGGAACCATTGCTCATGGCAGAACTTTTCAAGCGGCAACAATTGCCAGGACAAATTAGCCGTGTATTTTCTGGAATCGCAGTGTGAAAGAGGCTTAAGACTGTCATGTCAGCACCAAGCTTCAGAAACGCCCTCCGTAAATTGTTAACGCTGACGCCTCATGTTCATCTCCTGCGAACATGAAAAGTAACCCACAGCAAAAGTGTTAAAGTAACCCAAATCTGCAGACTTGGCAACACTGGAAGGGAGGTGGGAGCCTCAGCTCCTTTTCTTTTGAATTTCAAATTCCCTTAAGCTATGGAAAAAAAAGTTCTGTGGGATATTTTGAGATAAAACTTAACACACACACTTAAGAGGACAATTTTAAATATTGTATCAATGCATTCTATGGCACCTTTAAACAAAATTTGGGGTCGTCCCCGATTAAGGTTTTTCATAGTGGAATAGGAACTTTCGAATCTTCCCGACTGAAAGTCGACTGAGAGTCGAATCATATGTTTGGGAGCGGGGTCAAAATACATAACCAAGATTTAAGTCAGACATTACATATTAGTCATAATTACTGATGTAACACAAGGAAAATGTGTAACGGACGCCTTGCAGATACAAAAATAATGTTTTATTAAAAGACAGTTAACATTAAACACCAGCGAAACTCTAAGAATTCACAACATTTTTATTATAGTGCTCTCATTATAATGTTATGTAAATGACAATAGTTATTGTTATGCATTTTTCTTTTGAGCTGTGCGCGCTGAAGTTGACCAGTAGAATGAAGAATTTGATAATAAGTTTTTAATCAATGGATTTTACTCATCATTAATCTCGTATAGAATACGCCTCGTTATTTATACAACATAATGTTAATATTACGATTTATGCCCCATGATGCATGAACGTATCTGCGCGGCTCTGTTGTTTTGAAATGTTTTGAAAACAATTGTACACTACCTAATCGAAAAAATCCAGTCTTTCACTCTGCTTTTCAATTTCAGACTTGAAGATTTAAATCCCTGCCGCCAAGACGCTTGTCTGTCAGTCACAGTTTATGGAAAGTGAAACTTAAATCTATAGGGGTGGTTGGATTAATTCACGCACGCTATAATATTTATTTAAAGCTTATTTCTATTCAGGTCTTATTTACAGCAATATCTTAATAGGCTATATAGTTACTTTGGGAGAAAACATTTTACAAAAATGTGGGCATAGTTAAGTTTTTCACAATAGACCAAGAAGCAACATCACCTTCTGAGCTGCTTGTATCTTGAATGGGCAGCGTTTCTTCTCCCAAGGCTACATTACAGCAGAGTACTGCAGTAAGCAAAACAAACAGTCTCATCTGAAAGACAGGACAAATACATACAAAGGATTGATTTTAAATTACATTTGTTTGTAGACAGAGTACTGTATTGCTGCAAAATATACATAAAATCAGCATAAAAGGCAATCTAAAAATATAGCATTGCATATGACATTAAAAAATAACTGAAGACATAAGACAGAAATATAACATAAAAACTACCAAAACATATTCCAAGTACATATAATAAATTGCACCCATTTTGCACCCAATAAATAAAATACTATTTTTGACACATAGCCTAGGTTCCTTGCATGTTGTAAACAATGCAGAACATTCAATACCAGAAGAGACCCCATAAAACCGTATTTTAGGATAAAATTGTACAGTACCATGTCGCGGTGAGATGTGGTGAGCAATACAAGTTCAATCAAGTACCAACAGGCAGTTCTGAACCTCTCTTCAAATGCCACAATGAATACCACCTCTAAATTAACATATGTGACTGATACCCTCTTTCTAACACAATACAAATTTACATTGGTGGGGTCAGAGTAGATATTAGATATCACATTTCAAATAACAGTTGTATCACATTGCTCATGGGTAAATATTCTTAACAACCGGAGTTTGTGAATGCAAAATAATTAGTTAATTTTATATATATTTTTGCTGACCTTACAAATAATCGAAACATTACATAATAAGGTTTCTCATCAGTTGTATTTTGTTTAAAAACACTTTTTTTTATTTTGAGTTCACCTGAACAGTGGAAGAAACGTAAAATAGCAAGGTAAGTATTTCCAGTAACTGAAATTAGATTACAAAAACTGAACAAAAACAAAACAAGAACATCTGTGTTAAATTTTATTATTTTATTTCAGGAAACTTACATTTTAAATATACTTGCAAAGCTTGAAATATATTTTACCAGCTAGAAAAAACAAACATGATATTTCAGTTTAACATGATTGATAATATGCATATTTGATTATAAAGTGTTCAATACCCTTTATTTTCACTTAACACTGCAATTTTTCCTGTTATTTCCTGTAATTTAATCAATTACATGTCAAAAAGGAAATATTGAACATAATTACTAATTTGCATCATTGTAAGTGTGTTAAATGTATCTCATTGAAAGGCAGGATAAAATGATGCAATATCCACATCCAACATCCACAATAAAGATTCAAATGTGCTTGATAAAGGAGAAATGTATGTAAAAGTTTCAACTAAAAGAGAGGACTAAGAGATATTAGAAAAAATCAATATTTAGTTCAAAAAATTCGTATGACATGCTGCAATGTAAAAACCAACATATTTTGACCTGTCCAATACTGCAAAAGAGACCTCAAAACAGCACTGAAGCAGTTTTTTGTACCGAAAGTTTCTTTAACTACTGTTTAGGCTTCTAACATTTAAAGGGGTCCTTGGATGTCCATATTTCACAAGTTGATATGATTCTTTTGGGTCTTAATGAAAAGTCTATAACATACTTTGGTTAAAATTCTTAATGTTAATGTCAAACAACACACTTTTTACCCTGTCAAGAGCATCTGAAAGCCGTACTCAAGTAAAAGTGCAGATATCTTACCAGAAAATGACTTTGGTAGAAATTGAAGTCACCATTTAGAATATCACTTTTGTAAAGGTCTTTAAGTATGTGATATGTATGTAAAATTGGGCGCAGCCATTTGTAAATTCTATGGGTCTAGTAAAAACAGGAGGGTCGACATGTCAAATTATATGATTAAATGTTCATGTACATATAAAAAACATATAGAAACATTTTTGCCATCTACAATTCAGAATGTCCATAATTTTGAAAAACATGTGCGTGGTTCAAACGACAGATGCGACCATGTTTGGGAAACAGCCGTGCTGTGACTAGGTTGTTATTGCATCATGTGCGTGTACTCTCGTTGTGTGATCTGGTGATATACTCAATAATGTCAGATCGCACATCATTACAGCAACACTTAGCATATTATCGCATAAAAATATACTGTATATCACACACCCCAGCCTCGACTTAAGTGGAAAATGAAATCATCTGCGGTTGTGTAAGAACTTCTTTTTAGGAGTCTAAAACTTATAAGCACCAGACCACTGATTCATCAAAAAACTGCTTTCTTGCAATCTGTGTTCTTCCGATTTTATTTTGTATTAAGTAACGAATATGCTTCAGGGAAATGTATCAGAGTAAAATTATACATTTTAATTAGGAAATGTAGTGGATTAAAAGTGAAAGCTGACAGAAACATAAAAACTCAAGTAAAATACAGACACTTCCAAAAAAAAAAAAAAACTTAAGCACTGTAACAAAATATTATTACTTCGTTACATTACACTACTGTTTTTGATGCATGTCTCTTTAAATGCTAGTGATGTCACTCATACTTTTGTCATTAAACACAACTTTTGAAATTTGACTGAATTTGTTACTACGTGAATTAAATTTGATATGTACATACATACATAGGCCACAGTTTTCAGTTATATTTTCTGAAAAAAAAAGAAGGGGAATATTGAAACCTTCAATGCATCTGTGCTGGTGTGTCAGTTGTTATCTGTTGTGTTGAAATTCTGTGTTTAACTTGTTATGACTTATGCATCTGTAAATATTATTAGAAATGGGCAGGACAGTGCACATTTATTTGTAGTTCACTTTAATCAGATTAGCGATTCTGAGAATGTAACCAACACACTTTCAGTCACATGGTAATGTGCATGCTGAAGAAAGAGTTCATAATTTTTGTCATATTTCTTCATTCATATATATATATATATATATATATATATATATATATATATATATATATATATATATGTGTGTGTGTGTGTGTGTGTGTGTGTGTGTGTGTGTGTGAAATAGATTTAAAGTGGAACAGATGTATATTTTAATGAAAACCTCATAGACATATTAAAATTCGAATTATATATAAATGAAATAATTGTGTCGAATGCTTTGATTGGACGTACATTTCTTGGTCCTACGCCTTACACAGAATATATAAATACAGATAAATACATTTAAACCACTTAACTTAATGATTGCTATAAGGATGTGAAGAGACTTTCAACCAGCATAACAAAAATGTTTCTGAAGACAATCACTTGTTGCACCTTTAAATGTATGTAATACTGTAAACTATGCTGTATTCCCAATAAAATTCAATTTTCTTGTATTTTGTATGTGTTCTTGCTTAATATTAAATGTGCTTCTTTTGATTATTGGTGTTGCCTCAAGTAATTCTGTGTGTGTGTGTGTGTGTGTGTGTGTGTTTTTCCAGCCCATTTTAAACCAGCAATATAATACTTTTTAAACAATAGATGACCTAAATGAAACAACCCAGCATGGTGGGTAAAAACATTTAACCCAACCAGCTGGGTCAAAATAACCCAGCATGTTTTAGAGTGTACATTCACACATCTTGGTTTGTTACAATATATATTTAACATTAAAAAAAAATAAAAATAAAAATAATTAACTTTGCATTCACTTTTTGTATAGCAAAAACAAAAGAGAAACTGAAAAAAGTAATGTGCTCAAATAATGTATACATCATATGCCTTCCATAAATATGAGCATGAAAAATACATTGTAGGAAGTAGAGCACAAACAACCTAAAAGCAGTGTAAAGAGCCAATTTTGTTACTGAATTCAAGCTGGACACTTCAGAACCAGCAGAGATGATATCTGCAATTTGCATGAACAATTCTGCACATTTACAATGGATTAAACTCCAGAGAAAGCAAAAAAAAAAAAAAAAAAAAAAAAAAAAAAATTATGATAAGCCTTTCATTTATTTGTAATTTATTTGTAATGTTTTCTACCCATATTCCATAGATGTGTGATTGCGTCCTGAAGTGTTAGGCAACTGGGCATGGCTTGCTGTGGTCTGAAACAAGTGCTAGAGTGAAGGAGCAGGTTGTTTTGTCAACAACCATCTCGCATTCATCAGGGTGATCTATTACTGTTGGGATCCTGCACACACACGCACACACACACACACACACACACACACACACACACACACACACACACAACATAAGTATAAGGACATTGTTTCACTGCTTGGTAGCACTTTATTTTACATTCCTGTTCCTCATGTACATGTACTTATTATAATAATTACAATAACTATGTAATAACTAGGTACTAACCCTGAACCTACCCCTAAACCTAACCCTACCCCATATAGTTACCTTATATTACCAGAACTTTCTTAGATAAATACACTGTAAGTACACTATAAGTATGTAAGTACACTATAAGTAAAATAAACTTTGTATTGAAAACTGAATGGTCATGAAAACACTAAATACATTAAGTCTAAATACTTTTAAACTTACTTGTTACAGCATCTGATGCCAAATAGTGCACAAAGACAGTTGTAACAGTCCTTCTCCCATTCAGAGTTGAAGTCATGGATTACTCCATCAGAGTCCACACAACCTAAATAAACCAGCACACACACAGGACCATAGATAAAACTAAATGCTAAATATTATTATTTATGATAATTTACAATTATTATTTAAAACAAGACTTTAGACAGAGAGCTTACAAAATATATATATTTTATAACAGCTGTGGTTTATCCTTATAATAAAGCATTCAAACAACATATGCTATTTCATTTATAAACATGAAAATATATTTTCTTTTGTTGAAATTTCTTTCAGAAAGAAAAAGCTTCAGACAGTTCTGCTTACCTTGTAGGTGGTCTGTTATGTTGTGGACAGATGACAAATCAACTTGAGGTTTTTGAATATAGCACTCGGCACTACAGGAGACCACCATGAAGAGAAGAATACACACTCTCAGCAAACCCACCTGAGAAGATGAAGTTACTGGACAGTTTAATGTCATAACATAATGCCAATAAATAAAACAAAGTGTTTTTTTTTTATGATTAACTACAGACACTCCCATATTTTAATATCAGACAATACTGATACCAAAAGCAGTATTTTGTTGTAGTAAATACGTCTAAAAGGCTGTATTATAGATCATGATCGAAAGACCTAATAAGTTGTACTGTACCATGTTGTAAAAGTTCCAGCTAAAGCAAGTGTTGATGAGAGATCAGTTCAACCAGTGGCCAAATGGACACTCTCACAACTTTATATATCGTTTCAGTGCTCTGATAAATCAAAAATGACAAGCTTGTCCTACAGTATATTAATTAAACAGGAACTGGCTTTACTCATGATGGGAAAGTAAAGTCTTTTATCAAGAGCAATTAATTAATACTCCTAGGCTGTTTGATCATGTCACTTCATTTTGTATGCGTTGGCACTTAACACAACTGCATATATACAAAGAGCCTTTTTGTTATACCCCTACTGAATCATGTATTCATCCAATACACTCAAAAATAATTGGTTCCTTTTTTTTAAAGAATAACAACCTATTTTGCATGACTATATGAACTAATCTTTTTAACTAACTTAGCTGTAAGTGATTAAAATAAACTTCACTTCAAATAAACAAAACACTTCAAATGGTCCCTATAGAATTAATGATTACAAAATTTAATTTTTAATGTTACTATTAAATATTAATGCTTATTAATATCTTTGTGATGTTACTTAACACATTTCGCATCAGCATCTACAATATTGCTCACATGGGTTTGGTGTTTTAACGTCTTGTCACATTGATCCTCTTGAGTCAAGCAATGAAGGGCAGTAGAAAAGGAAGGAAAAAGGTAAAACTGTCTATAACTGTGTCTATCTGTGCGCTTATTTCATGATATAATTACTGGCCCCAAAATGAAGTCATTCTGTGTGACTGAAAACTTTAACGTCAAATCAGGTTAAACAGTTAAATCATTTAATCTCTAGTCAAACAGCACTGCAAATTCTGATGGATCACACCTAACTATATACACGGAAACTGTACTAATAAGTTAATCTACAACACAGTTGACATTTCTCATACTAAAACAAACATAAATGTGTTCAGTGAGTCTTCAAACTTTTATTCATATACAAGCATTCTCCAGTTACCCCAAGTGAAAGTGAAAAGAAAGAAAGCGTTTTATAAATCTGTTACATTCACAAACAACTCATGTACAAACTTACAAACACATGAATCATACGTGTAAATGAAAATGCTGCATCTCCCTTTAAAGTCCATGTAAAAGTATTGAACATGTTTATGATGCTCATATTGGCAAAACATTTAAAAATCCCTGTCTATTCTTGGAATCACATAAAACATTTAATTATCTATACAATGGCCACATATTAAAAACAAAGTGTCAAAAAATGTGTTAGCAAAACTTAAGCATTGGCTGTAAGACTGTAAATTTGCACCATCGAGTCAATGTTTTGTTCATTATCTGGATCGGCTTGGTGTTCATCTTCAGTTCTCTCTTCACAGCAGTTCAGTCAGTGTACTGTTTGAGTACATGAATTACTCCGGGATATTGGTTTGTTTCTACTCAGAGGGAGTGTCAGCCACGTTAAAAAAGTTAACAGCGTAAGTCATCTGTGGATAAATGCATATTGGAGATGCAAACCATTTCAAACGATTCAGTCGATTTGGTGAACTGGTTCAAAAAGATCCGGTTACATCGAATGATTCGTTCATGAACTGGATATCACAAACTGCTTTGTTTTGAACTCTCTCTCACAACAGACATGGAAGAGAAGACAATGCTGAATAAAGTCATAGTTTTTGCTATTTTTGGACCAAATGTATTTTCGATGCTTCAAAATATTTTAACTGACCCTCTGATGTCACATGGACTACTTTGATGATGTTTTTCTTACCTTTCTGGACATGGACAGTATACCGTTCACACAGCTTCAATGGAGGGACTAAGAGCTCTCGGACTAAATCTAAAATATCTTAAACTGTGTCCCGAAGATGAACGGAGGTCTCACTGGTTTGGAACGACATGAGGGTATCATTAAGGTCATTAATGACATCATTTTGATTTTTGGGTGAACTATCCCTTTAATGGTTAGTGTAACATAAATCTGCAATTGTAAAATCTCAAAACTGTTTCACCAGTGAATTGACACAATGATTCTGTATGATACATTTTCCAGAGAAAATAAATACGATTTATAGATTGGTATACAGTAGGTAGATTTGGTGAAATTATAAGAAGTGTTAGTCAGCAAAACAAACAATAACAAAGCAGTACAAACAGAAGTTTCAAGAAAGTGATCAAATGCAATAAATACAAATAAATTATTTTCCCAGGACTTCAAACATAAAGCTTGACATAAACAGAGATGGCTTATCCCAGAAGCATCCTCATGAAGGAGGGTTTGGAGAACGGCCAGCCATACTCATTTGGAACAGGTCCGGTCACATTGCACTCAAAGAAAGAAAAGAGAGGGAACCAGATACGCGCTCGGCGGCTGTGCTGATAGGCTTGCGTGTTTGCTAGCGTGTGATAGTACAGGAACAGTCTTGTGGTGATGTAGAACGCGATGAAGACGTCGATGGAGTAATGTTCATGAGCCACCAAGATGAAGAAGATTTCAAACAGGTTTAGCACCCAAGACATGGTGATTTCTTGAATCACCCTCTACAGCTCACCATCTTCAACTTCTCAGTAGTACTTGTATTTGAGTACATACATTTAATCAACAGTTCCTAAATTCTGCTGATTCTGGAGCCTTAGTGCTAAAGTGCAGAGTTTCTAACAAACACACATTGGACACTTTCTTATCAGTAGCTGTGTGTAACCTCAGTTCAAAGAATGTCTGAATTGTGATCAATGTGCTGAGCTGAATTAGTCTAAATTAAAAAACTCATGAATTACAATGTGAACTGTAGTCACATCATTAACATGATCTCACTAACTATTAATCAGACAAGTAAAGAGAACTTAACATCTTGTTATTGATCTCTAATTCAAGATCAAATGTTTGCAGTTACACCTGACAAAGGACTTTTAGTTTGCACACAGACAGGATCTGACAGTACTATCTAAAACTCACATCTAAAACATGCTGAATTACATTACACACATAGACCCTTATTACTGCCCTATGTTAGACCTACTGGCACAACAGGATACTAAAATGAGCAAACATTTCCAGCCATGCTGACAAATTCGCATACAACACTTTTGTGTTACACAGAAGGACGAAAATCTATGGATTTGAAACAAGTCTATGTAGAGGATGATCACACAATTGTAAAAATGTTAATGAACTATCACTTTTAATGTTTAGGATACAATGCATGTGACTGGTATGTGCTGTGTGTACATGTTTACTGTTTTCTATCTACATTACTGATCAGCTACAATTTTTAATAACAGACTGTCAAACATGTGACTGTCACGGAGACGAACCCCGTGATTCCCTCTACTGGCCAGCAGAGGGCTCCATCTCCGGAATATTGACTCTTATGCACTCTCTCTCAACTACACTTCCCATCTACCCCGTGCATTGGACTCTGATCACCACACAGGTGCAGCTCATTAGTACGGCTATATAAGCTGCACAATCACATCAGTCAAACGCGAAGTCTTGTTTTGCTCCGGCTGACATTTCCAAGCGTTATTTCCTGTATTTGATTTCCTGTTATCAGTTCTGTTTGTTTACCGTCTCTTGAACCTTTGCTGCCTGCCACTTGACCTTGGATTGTTTATTGGACTCTGAATCTTGCCTGTTACCTCTGAACTTCTGCCTGTGTTTGACGACGATTCTGGTTATCTCTACTGTTGTGTTTGCTGGTCCTGATCCCTGCCTGTACGACCTCGAGTCTTTCAATAAAGCCTGCAAAATGGATTCCCTGTCTGATGATGTGTTACAGAAGACTTCGCCAAAACCGAATCCAGCGGCTTACGATCATCTGTGTGCTACTATGGTAGCCCAGGCAAGTCAAATCGCTGCTAACCAGCATCAATTGAATCGTCTCACTTCAACCGCGGAAGAACTGGTAAAGGCTGTTCAAAACCTCCACAGCACTGCCGTGACGTCACCCCCACCTGCAGCGGTCACCGCTTCCCACACGGCAGAAACGCCAACTCACGTTAATCCACGACTGGCTTACCCGGAGAAATTTGACGGGGACTCTACCAAGTGTAAGGGCTTCCTACTACAGTGCTCGCTGTTCGTTGAACAACAACCCACCCTTTACACCACTGATGCTGGTAGGATCGCCTTCGTGTGTTCATTATTAACGGGAAGAGCTTTGGAATGGATAACGGCTGTATGGCACGAGGATGGAACGGCGTTCACCACTTTCACTGATTTTCTGATACGATTCCGTGAGGTGTTTGATCACCCCCGAGAGGGGAAAGGAGCGGGTGAGCGTTTGCTTGAACTGTCGCAGGGAGGATTAACAGCAGCGGAATATGCCTTGAACTTTCGTACTTTGGCTGCTCAGACGTCATGGGTGAGTGACACGCTGAAGGTATTGTTTCGCAAGGGGCTTAATCACGAGCTGCAAACCGAACTCGCTTGCCGTGATGAAGGGAGGACTCTGAGTGATCTTATCTCACTGACTATAACCATTGATAATCTGCAACGCTCTCGCCGTGTCAGTGCTCAATGCCTCTTCCCCGCTGCGGTAACGCGACCCGCAGAAACTACAGAACCTATGCAGATCAACTCCTATCATCTGACTGATGAGGAACGTCACCGCCGCAGGGTTAACCGACTCTGTCTCTACTGTGGCGCTTCGGGACATCTACGAATCACTTGCCCCTCTCGTCGCTCTTCTCACACTCTGAAATCGGTGAGTGTACCTTTTAACTGTGTGTCAGTCCCTCTGGTAATCAAGACCGACAAGGTTCGAGTAGCCACCACTGCTCTACTGGACTCAGGAGCAGCTGGGAACTTTATCTCTGAGGAATTTGCCAGAAGGAATAACATCTCTTTAATTTCATGCACTAATTCTCTGTCTGTAGCCACAATAGATGGACGCCCTCTAGGGTCTGGACTGATCACTCACCGCACCCAAGAGCTGCAAATGTTAACCGGTCTGCTACACCAAGAAACCATTCAATTCTACGTGCTCCCTGTATCTAACACCCCTGTTATTTTGGGATTGCCCTGGCTCAGACTGCATGATCCTCAGGTGTCGTGGAGAGAGGGACAAATTCTTAGATGGAGCTCCCAGTGTCAGAAATCATGCCTCTCGATCATCTCTCCCATGAATGTACAAGTTGTCACATTAGACCCGGAGTCCACCAGCATTCCCAATCTGCCCAAGGAGTATCACAATCTCGTCACCGCCTTCAGCAAGGTACAAGCAAACACATTACCACCACACCGCAGCCATGATTGTGCCATTGATCTCATTCCAGGCTCATCACCACCCCGGGGTCGAATATTCCCATTATCATTACCCGAGTCAGAAGCTATGGCCAAGTACATCAAGGAGGAGCTGGAGAAGGGGTTCATACGTCCATCCACCTCTCCTGCTTCAGCTGGCTTCTTCTTTGTCTGCAAGAAGGATGGAGGTCTGCGCCCTTGCATCGATTATCGTGGACTCAATGAAATAACAGTAAAGTTTCGCTATCCTCTACCACTGGTGCCCTCTGCATTGGAACAGCTACGTACTGCACAGTACTACACCAAATTGGATTTGCGCTGCGCATACAACCTCATCCGCATTAGGGAGGGGGACGAGTGGAAGACAGCTTTCTCAACCACCAATGGGCACTACGAATACCGGGTGATGCCGTTTGGACTGGTCAATAGTCCTTCGGTTTTCCAATCCTTTGTCAATGACATCTTCAGAGACATGCTAAATAGAACGGTTATCATATACATTGACGATATCTTAATCTATTCAGATACCCTGGAGGAACATGTCCAACATGTGAGAGCTGTGCTGCAAAGACTCATTGAACACCAACTCTATGCTAAGGCGGAGAAGTGTGAATTCCATACCACCTCTACCACCTTCCTGGGGTACGTCATCAGCCCAGAGGGGGTCGCCATGGATGAGAGCAAAGTCAATGCCGTTCTCAAGTGGTCAGTACCAAGGACACTAAAGGAGCTCCAACGCTTTCTGGGGTTTGCTAATTTCTATCGCCGTTTCATCAGGAACTTCAGCTCTGTGGTTAGTCCCCTCACGTCTATGGTCAAGAAAGGAACCCATCGGCTACACTGGGCTGAAGCTGCTCTTCAAGCTTTCCAGGAACTAAAGAGAAGGTTTGTGACCGCCCCCATACTCCATCATCCTGACCCATCTCTTCAGTTTCTCGTCGAGGTGGATGCCTCCAACACTGGTATCGGGGCTATTCTCTCCCAACGCCAGAGTTCTACTGCTAAACTCCACCCATGTGCCTTTTACTCCCGCAAACTCAATGCTGCTGAACGTAACTACGACGTTGGAGACCGTGAACTTCTCGCTATGAAAGCGGCCTTCGAGGAGTGGAGACACTGGCTGGAGGGGGCCAACTTTCCTTTCTCCGTACTAACCGATCATAAGAACCTTGAGTATTTGCGCTCAGCCAAGCGCCTCAATCCACGGCAGGCCAGATGGTCACTGTTCTTCTCCCGATTTGACTTCTCAGTTACCTACCGTCCAGGCTCCAAGAACACTAAGGCAGATGCGCTTTCCCGTATCCACGAAGATGAACAGATCTCATCCGAACCTGAATCCATACTCCCTTTCAAGGTAATCATTGCACCCGTACAATGGGACATCATGACGCTTATCCAGCAACACAACTCTCAACATGCACCTCCAACAACTTGCCCTCCTGATAAGGTTTACGTACCACCCACTCTACGCGATCAAATACTCAACCACACGCACTGTCTGCCCTCATCTGGCCACCCAGGTATCACGGCCACCATTCATCTGCTGCAGAACCGGTTCTGGTGGGAATCATTGCCCAAAGACACCATTGCCTTCATCCAGCAATGCCAAACCTGTAATGCGCACAAAACTCCACGCCAATTGCCAGCCGGATTACTCCAACCACTCCCCATTCCACAACGACCTTGGTCCCACATTGCAATAGACTTTATCACTGATCTACCTGTCTCTCAAGGTAACACTGTCATCCTTACTGTGATTGATCGATTCTCCAAAGCCTGCCGCCTTATTCCCCTGCCCAAACTGCCTACTGCTCTGCAAACTGCTGAACTACTATGTAACTGGGTCTTCCGTCTCTACGGACTACCTGAAGATATCGTCTCCGATAGAGGTCCTCAGTTCACGTCTCGTCTCTGGAAAGCCTTCTTCCAAGCCCTCAATGTAAACGTGAGTCTGACCTCCGGTTACCACCCTCAATCCAACGGTCAGGTCGAAAGACTCAATCAGGAACTCACCCGGTTCCTGAGATCTTATTGTAGTTCCAACCAAGAGGATTGGGCCCAGTACCTCCTTTGGGCTGAGTACGCACAGAACTCTCTGGTCAAGCCAGCTACTGGTATCACCCCCTTTAGATGCATCCTAGGCTATCAGCCTCCCATGTTTCCCTGGTCTGGGGAACCCACCGACGTACCCGCCGTCACGGACTGGCTGCAACGCAGTGAGGAGACTTGGAACCAAGCCCATGTACACCTTCAACGAGCCATCCGTCGTCAAAAGGAACAGGCTGACCACCGTCGGCGTCCTGGGCCGGTATACCAACCAGGTCAATGGGTGTGGCTCTCTACCCGAGATCTCCGTCTTCGACTACCCTGCAAGAAGTTGAGTCCGAGGTACGTGGGTCCATTCAAAATTACACATCAGATCACTCCTGTGTCATTCCGTCTTGCATTACCTGACACCTATCGCATCTCTCCTACGTTTCATGTATCTCTGCTCAAGCCCGCTGTTGCCCCTGAAGAAGAGGGAGAGGGGAGGTCCCGTGAGCAGAGTCCCCAGCCCGTCCAGATAGAGACTGAGGAAACTTACCAGGTGCGAGAACTTCTTAACTCCAGACGTCGTGGACGCATTCTGCAGTATCTGGTCGACTGGGAGGGGTACGGTCCGGAGGAACAATCCTGGGTCAATGCTGATGACATACTAGACCCCAACCTAATCACAGAGTTTCATCGGTTACATCCGGAGAGACCGGCCCCTCGACCACGCGGCAGACCCCGACGTCGTCTACCATCTCGCGCCAGGAGTCGCTCGCAGGGAGGGGGCTCTGTCACGGAGACGAACCCCGTGATTCCCTCTACTGGCCAGCAGAGGGCTCCATCTCCGGAATATTGACTCTTATGCACTCTCTCTCAACTACACTTCCCATCTACCCCGTGCATTGGACTCTGATCACCACACAGGTGCAGCTCATTAGTACGGCTATATAAGCTGCACAATCACATCAGTCAAACGCGAAGTCTTGTTTTGCTCCGGCTGACATTTCCAAGCGTTATTTCCTGTATTTGATTTCCTGTTACCAGTTCTGTTTGTTTACCGTCTCTTGAACCTTTGCTGCCTGCCACTTGACCTTGGATTGTTTATTGGACTCTGAATCTTGCCTGTTACCTCTGAACTTCTGCCTGTGTTTGACGACGATTCTGGTTATCTCTACTGTTGTGTTTGCTGGTCCTGATCCCTGCCTGTACGACCTCGAGTCTTTCAATAAAGCCTGCAAAATGGATTCCCTGTCTGATGATGTGTTACAGTGACAGTCCTGGAACTAGAATGACAGGAAAAAAACATTCATGACATTCGGTGGAAGCTTCTTAAATCAATACACATAAACTAAAAGAGCCTCAGTCTATTTTAATTAATAATAAAGTTATTACAAGCATTGGGTGTGAACACCAATACAGTACACATACAATACTGCCACTCCGTACCAAGAACAATTATTGATTCAGGAACACTACAGAGCGGTTAAAACCAAGCATCTGTCCTCTTGCACAACACTGCATGAACAAACAGCCTGTTGTTACCAAATCCAAAGGCATTTAGATGAGTTTCATCTGAAATACATGCACTGACACACAGGACTGATTCTGGTTTAGTAAAACAAAGTTCTTAGTAAATAAAGAAGTACATTTAATTTCAAAATGAAAGGTGGTGATGGCAACATATGCAGGGTTATTTGGCAAATAAAAAAGAGAACATTATATTAAAATGATTTTCCTTGAAACTAACTAGTAATGTATCTGCCATTGCCATTAACCCTTGACAGGCTCAGACTACAGATTGTGGTGGGTTATTTGAAACAGCCATACAAATAAAGGTTACTCACTAAAATATGGTGAAAAACGCACGTAACATTTAGGATGCTTCTGATATCAAGTTTAGCTGGTTAGCTTTGTCCTTGACAGGGTATAAGATGACCTACAATCTAAAACATGACATTTCTTAAATTGTTTTGTTCAAAAGAGATAGTGACAAATTAAATACTACAAAATAAATATAAAATGAAAACATACAAAGACAGTTTACTACAGAAAACTACAGTTTAATTAAGAACAGCAAATATATTGAAATACTCCATGAACTGGTGACTTACATTAAATAATAAGAAATAAATAGAAAATACACAAATAATACACAAATGCAGAAAACTACAGTTCCGGTCAATAATAAAAGAAAAGTGCTCCAATACCTTAACAGCTTAGCTGAGGTTTACACTGATCCGTTTCTGATCAATTTCTTCTTCCTTTTTTATTGGGTTTTGAGTCTTCAGAACTCCTCCTCCTCCACAAAGCCTTTTGTTTGAAAGCTATAAATCTCTACTCTGGATATTGACCTTGAGGATCTCCTTAGCACTCAGCGGGATAGCCTCTTGCTTCATAAATTTGCTGAGCAGCTCTCTCCCAAGGGCCACCATTTGCACATGCAACAAGGGCACCATGGGCTTTCATGTTATAGATTTTTGACAAACACTTGAAACGTTGGAAGGATACCTGCCATCATTAAAAAAAAAAACAACCTTGAGAATGATAAATCGTGTTCTGCAATGAACGTGCACACGCGTACAGGTCCTTCTCAAAAAATATATTGTGAAAAAGTTCATTATTTTCCATAATGTAATGATAAAAATTAAACTTTCATATATTTTAGATTCATTGCACACCAACTGAAATATTTCAGGTCTTTTATTGTTTTAATACTGATGATTTTGGCATACAGCCCATACATCTAAAAAAATTAGCATATTTAATCCGACCAATAAAAGAAAAGTGTTTTTAATACAAAAAAAGTCAACCTTCAAATAATTATGTTCAGTTATGCACTCAATACTTGGTCGGGAATCCTTTTGCAGAAATGACTGCTTCAATGCGGCGTGGCATGGAGGCAATCAGCCTGTGGCACTGCTGAGGTGTTATGGAGCCCCAGGATGCTTCGATAGTGTCTTAAGCTCATCCAGAGTGTTGGGTCTTGCGTCTCTCAACTTTCTCTTCACAATATCCCACAGATTCTCTATGGGGTTCAGGTCAGGAGAGTTGGCAGGCCAATTGAGCACAGTAATACCATGGTCGTTAAACCATTTACCAGTGGTTTTGGCACTGTGAGCAGGTGCCAGGTCATGCTGAAAAACGAAATCTTCATCTCCATAAAGCTTTTCAGCAGATGGAAGCATGAAGTGCTTCAAAATCTCCAGATAGCTAGCTGAATTGACCCTGCCCTTGATAAAACACTGTGGACCAACACCAGCAGTTGACATGGCACCCCAGACCATCACTGACTGTGGGTACTTGACACTGGACTTCAGGCATTTTGGCATTTCCTTCTCCTCAGTCTTCCTCCAGACTCTGGCACCTTGATTTCCGAATGACATGCAAAATTTGCTTTCATCTGAAAAAAGTACTTTGGACCACTGAGCAACAGTCCAGTGCTGCTTCTCTGTAGCCCATTTCCTGCACACGCCTGTGCACGGTTGCTCTGGATGTTTCTACTCCAGACTCAGTCCACTGCTTCCGCAGGTCCCCCAAGGTCTGGAATCGGTCCTTCTCCACAATCTTCCTCAGGATCCGGTCACCTCTTCTTGTTGTGCAGCGTTTTTTTGCCACACTTTTTCCTACCCACAGACTTCCCACTGAGGTGCCTTGATACAGCACTCTGGGAACAGCCTATTCATTCAGAAATGTCTTTCTGTGTCTTACCCTCTCGCTTGAGGGTGTCAATGATGGCCTTCTGGACAGCAGTCAGGTCGGCAGTCTTACCCATGATTGCGGTTTTGAGTAATGAACCAGGCTGGGAGTTTTTAAAAGCCTCAGGAATCTTTTGCAGGTGTTTAGAGTTAATTAGTTGATTCAGATGATTAGGTTAATAGCTCGTTTAGAGAACCTTTTCATGATATGCTAATTTTTTGAGATAGGAATTTGGGGTTTTCATGAGCTGTATGTCAAAATCATCAGTATTAAAACAATAAAAGACCTGAAATATTTCAGTTGGTGTGCAATGAATCTAAAATATATGAAACTTTAATTTTTATCATTACATTATGGAAAATAATGAACTTTTATCAAAATATGCCAATTTTTTGAGAAGGACCTGTACTTTTAAATCAACAAATGAGGTCAGTCATTGACGCCTGTGTTACACCAAATTCTGTGACCATCGTATTCTGTGACCCTAGTAGGCGCTGTTGTCACTGTTTGGCTTGAATTCTATCACACAGCAGAATTATAGCGTACAGGTTCATGGGGCGCACGTGCACATTGAATGAGCGCTTCTATACAGTTTGTATTCAATTCAGTGTGCAATGTCCTCTATCCAGGAAAGAAGCTTGGTCTAATATGAACAGTACAGCTGTTAAATTAAATGATTTGGATTTATTTATTCAATTTCTTATACTTTTAAATGGATAAAAACCTACTTTTAAAAAATCTTTTAATAATTTTTTTATGTGTTTTAAGTGTTATGTAAGCTAATTTATATACTCTTGAATTTGTTTATAAACCAATTCTCAACCGCTTCTTAAATAAATAAAAACTAAAGTTACTGTGTGGAATGTTTGTTTAGAAATGCTCATTATTCAACAGACTTATTAAACCAATTATACATTTCATGAGAATCAACACAACCCTGTTGTTTGCATAGTAGCCTATTTTTGCATTTTGTATGATGTAAATGTTTAACAATGTTCATGAAGCCAATGTCACATAAACAGGCTACTAATGCTTTTATAGGGAGCATCAGATGTGACCCCATTGTTATGTACAGTATTTCACTACAGGTAAATTCCTGACACAACAATCAAACCATTTGAGTTTTTTTTTTTTTTTTACCACAAATGTAAAATAAATTTACAAACATTCTATGTATGATCTTTATACATACTCCAAATGCATATGAATAAAACCAATGCTTTAATTTGCAATGAAAATGCTTTATTTTTCAAACAATGTGAGGTAACATCAGGTTAAAAGTAACTTTAACGAAACAAAAACTTAAACACTAATAATGTAAAGGCAAGGGGAGGTGGAGATTCAAATTGACATTCTGAACAGCTATAGAGCATCATGGGGTCAGGCTCTTGTAAACATTGCATGTGGTACTACCCGTCACATAAGTCACACTGAATATGTAACAACAAAGTAAATAATGCTTATTATTCAGGATGAATATCAGAGATATTGATGATGTGTGTATATCCTCTGAAGAAAGATGTAGGCATGAATGGGGCCTCAGAATGATCAGAGCACTGAGATAGACTTTCTTATTTTAAAATTAGCCTCTTACCGAAGAACATGTATGACAGATGTCATCTTATTGTAAAGTGTTACCATTAATATTTATTCATTAAATCGACAGTATTTTCACTCTAGTTATTTCACAGGGGCTTCAAAGGGGATGGAGAAAGCCAGAGTCTTGTGCCCTGCGTTTATCAGTATCCTAATGTTCGTTGGGTGAAAAAGAAAAACTCAATAAATAAAGTATCAATTATTTGACTGAAATCTGCCCCCCCACCCCACAAGGTTCCTGTAGATATATCGATATTGTGAATTTTTATGGCCACAATAATCGTGATATGAAAAATCTAATATCGTGATAGCCCAATGCAGAACTTTAAGGCTTAATATATTTTAAACGGATGAGCTATAAAAAAAAATCACTCCCCTCACAGTTGTCATGAAGTGAAAAATTAGCTATATAGACCAAAATCATTTTTTGAACTAGGCTTTAAACATGTTTTTTTTCTCTCTCTCTCTCTCTATGCTGTAAAGTTGGGCATATTAACATGGGGGATCTAATGGATTGACTCCCTTTTCAGCCAGCCTCAATAGCGGGCAGTTGACAGATTACAATTTAAGTCACTTCTGTGTTGGCTTCACAAAAGAGAGTGGGAGGTTGCTGCTTGGGTAGTCTTGCGTAGCTAGACCTTCAGACTGATGGCTGAAGGTCTGGAATTCATGACAGCTTCATGAGGCCATTTGACCGACATGTCAAACCAAACACAGTTCA